>NC_083317.1:105472536-105817536 GCF_963455315.2 Globicephala melas
GAAGCCACCGCAATAAGAAGCCTGCACACCACAACGAAGGGTAGCCCCGGCTCACCGCAACTAGAGAAAGCCCACGCACAGCAACGAACACCCAATGCAGCCAAAATAAATAAATAAATAAAATGTTAAAAATAAATAAATAAAATGGGTAAGCAAAATGTTTACCAATCTAGGCCTTCCATAATATAAAGCATTTACTGGGCTCAATATTACCACTGATAGCTGCTGAAAAGCAAACCAAAACAAACAAAAAGAAAATACTCTGATAGGCAAATAAAAATCCAGTAACAATTTAATCAGTTTAAATCAAGTAATAATGTCTTTTCAGAGAAAGAGAAGGCATTTTACAGACATCAATTTTCCTAGGGGAAAACACAGGCCACATCTCTCCTGCCAGCAATTCTTGGCTGTTTATGCAATGCTGAGCCATTATCTGATATGTGGAGAACTTTATGTTAACCACAAGGGAAAAATGGAATCAATAATGTTGCTTAGAATGGACACAGCACTTCTCATCTTCCTAGCACTTTACCAACATTGATGAATTAAGCCTCCCACGGTCCTAGTGAGACAAAAAGACAGTCATACTCTTTCACTCAGGGAAGGAGACAGAGATAGGAGGTCAAGTCAGGTGCCCTCAGCTCGTGGGGGGGAGGGTCAGGGCCAGCACCAAGGTGAGAACCTGGCATGTGGCGTCATGAGGACCACACCCAGCACACTCAAGCCTTGGACCCCGCCGCCTCGCGCCATCTTCAGAGAACAGTGGTCTTCAAGCTCAGGCGCCCCACTGTCTGAGGCAGCGTGGAGAATGTGTTTTCAAGTCAGATATCTATCAATCGACACACATTGATTTTCTTTAATTATCTCCACAGAGCAGACTTGATTCTGAAGAGCTTATGTGATTTGAAAAATGTATCGCCTGTTTGTCAGACATGTATAATTTATGAAGGCCCTTTCACTCCAGGTCTGCAGTCCAAAGCTGACAATTTGTGAGTTACTAACATGTTATTAGACATACCCTATTAAGATCTGCAGACTTTCAGCCCCTTACACAAAGTCAAGAAAGACACTATGTAAATTTTCACTTGTGTTATTAAGCTCAGAGGATTCTGACTATAACACCACCCCATGAATCCTTTCCAAGGAACTGCCTAATACAATGAAACTATCAAAAAAATTACCCTTACTTCAATAATTAAAGTCTTTGGTTTAAAACAAGCCTGCCTTACATGGAATGTGTTTCAGTGACTTTCTTCCCATGCATAGTGCTTGCCAATACTGCTAGTAAACTCAACAGAAAATCTTAGGAATCTTTATTACCAACACATGCTACTGAATTGGAGGACAGATCATCTATTTTAGAGGTAACTGACTTAAAAATAACTACTAATACTTAATTCATGAGTCAATATTCCCTTTATATTAGCTGTCACTAATACTAAATAATATTAAATTTAGATATATGTAAAAAACATGGTAGGAATTTCTATTAATCTGGTAAGATAATTAACTTTACACCTATTGTTGTCTTATGTGTAGCAAAAACGAAGCAAGAATAAATAGACATATCTCCATTCATAAAGAGGGATAAGAGGGTGTTAGAGCGTGACCTGATTCATTTAATCTCTACAATTCTCATTTCAGGTTAGTTAGTGAGAGTTAATAAATATGTTTAGATCATCTGCTCAGCACTGGGGATCCAACAGAAAACGAGACCAACACAGACCCCAGTGAGGGGCTCAGGGAAGACGTCCTTGGAGAAGCACCTGGAGGTTAGGGCTGAAGGAGGATGAGGGACAACAGTAAGGCAGGCAGAGGCCACTGCCCTGTGAAGACCTGGTGGGAGAGAAGGGGGAACGTGGTAGGAGACCAAAGTCCAAGAGGCAGGGGAGGTACCTGGGGCCGGATGCTGCAGGCTGCAGGCCACCTGGACTTCATTCTGAGGACAGCAGGGGGCCACGGGAGGGTTTTGACCATGGGAGTGGCAGAAGCAGGGGAAGGACCTCAGGGACTCCTGAAAAAATAATCATTATGAACGAAAAGGCCCTGAGAGTCCAGCTCTTTTTCAAAATGTATCTTGAATCTGAGTTTGAGGTAATGTTTTTAAATTAAAAAGAAAGAAGAGATCACCTTCTCAAAACCACATGAAGGTAACCCAGTCTTCTAGAGGTTGTTTTCCACATGCAATGCTACAACATCTCTCTGAGGTTGATATGAGGAAAAGGGGGGGAAAGGGAAAGGGGAATGACCATTTTATTAAGTATTTCCCATATACCAAAAAGCATAAAAAAAATAATAGATACCCTCATGCCCACCAGCAAGATTTAGCCAAGGTTAATGTCTTATAATATTTGGGGGTTTTTTTGTTTGTTTTCTGTTTTTATGGGTGGTTTTTTTTTTGAGAAATAAAACATTACAGACATAAACTAATTTCCCCAAAGGTGACCATTCTGAAATTCTTGTGTATCCTTCTTCTACATTTTACTTTAATTATAAATGTGTATACCTATATATAATATGGAGTCCTGTACGTTTTTAAACTTTAAGTGGTTTCATACTATATGTATAATTGTGCCACTTGCTTTTTTTCACCCAACATTTTTGAGATATTTTCATATTGATACATTTAGTTCTAGTTCATTCATTTTAACTGCTGCATGAATACTGTATGATTATAGCACAATATATTTATCAATTCTCCTACTGGTGGATATTTAGGCATTCTTTTTTTTTCCTGATCTCAAACAATAGCTGCAGTGAACATCCTTGCATTTCCTATCTCCTGATGCACATGTGTGAGAGCTCCTCTGAGAGACAATGTTTATGTAAAATGTTTTAACACATTACAGGAAGGTAGTCCACTAAATTGAACTAATATTCTAATTGCTAGCAGTGATGACAATGACAGTGATATATTTCGGTTACAGGGAATAGTTCGAAGCCACCATTTTCAGGACACGTATTCAAAAATAAACGAAATCACTTTTGTAGAGATAAAGAATGGGCATTTAGAGGTCAACTAGAACTTGGTCAAGTTTTTAATCCAGTGGCTGAAGCTCTGCAGAGTCTGATCTAAGCTGAAACTCTGGTTGAAAGAGCTGAGCATTTCTAATTTAAGATATATGCCAAGTACACCTAAATAGCAAGGAAAAAAGGAAATAGATGTACTGAGAGAAAAAAATCTTGACATGTTCCGGTTAGCTTCTCACTGAATAAGTTTCCCAAACCCCTGAGGCTCATCCAACACAAAGAATTATACTGAATTAGCTATAGATCAATGAGATTTTCAAAGTCTGATTTTTTCTTTTCTGATTTTTTTTCTTTCCCAAAACTAACAATTTAGGGCCAGGCTGGAGTCAGGATTTCCATTCACATCCTACTGCTGCTTTTTTCATCATCACTCATCAACAAAACTCAAACAACCACCTTGTCAGAACTTGCCCTTTGGCTAAGTGAATTGAGAATGAAAAATCCTTCTAAACTGAACAGCAGTCCCATGTGGGCAAGTGGCAAGGCTTCAGTGGGAAGAAATTAAGTAGAGGATTCATCCGCTCTAAGGCTGGCTAAGGGTGAAAGCCTTACATCTCCCTACCTGCCTACAAAGTGCAGAGCAATGCTTTCTAACAGCCCAAAGAGGCCCCACAAATCACGCCCTCAATACTACCACTACTGTTACCCAGACACACCACACAGCATGTACCTGGAATCAGAGGAACATAGATGTTTTTTATTACAATAAACTTGGAGATGCGCCCTCAATACTACCACTACTGTCACCCAGACACATCACACAGCATGTACCTGGAATCAGAGGAACATAGATTTTTTTTTTTACAATGAACTTGGAGACGTGCCCTCAATACTACCACTACTGTCACCCAGACACACCACACAGCATGTACCTGGAATCAGAGGAACATAGATGTTTTTATTACAATGAACTTGGAGATCCTCTAATTTAAACCCCTTGTTTTGCAGAAATGGGAACCCAGTGATACTAAATGTCTTGCCCAGGCTCACTCAGTAAACTATCGGCATACAAAGACTTCAAATTCCCCATATCATGCTCTTTGTCCTGCATTATGTGGCTTGCACATACTGCTGATATATCATGACAATTTAAAATATTCATTCTTTATTAAATTTTCATTCATTAGAAGTTGCCAAAACTTTTCAGCAGCAGTACTTTTAGATCATTAGAAACTTCCTGTGGAATATTATATTAACATTCTCAATCATTTGCTCTGCCTCCCTATGAGAGAATTAAACTGTCCCAATGACATGCAAGCAGAAGTGAAGTATGCCTTTCTAAGCAGAAGCTTTAAAAGGCATTGCATATTTCCTCTCTCTTTTTTCCCTCTGCTATAAGGCAAACACGTCCCAGACAGGGACCATTCCCTCAGCCTGGATCCTAAGATGAAGAAGAGAATGGAAAAGAGCTGACCCTCACTCACATTGGCACATTGGGAATGGGAAACAAACCTTTGCTGTTTTAAGCCATTAAGAGTTGAGGGTTCTTTGTTATTGCAGCATAACCTAATAAAAGCTGACTGATACAGTTACCAACAAACAGCAAAAACCACAAAAATGCTTGGTCAGTCATCACAAAACAACTCATATAAAATTGTGAGTACAACTACTGAGACTGCGGGCTGCAACTACTGAAGCCTGCAACAAGAGAAGCCACCACAATGAGAAGCCCGTACACCACAACAAAGAGTAGCCCCCGCTCTCGGCAACTAGAGAAAGCCCATGCACAGTAACAAAAACCCAATGCAGCCAATAAATAAATAAATAAAATTATTTTTTTAAAAAAATGTGAGTAGAGAGACCAACCTAATACGTTATTTTTGAAGATGAAGACAAGTCATAATTCATTCTTCTTTATCTATTCACTTTCACATTGTACAGAACTTCTTTTCCAAGAGCAGAGTGAAAAGTTGGCTATGGAATCATTAATATTGGATTAGCCAAAAGGTTCATTCTGTTTTTTCTGTAAGATGGCTCTAGTAGCACTTGGTTATCTTTAACTTCATTTAAAACATTTTTCTTAGATTGTATGTGACAGCTGTCATATCAGCGTGCATTTAAAAAAAGATCAAAATTGGTGAATTTCTGTGTAGCCAATTTAATATTGAGGATGGAAGAAAAAAAGCAACATTTTCAGCATATTATGCTTTATTATTTCAAGAAAGGTAAAAATGCAACTGAAACTCAAAAAAGGATTTGTGCAGTGTATGGAGAAGGTGCTGTGACTGATCAAACGTGTCAAAAGTGGTCTGTGAAGTTTCGTGCTGGAGATTTCTCACTGGATGGGTAGACCAGTTGAAGTTGATAGCAATGAAATCGAGACATTGTTGAGAAGAGTCGTTATACTACACAGGAGATAGCCGGCATACTCAAAATATCCAAATCAAGCGTTGAAAATCATTTGCACCAGCTTGGTTATGTTAACCGCTTTGATGTTTGGGTTCCACATAAGTTAAGCGAAAAATACCTTCTTGACTATATTTCCCCATTTGATTCTCTACTTAAACATAATGAAAAATTCCATTTTTAAAACAAATTGAGATGGGCGATGAAAAGTGGATACTGTACAATAATGTGGAATGAAAGAGACCATGGGGCAAGTGAAATGAACCACCACCAACCACAACAAAGGCCGGTCTTCATCCAAAGAAGGTAATGTTGTGTATATGGTGGGATTGGAAGGGAGTCCTCTGTCAGGAGTTCCTTCCAGAAAACCAAACGATTAATTCCAACAAGTACTCCTCCCAATTAGACCAACTGAAAGCAACTAATTCTCGATGAAAAGCATCCAGAATTAGTCAACAGAAAACGCATAATCTTCCATCAGGATAACGCAAGACCACATGTTTCTTTGATGACCAGGCAAAAACTGTTACAGCTTGGCTGGGAAGTTCTGATTCATCCACCGTATTCATCAGACATTGCACCTTCAGATTTCCATTTATTTTGATCTTTACAAAATTCTCTTAACGGAAAAAATTTCAATTCCCTGGAAGACTGTAAAAGGCACCTGGAACAGTTTTTTGGTCAAAAAGATAAAAAGTTTTGGGAAGATGGAATTATGAAGTTGCCTGAAAAATGGCAGAAGGTAGTGGAAAAAAGGGAGAATACGTTGTTCAATAAAGTTCTTGGTGAAAATGAAAAATGTGTCTTTTATTTTTACTTAAAAACTGAGGTTGTTTGGCCTGAAGCAACTCAGCACTGGAGCCTACAGGCCAGTGGGGTTAATGGCAGACTCTGGGAGGGCTCAGCACTGGAGCCTACAGGCCAGGTGGGGTTAATGGCAGACTCTGGGAGGGCTCACACCAAGGAGTACTGCCCAGAACTTCTGCTGCCAGTGTCTTTGTCCTCACAGTGAGCCACAGCCACCCCCACCTCTGCAGGAGACCCTCCAACACTAACAGGACAAGGCAAGACAGTGAAAATTTTTGTAAAATCTACCTCAAATCTCAGTGCATCAAACCCCACTGCATTCTCAGCAAAAACTCCAGAGAGAGACAGCAACCTAAGCTTAAGCTCAGTACGTGCATGAGATTGCTCCCTGGGATCCTTAAAATCTTACAAGAAATAGACTTGGAATCTGTACACCATGTCACCAGGCGATGAATTGAAGGTCAGCCTGTGTGGACCACCAAACAAACAACAAAGGAACACAGAAGGAGCTTCAAGATGGAGGAAGAGTAAGACGCGGAGATCACCTTTCTCCCCATAGATACATCAGAAATACATCTACATGTGGAACAACCCCTACAGAACACCTACTGAACGCTGACAGAAGACCTCAGACCTCCAAGAAACTCCCCACGTACCTGGGTAGGGCAAAAGAAAAAAGAATAAACAGAGACAAAAGGATAGGGATGGGACCTGCACCGGTGGGAGGGAGCCGTGAAGGAGGAGAGGTTTCCACACACTAGAAGCCCCTTCGCGGGCGGAGACTGCGGGTGGCGGAGGGGAAGCTTCAGAGCCGCGGAGGAGCGCACAGCAGCAGGGGTGCGGAGGGCAAAGCGGAGAGGTTCGCGCACAGAGGATCGGTGCTAACCGGCACTCACCAGCCCGAGAGGCTTGTCTGCTCACCCGCCGGGGCGGGCGGGGATGGGAGCTGAGGCTCGGGCTTCGGTTGGAGGGCAGGGAGAGGACTGGAGTTGGCAACGTGAACACAGCCTGAAGGGGGCTAGTGCATCATAGCTAGCCAGGAAGGAGTCCGGGAAAAGTCTGGAGCTGCCGAAAAGACAAGAGACTTTTTCTTCCCTCTTTGTTTCCTGGTGGGCGAGGAGAGGGGATTAAGAGCGCTGCTTAAAGGAGCTCCAGAGACGGGCGCGAGCCGCAGCTAAAAGCGCGAACCCCAGAGACAGGCATAAGACGCTAAGGCTGTTGCTGCCGCCACCAAGAAGCCTGTCTGCGAGCACAGGTCACTATCCACACCCCCCTTCCGGGGAGCCTGTGCAGCCCGCCACGGCCAGGGTCCCGGGATCCAGGGACAACTCCCCCGGGAGAACGCACGGCGCGCCTCAGGCTGGTGCAATGTCACGCGGGCCTCTGCCGCCGCAGGCCCGCCCCGCACTCCGTGCCCCTCCCTCTGCCCCACCCTGAGTGAGCCAGAGCCCCGGAAGCAGCTGCTCCTTTAACCCCATCCCTTCTGAGCGAAGAAGCAACGCCCTCAGGTGACCGACACGCAAAGGCGGGTCCAAATCCAAAGTTGAACCCCAGGAGCTGTGCGAACAAAGAAGAGAAAGGGAAACTTCTCCCAGCAGCCTCAGGAGCAGCGGATTAAAGCTCCACAATCAACTTGATGTACCCAGCATCTGTGGAATACATGAATAGACAACGAGTCATCTCAAATTAAGGAGGTGGACTTTGGAAGCAAGGATATATATTTTTTTTCCCCTTTTTTTCTTTTTGTGAGTGTGTATGTGTATGCTTCTGTGTGTGATTTTGTCTGTATAGCTTTGCTTTTACCATTTGTCCTAGGGCTCTGTCTGTCCTTTTTTTTGTTTGTTCTTTACTTAAAAAACTTTTTTTCTTAATAGTTATCTTTTATTTTAAAAACTTTATTTTATTTTACTTTTATTTTATTTTATCTTCTGTCTTTCCTTCTTTTTTTTTCTCCCTTTTATTCTGAGCTGTGTGGAGGACAGGATCTTGGTGCTCCAGCCAGGCATCAGGGGTGTGCCACTGAGGTGGGAGAGCCAAGTTCAGGACACTGGTCCACAAGAGACCTCCCAGCTCCATGTAATGTCAAACGGTGAAAATGTCCCAGGGATCTCCATCTCAACACCAAAACCCAGCTCCACTCAATGACCAGCAAGCTAGAGTGCAGGACACCCTATGCCAAACAACTAGCAAGACAGGAACACAATGCCATCCATTAGCACAGAGGCTGCCTAAAATCATAATAAGGCCACAGACATCCCAAAACACTCCACCAGACGTGGACCTGCCCACCAGAAAGACAACATCCAGCCTCATCCACCAGAACACAGGGACTAGTCCCCTCAACCAGGAAGCCTACACAACACACTGAACCAACCTTAACCACTGGGGACAGACACCAAAAACAACAGAAACTACTAACCTGCAGACTGCAAAAAGGAGACCCCAAACACAGTAAGATAAGCAAAATGAGAAGACAGAAAAACACACAGCAGATGAAGGAGCAAGGCAAAAACCCACCAGACCTAACCAATGAAGAGGAAATAGGCAGTCTACCTGAAAAAGAATTCAGAATAATGATAGTAAAGATGATCCAAAATCTTGGAAATAGAATGGAGAAAATACAAGAAACGTTTAACAAGGACCTAGAAGAACTAAAGGGCAAACAAGCAGTGATGAACAACACAATAAATGAAATTAAAAATTCTCTATAAGGGATCAATAGCAGAATAACTGAGGCAGAAGAACAGATAAGTGACCTGGAAGATAAAATAGTGGAAATAACTACTGCAGAGCAGAATAAAGAAAAAAGAATGAAAAGAACTGGGGACAGTCTCAGAGACCTCTGGGACAACATTAAATGCACCAACATTCGAATTATAGGGGTTCCAGAAAAAGAAGAGAAAAAGAAAGGGACTGAGAAAATATTTGAAGAGATTATAGTTGAAAACTTCCCTAATATGGGAAAGGAAATAGTTAATCAAGTCCAGGAAGCACAGAGAGTCCCACACAGGATAAATCCAAGGAGAAATACGCCAAGACACATATTAATCAAACTGTCAAAAATTAAATACAGGGGCTTCCCTGGTGGTGCAGTGGTTGAGAGTCCGTCTGCCAATGCAGGGGACATGGGTTCGTGCCCCGGTCTGGGAAGATCCCACATGCCGCAGAGCGGTTGGGCCCGTGAGCCATGGCTGCTGAGTCTGCGTGTCCAGAGCCTGTGCTCTGCAACGAGAGAGGCCACAACAGTGAGAGCTCCGTGTACCACAAAAAAAAAAAAAAAAAAATTAAATACAAAGAAAGCATATTAAAAGCAGCAAGGGAAAAACAACAAATAACACACAAGGGAATCCCCATAAGGTTAACAGCTGATCTCCCAGCAGAAACCCTACAAGCCAGAAGGGAGTGGCAGGACATACTGAAAGTGATGAAGGAGAAAAACCTGCAACCAAGATTACTCTACCCAGCAAGGATCTCATTCAGATTTGGAGAAATTAAAACCTTTACAGACAAGCAAAAGCTAAAAGAGTTCAGCACCACCAAACCAGCTTTACAACAAATGCTAAAGGAACTTCTCTAGACAAGAAACACAAGAGAAGGAACAGACCTATAATAACGAACCCAAAACAATTTAGAAAATGGGAATAGGAACATACATATCAATAATTACCTTAAATGTAAATGGACTAAATGTTCCCACCAAAAGACACAGATTGGCTGAATGGATACAAAAACAAGACCCTTACATATGCTGTCTACAAGAGACCCACTTCAGACCTAGAGATAACCTACAAACTGAAAGTAAGGGGATGGAAAAAGATATTCCATGCAAATGGAAACCAAAAGAAAGCTGGAGTAGCAATTCTCATATCAGACAAAATAGACTTTAAAATAAGGACTATTAGAAGAGACAAAGAAGGACACTACATAATGATCAAGGGATTGATCCAAGAAGAAGATATAACAATTGTAAATATTTATGCACCCAATATAGGAGCACCTCAATACATAAGGCAAATACTAACAGCCATAAAAGGGGAAATCGACAGTAACACATTCATAGTAGGGGACTTTAACACCCCACTTTCACCCATGGACAGATCATCCAAAATGAAAATCAATAAAGAAACACAAGCTTTAAATGATACATTAAACAAGATGGACTTAATTGATATTTATAGGACACTCCATCCAAAAACAACAGAATACACATTTTTCTCAAGCGCTCATGGAACATTCTCCAGGATACATCATATCTTGGGTCACAAATCAAGCCTTGGTAAATTTAAGAAAATTGAAATTGTATCAAGTATCTTTTCCGACCACAACGCCATGAGACTAGATATCAATTACAGGAAAAGATCTGTAAAAAATACAAACGCATGGAGGCTAAACAATACACTACTTAATAATGAAGTGATCACTGAAGAAATCAAAGAGGAAATCAAAAAATACCTAGAAACAAATGACAATGGAGACACAACGACCCAAAACCTATGGGATGCAGCAAAAGCAGTTCTAAGAGGGAAGTTTATAGCAATACAAGCCCACCTTAAGAAGCAGGAAACATCTCGAATAAACAACCTAAACTTGCACCAAAAGCAATTAGAGAAAGAAGAACAAAAAACCCCAAAGCTAGCAGAAGGAAAGAAATCATAAAAATCAGATCAGAAATAAATGAAAAAGAAATGAAGGAAACAATAGCAAAGATCAATAAAACTAAAAGCTGGTTCCTTGAGAAGATAAACAAAACAGATAAACCACTAGCCAGACTCATCAAGAAAAAAAGGGAGAAGACTCAAATCAATTGAATTAGAAATGAAAAAGGAGAAGTAACAACAGACACTACAGAAATACAAAAGATCATGAGAGATTACTACAAGCAACTCTATGCCAATAAAATGGACAACCTGGAAGAAATGGACAAATTCTTAGAAATGAACAACCTGCCAAGACTGAATCAGGAGGGAATAGAAAATATGAACAGACCAATCACAAGCACTGAAATTAAAACTGTGATTAAAAATCTTCCAACAAACAAGAGCACAGGACCAGATGGCTTCACAGGCGAATTCTATCAAACATTTAGAGAAGAGCTAACACCTGTCCTTTTCAAACTCTTCCAAAATATAGCAGAGGGAGGAACACTCCCAAATTCCTTCTACGAGGCCACCATCACCTTGATACCAAAACCAGACAAGGATGTCACAAAGAAAGAAAACTACAGGCCAATATCACTGATGAACATAGATGCAAAAATCCTCAACAAAATACTAGCAAACAGAATCCAACAGCACATTAAAAGGATCATACACCATGATCAAGTGGGGCTTATTCCAGGAATGCAAGGATTCTTCAATATACGCAAATCAATCAATGTGATAAACCATGTTAACAAATTGAAGGAGAAAAACCATATGATCATCTCAATAGATGCAGAGAAAGCTTTTGACAAAATTCAACACCCATTTATGATAAAAACCCTGCAGAAAGTAGGCATAGAGGGAACTTTCCTCAACATAATAAAGGCCATATATGACAAACCCACAGCCAACATCATCCTCAATGGTGAAAAACTGAAAGCATTTCCAGTAAGATCAGGAACAAGACAAGGTTGCCCACTCTCACCACTCTTATTCAACATAGTTTTGAAAGTTTTAGCCACAGCAATCAGATAAGAAAAGGAAATAAAAGGAATCCAAATCGGAAAAGAAGAAGTAAAGCTGTCACTGTTTGCAGATGACATGATAGTATACATAGAGAATCCTAAAGATGCTACCAGAAAACTACTAGAGCTAATCAGTGAATTTGGTAAAGTAGCAGGATACAAAATTAATGCACAGAAATCTCTGGCATTCCTATATACTAATGATGAAAAATCTGAAATGGAAATCAAGAAAACACTCCCATTTACCATTGCAACAAAAAAAAATAAAATATCTAGGAATAAACCTACCTAAGGAGACAAAAGACCTGTATGCAGAAAATTATAAGACACTGATGAAAGAAATTAAAGATGATAAAGATAGATGGAGAGATATACCATGTTCTTGGATTAGAAGAATCAACATTGTGAAAATGACTCTACTACCCAAAGCAATCTACAGATTCAATGCAATCCCTATCAAACTACCACTGGCATTTTTCACAGAACTAGAACAAAAAATTTCGCAATTTGTATGGAAACACAAAAGACCCCGAATAGCCAAAGCAATCTTGAGAACGAAAAAAGGAGCAGGAGGAATCAGGCTCCCTGACTTCAGACTATACTACAAAGCTACAGTAATCAAGACTGGCACAAAAACAGAAAGATAGATCAATGGAACAGGATAGAAAGCCCAGAGATAAACCCACGCACATATGATCACCTTATCTTTGATAAAGGAGGCAGGAATGTACAGTGGAGAAAGGACAGCCTCTTCAATAAGTGGTGCTGGGAAAACTGGACAGCTACATGTAAAAGTATGACATTAGATCACTCCCTAACACCATACACAAAAATAAGCTCAAAATGGATTAAAGACCTAAATGTAAGGCCAGACACTATCAAACTCTTAGAGGAAAACATAGGCAGAACACTCTATGACATAAATCACAGCAAGATCCTTTCTGACCCACCTCCTAGAGTAATGGAAATAAAAACAAAAATAAACAAATGGGACCTAATGAAACTTCAAAGCTTTTGCACAGCAAAGGAAACCATAAACAAGACCAAAAGACAACCCTCAGAATGGGAGAAAATATTTGCAAATGAAGCAACTGACAAAGGATTAATCTCCAAAATTTACAAGCAGCTCATGCAGCTCAATAACAAAAAAACAAACAACCCAATCCAAAAATGGGCAGAAGACCTAAATAGACATTTCTCCAAAGAAGATATACAGACTGCCAACAAACACATGAAAGAATGCTCAACATCAGTAATCATCAGAGAAATGCAAATGAAAACTACAATGAGATATCACCTCATGCCAGTCAGAATGGCCATCATCAAAAAATCTAGAAACAATAAATGCTGGAGAGGGTGTGAAGAAAAGGGAACCCTCTTGCACTGCTGGTGGGAATGTGAATTGGTTCAGCCACTATGGAGAACAGTATGGAGGTTCCTTAAAAAACTACAAATAGAACTACCATATGACCCAGCAATCCACTGCTGGGCACATACCCTGAGAAAACCAAAATCCAAAAAGAGTCATGTACCAAAATGTTCATTGCAGCTCTATTTACAATAGCCCGGAGATGGAAACAACCTAAGTGCCCATCATCGGATGAATGGATAAAGAAGATGTGGCACATATATACAATGGTATATTACTCAGTCATAAAAAGAAATGAAATTGAGCTATTTGTAATGAGGTGGATAGACCTAGAGTCTGTCATACAGAGTGAAGTAAGTCAGAAAGAAAAAGACAAATACCGTATGCTAACACATATATATGGAATTTAAGAAGAAAAAAAAATGTCACGAAGAACCCAGGGGTAAGACAGAAATAAAGACACAGACCTACTGGAGAACGGACTTGAGGATATGAGGAGGGGGAAGGGTGAGCTGTGACAGGGCGAGAGAGAGTCATGGACATATACACACTAACAAACGTAAGATAGATAGCTAGTGGGAAGCAGCTACATGGCACAGGGATATCGGCTCGGTGCTATGTGACCGCCTGGAGGGGTGGGATGGGGAGGGTGGGAGGGAGGGAGACGCAAGAGGGAAGAGATATGGGAACATATGTATATGTATTACTGATTCACTTTGTTATAAAGCAGAAACTAACACACCATTGTAAAGCAATTATACTCTAATAAAGATGTTTAAAACACACACACACACACACACACTAAGAAACAACAAAAAAAAGAAAATTAAAAAAAAGAGGAACACAAAAAAATTTTTTACAATTGCATATAAAATAAAATCAGTTTAAAAAAAAAAAAACCGAAGGCACTTTTTGGCCAACCCAATAGGTTCTTCTCACTTATCCTCAAGAACACACATCTCATATTAAGGGAATCAAGACCTGAGAGCATGAAATTGTAATGTTCTACCTCATCATCTATGGCTTCTAGAGAGGGGACTGAAGAGCAGGGGCCATAAAGAAATTCAACACACCAAAAGTCAAGATTTTGGGGGCTGAAGGCTGAAGCTACCTTCCTGTGTCCATCCATGATGGTGGTTACCCAACAACCATTGTCTCAGAGGCTAGCCTGTAATTGTCTGTATGAATCCAGCAATAAAGTCCACCCTGCTGGGATAAGAAAGGCAGCATGACCCTCAACGGAGCAACACACTTGTCTCCCTCCCTCTGGGATATTAAACAGGGCACTCCATCATTCAGCTAAGATCTGTTGAGTGCCAACTAATTGCAAAGTGCTGTTAGGCCCAAGGATATAAAAAAGAACAAGAGAGACAAGGTCTCTGACCTCAATTAAATTATATTTAACAGAAAAAAAAAGCAAAATAATAAACAGATTTCATTAAAATATGGAAAGTAAATAAAATCCATAGGAAGGAATTATAGCACAAATTGTTTTAGATAGTAAAAAGCCCTCTCGGAACATATTTCTATCTGAAGGATAAGATGAATACGATCATACAGAGAAAAAGCTGGGGAAAGTGTGCTCCAAGCAGTTGGGAGCAGGAATAACAAGGACTCTGGGGCATGAATGAGCATGATGTGTTCAGGGGACAGATAGGCCTTCAGGGAAATGGACTTGTGATTTGGGTCCTGGAACCAAATTCGGCATGAGAATAATCCAGACTGAATGAGAGTCAAGGAACGGACTATGGGGAAACAGGTTTTCTAGAATGCTTAAAAGCTACAGGCAGACATATTTCTCAGGCTCAACTGAATATTGACTCTCCTCCACTGATAATGTGGCTTTGCTGATGCTGGATTTGGTTCAAACCTGGAAAATCTAAGGGCACCATATACAGAAGGTTAGGCTAAGTCTTGATGTGAAGATAAAAGACTTGTGGTACAGCAAAAATCTGGCCGTTTACTTAGAAACAGCAGGCCCCTATCCTGTTCTGTGTGGACATGCCATGGGGGAACTAGTAAAGAGGAAAAGCCCAACCAGAATAGACTGCATCTGCTCCTGTCCTCTGTGGCCACACTTTTTCTGAAAAGTTTCTGGGCCTTGACTCCACCAATCAGGGTGTGTGTGTGTGTGTGTGTGTGTGTGTGTGTTTATGTGTATGAGAGAGAGATTGCCTGTTGCTAACCCATAACCCACCTGACACATTGCAGGTGGTGGTTGGTGTGGCTACAGTCCCGTAACTAGGGGATAGAGAAGATGAGACGAGGTTGGAGTGTGGAGCAGGGATAACACCACAGAGGACCTTATAGTCCATGGGAAGACATTTGGGGTTTATTCTGAAGGACAATAGGAAGGCAACAGAATGCCTTTAGATGGGCACAGAGTCTGACTTATGCCTCATACAGACCACCCTGGCTGCTGTGCATGGAGCAGGTAGGAGGCATGGAGACCAGTGAGGGGTACAGCTGAAGTGGGCAAAAGATTACAGTGCAAACACTAGGGTGGTGGAAGTGAATTAGCAGTAGTGGATGGTGTGACAGATATTTGATAAGACTTGGTGATGGACTGATATGGGAGAAGGGAAAAGAGAAGAATGGAGAATGATTTCTGGGATCTTTGCTTGAACGACTGGATCTGTAACAGTGCCATTTACTGAAATGATAAAGAATGTTGAGCAGAGAGACAGATTTGGTTGGAGAAAAATGAGGATATTAGGAGTTCACTCTTGGCAACATTAGGTTGGTGAAATCTGCAAACTATGCAGGCAGTTCCAAGTGGGCAATTGGATATACAAGTCTGGAGCTCAAGGCACAGAACAGAGCTGCGGGTATGGATTAGGGAGTTATCAAGACACAGATGGTGTGAAGAAAACAAGCTTCACATACTGTTTAGAAATTATTCTTCTAGAATCACAAATATATTTTTCTCATATAAACCCTATAACAAGGAAGTCAAGACAAAGGGGCTTAACAGTTCCTGCTAGAAACTGGGTTTATGAATTTATGTAGAAATAGAGTTATGGGACAGTTAGTGAAGTCATAAACAATCTCCTACCCAGACATACTCTAATATACACAATTTCTTATACCAGACAGATAGTGAATAAATGCAATTCCCCACAACAAATATGTAAAACAAGCTTTGCAGTTACTATAGCCTCGAGGTTAAAGATTGTAGTCCATAGATGATTACAATAAACCTCTATAATAAGGAAGGGAAATATCCCAGGAGAGTTCTTCACCTTCTCAGCAAACACGCCAGGAATTCAATTTCACAAGAAGAAGAGCAAGTATTTATAGATCTAACCTTAACAAGACTTTTAACCCACCTGGCTAATACACTTTATGTTTTGTGCCTTTATGGTAACTACTTGTAAATATTCTCCAACCTATCCCTTATCTTTGGAGCAAAGGATAAGGAGTAGCTCAGTGCTTTGCTTTCTCAGATACACTTGTGTCAACAGTCTTCCTTCCTCTTAAGATTTCCCATTTAAATACCGTTTCTCATTAAATTCCATGGCCTACAGTCTCAACTACCATGTGAGCCAAGGTTGACTCAAAGTGCCTTGGGCTATGTCCATCTTCTTGGACTTGATGAAATTGCTTTGAGAACGAGTATAGTCATGGAAGGTTAGAAGCTCTGGAGCAGGGCCCTGGGGATATCCAACATGAGAGATCAAGTTGAAGTGAGTGACACAATGAGTGAGACTGAAAAGAGAGAAGTACTAGGCATATTAGGAAAGTGTGGTATCAGAGAAATTGCTCTGGGCATTTGTTATTTTTGCTGTCCAGTATTCAGTCCCTTTCTTGTGGTAACAGGACCCCAAATATGCTTTAGGGGAACCACCCTTTCCTCACTCTAATACATGTGATTTGGGTGAAGCCAATTCTCACTTAGGTCCTAGGGGTGGAACATTTAACCAAGGCCTGGGCCAATCAGTGCATCCCATGCCCTGGCCATAGTGGTTGGTTCAGGGATGGACACTGAGCTTAGGACAAGACAACAGGACCAATCATTGCTAATCCCAGGACTTTCTGGTTGAGGCATAATTTTTCCTGCTGGATTTGCATATAATTAAATGAAAGAGTGGAGTTCACGGCAGCCATCTTGTCACTATGAGGGGAGCGTATGTATGAGAATGGAGCCAATTTGGAGAAAATAGAGCCAAGAAATATATATAAAGAAAGCAGTCTTAGTAACCCTATCTGAGCTCCTGCATCAGACCGTGCCTAAAGCCAGCCTCCCCAGGACAGTGATTACATGAGCGAATCAATTATCGTTTAGTTTTGTCACTTTTGGCATGGGTTTCTCTCACCAGCAACGAATCTTAACTAATGGAGAAAGCAAGAGAAGAGATGCTTCAAGGAGTGCTTAACTGCAGTATGCTGATTAGAAGTTTAAATTGAGTCAGAAAAGTATGCAGAGAATTTGGCAGCATGGGGACCAGAGGGAACCTTGAAAAGACCAGTTCAGTGCACTGGTAGGTTTGCAACCAGATTCAGGTGGTTCTGTGGAATATCCTCCAAGCATGTGTATTATCAGTCACGGCTCCTAATTGATAAAATGGAGCAGAAAGAGCCCTGCATAGAGAACCGGGAGATCTGGACCTCAGATACAGTGCAGCCACTAACCAGCTGTGTCTCCCTGGGCAAACTGCTCACTTAATCTCTTGGGGTTTAACAGCTGCCTCATCTATCAAGTGATTACCCCTGCCTTGCACCCAGGGGCCCTCTAGCTCTAAAATTCTCAGCATTTTGTTATTTTCAGCAAACTTGTTCTGTTCTGAAATTTAGTGGAAGTGGAAGTCGTCCAAATTGGCCCCAGTCCCATTAGCATTCTCTACTATGCTGCTAAATTAAATTCTCCTTGGCTTGGTTTTCATTTCATAGACTCATTTCACTGAAGTCCACAGCACTAATGTGACTGGCTTGAGCAGAGCACTGGAGTGTGCTCCCTGCCTCTGGCATTCCAGACGGAGTCTCTTCTCTGTGACCATCCAAGGCTGACACTGTCCGCACGTGTCCTCTCTGTTTTGGGGTCTCCATGCCACTTCCGCTCTCATTGTTGCTCTCATACAGAAGACACAAGTTATGGCTCCACAATACCTGACCAGGAGAGTTTCACAGGCCTTCTGACCTTCTAAAAGGCAAAGATATTTGCTGACTGGCTTCCATGCTTGGCAGAGTCTTTTCTGGAATGTTGAATATGCCCTGCTCTTTACTTCACACCATGGGCCAATCCCATCGCAAACTGGACATTGGCCAGGAAGCAAAACATGCACCAAAGGTCAGTGTCTACTAAAATGAATCCCTCTTACTTAGCTCAGTCAGGAACAGGACAGGAGAGGTTAATTTTTCCACAGAGTAACATACCGTATATATCAGCACTAACAATGAGGTTTTATTTCCCTGAGTCAGCTTTAAAAATAATGTTGACTTTTATGGTCGATACATTATAGATCACCATATTTATGTCAGAACATATTGGCATAAAAATAAATCAATGAAGATATTAATACATGAGGCTTGTGTTTAAATGAAACCCCTTGCAACTCCACACCTTCCCCTCGTATTTCACCATAGTGCTTTCTGAGACTTCACCTCTGACGTGTTTTACTGAACATGACATCAAGGCCTGTTTTCACTCTCTACAACTCCTGTTTTTAATATGTCTTGCATATAATGAGGTTCAAAAAATATCCAGTTGGTTCTTTTACCATAAACATACATAACTGCATTCCTTCATTAATAGGACTGTCAATTCAAATGTACGGTTTATGCATGAACAAAATATCTCACAGTCAAAGCTCTGATTGGTATACTATTAATAAATGAAACTGCGTTGCAGACCATCTTCAAATATTATGTTTGCTATCTACAACCGCTTTAAGGGTCATGAGAAGTTTCTAATATAAATATGTGTTTTAGAAAGCAAGTTCATAGTACAGACATCATTAAAGAAAAAGCGGGTTTAGTGAAAAAGAAAATCCATTCTCTTAGGTGTATCTTCTCTTTCTAACGCTCTGCTGCGCTCACAGAACACACCGAGTGCCAGCTGCTCACAGCCCTCCGCTGAAGGGAGCTGTCTTTCTCAAAACCGCCACAGAAAGAGCAACCCTTAGTGCTCATCCGTCAAGTGTGGCCCTGCTCCTAACTCTGTGATCCCATCACAGCAGCCCCTGGCCATAATGAAGGGCCCACCCAGGCAGCCCATGTGTGTGCAGACCCACAGCATGCCAGAGGCCTGGCTGCGGCAGTCCTATCCAAACAGGAATGATGGTGAATACCTGGGTCAATCAGAGCCTCTTGGGAAATTTTCTATGGCTCTGTGGGCAGAGTTAGCCATCTGCAGCAGTACTGGAAGTCAAAGGAAGCCCAGAGGGAAAGCCGAGTCAGGAGAAGCAAGGAGGAAGCACAAACTGAATGGAGAAGCAATGAAATCGAGAAAAAAAAGAAAAGGGTGAGTGTATTGGTTAGAGCAGCAGAAAAAGGGTTCACTAGGGGTAGTCCTCAGCCCCTCCCCCATATGCAATTCACACCAAGTCACACTCATTTCCCTCCTAAAAGTCCACTGAATACACCCATTTCTCTCTGTTCCCACCCTCACCACTCAGGTCAAAGCTACCATGACGTCCCTTCTAGACTACAGCAAAATGCTCCCTCACCTGTTTCCAATGCTCTGTGCTCTCCACACAGCATTTAATCTAATCATCTTTCTCTGTGTTTCTTAGATGCGCGCGCGCGCACGCGCGCACACACACACACGCACACACACACACATATTAAACCCTTTAGTAGGAAAAATCAAATAGATCTAAATGGGAAAGGCTTTCATATGCTAATCCAGAAGAATATCCTTATGACCTCAGGGCAGAGAAAGTCTTAAACCAGATACAAAAAGCACAAACAAGGAATACTGATAATTTCAACTATGTTAAAATTAAAAACTTCATTCCTTAAAAAAAAAAACTATATATATATATATATATATATATATATATATATATATATATGCAGTTAAGTCAGCGAAAGCCAGAGTAGGAAAACAAATAGTTGTAACATGAGTAACAGAAAATATTTTTATTGAAAATATGTAAATATCTCCTAAAACTCAATAACAAAAAGACAGACAACTCAATAGAAAAAATGAGCAAGAAGAAACTAGAAGAATCACTTCATACAAAAGGATCCCGGTCCAGATACAGCAGGAGCCCCTCATCTCCCACGTAGAAGCAGCACAGAAGTGTGTGGGGAGGAAGGGGGAACACCTCACAGGGCAAAAAAACCCTGGGGTTTGGTGAGAAAGCCTGATGCCTGAGGGTAAGAGTGGATGAAGGCAGGGTCCCTCCTTCGCCGGTCACTCCCCTTGCCCCTCACCCTGCTCCCTGGGATTGACTCCCAAACACGACGGTAGCACACCCTACTCCCTCTCACCCACTGTGCTGAATGTCTGAAGCCATCGTGGATTCCTCCCCCAGACCCTAGCAACACCCTAGCAACAGGAAAGACTCTGACAGTGGACCGCACATCCATCAGCGTGTTACTGCTGTAAAGGGCATTTTAGGGAAGCTGTGGGTGGAACCTGATGCCTAAGGGGAAGAGTGGATGAAAACAGGGTCCTAAGATACAAGCCCTCTACTCTGCAGATGCCTTGGGCAACTTTACCATTAGTCCTCAAGCCCCAGACTCTACCACTGATCTCCTCTCTTGCCCCAAACCAAACCAGCTTTCTACATATCTGCACAGGGCACACAGGCAAAGACTCAGTCGTGACGCGTTTAGATATCTTTGATGCCAAATGAAAGGAAAAGGAAAAAGTTTCATAAAGATCTCCTTTCAGGGTCGTGAGCCTAGAGGCAATGATGGACTTCCAGAGCCACAGGATGTTGCAGCCAAGATTATTTTTACTGCACCATTAATGTTAAAAATTCTGATTTCAAAGTCAGTGGAGGGGTGGTATTACACATTTGTATAGATGAAGTAAAAAGATAATTTTTTCAGTAGTGATTATTTTTCCAGACAGAGTAACATCAGTTTCAGGGCAGCCACCTTCTCTGTTGTGACAATACAATGTCAGAGTGATGTTTCCCAATCCCTCCCTGTGTTTACACTAATTTGAAGCTGCCAGTTATGTCAGATCCTTGTCAACAGAAAACAAAAATGTACAAGCTGCTAAATTAATTATTGAAATTAAGTACTCACTGTCTCTCGACAGTCTTTTAATTATTTAAAGGATCCAACTTGCTTTCCCTTGTGGAAAATAAAAGCCCTTGGGCTCTTAGGTTTGGGGACAATTCAGACATGGAAGAGAGATCTAGGTACACAGCAGGTGTAAGCCCACACTGGAAAAATATAATACAAAATCATTAAAAGGCTAACAAGTGCCTTTTATCTTAAGACTCAAGGTACAGTTTAAAACGGGGTTGCTGGACTTCCCTGGTGGCACAGTGGTTAAGAATCCACCTGCCAATGCAGGGGACACGGGTTTGAGCCCTCATCCAGGAAAATCCCACATGCCGCAGAGCAACTAAGCCCGTGAGCCACAACTACTGAGCCTGCGAGCCGCAACTACTGAGCCCACGCACCGCAACTACCAAAGCCCGCGCATCTAGAGCCCGTGCTCCGCAACAAGAGAAGCCACCGCAATGAGAAGCCTGCCCACCGCAACGAAGAGTAGCCCCTGCTCACCGCAACTAGAGAAAGCCCACGTGCAGCAATGAAGACCCAACGCCGCCATAAATTAATTAATTTAAAAAAAAACAACTGGGTTGCTATGTAGATCTCGTTCTTGACAGTTTTTTAAAACTCTGTTTTGTCCTCTTTCTCTTTACCATTATCTCTAGACCATGCTTTTTGAGCTAGGGTTCAGTTATCTATAACAAAGGCACTACATCTAGTGACTTCTGGGATGACCTGCTCTTTTATTTCCCTGCTTTCTTTCTTTCTTATGTGATTACGGGGGTGAGAAGGGGGAAGGTAGCTAAAAAAAAAAAAAAAAATTCCCTGGAAATCTGGAAATTTGCTGAGTCTCTGCTTTGTGAAAGAAGCCCAGGCTTTTCCCAAATCATTGCAGATAAGACTTCCACTGAACCTCAGTTTGCTCAGCTGTATAATGGGGGAAATAATGCCAGCCATGCCTATCTCACAAGATCTTTTTAAAAATCAATCCCAGAAAGGCTGCTTTCAGCTGATTGCAACACCATTTCATTGTGTGAACCTAACATAGTAACTTTGGACAGGAGGTGGTTTGGTTGGTGTGATTTTCTGTATGTCCTCAATGAATTATATCTTATCCACAGCTGCTATGGCTGGACCTGAGCCCAATCCCAATTTCTGCTTCCTTGTGGAGGAAAAAATTGTAACCTGTCTGTCAGTCTTTATCGCCACCCAGTGGTCTATTGGCCAAATAACACCAAACTATCTAGTGGATTTGAAACACTTAGGAAAAGTAATTCAAAGTAAACCACCGACTACGGTAATCCACCACCTAATTAAATGTACCTTGGGGCCCCATTTTTTAAAACTTATTGAAAAATAGAATAATTACGTTGTGAATATGAGTATGAATAATAATTTCTAATTCATCTCTGGAAATTAAGAAATGCATATATTACAGTGGCTTTTTGAGAAACCTCCATACTGTTTTCCACACCACTGTGGGAAGGGCATATAGGGGTGGGGAAGTGGGAGGTACAAGCTTTTGGGTGTAAGAGAGGCTCAGGGATGTATTTTACGACACGGAGAATATAGCCAATATTTTGTAATAACTGTTAATGGAGTGTAACCTTTAAAATTTGTATTAAAGGGCTTCCCTGGTGGCGCAGTGGTTGAGAGTCCGCCTGCCGAAGCAGGGAACACGGGTTCGTGCCCCGGTCCGGAAAGATCCCACATGCCGTGGAACGGCTGGGCCCGTGAGCCATGGCCACAGAGCCTGCGCGTCCGGAGCCTGTGCTCCGCAACGGGAGAGGCCACAACAGTGAGAGGCCCGCGTACCGCAAAAAAAACAAATAAATAAAAATAAAGTTAAAATTTGTATTAAAAATTAAAGGTAAAAGTATTAAAGAAATGCATATATTTATAAACAGTTTTAAGGAATAACTTGTAAAAACAAATTTACTGTCTGAAGGCATTTATGAGACTCCATTAAATAGCTCCATTTCTCTAAGAAAGGTCTCTAGATACAAGTAAAATATTAAAATCAATTTATAGATTTAAACACATTTATAATAAAATAGTGGCATTTTAAAAATGAAAATAAGCAATGCCCACTCCTTTGACCCAAAATCTTTTTTAAAGGGGATCCTATTTTCTCAACAACCACTCCTCCACAACTGAAAGGCAGTTAACATTTTGTTGCTACTCAAATTTATTCATAACTTTTCCCTTTTCTGAACTCTTGAAATATGTATCTTACAAATACTTGTTAAAGGAGAGAGAACACCTCTTTCTTCATCTTAGCTTAGTCATTTCTCTGCTTAGTAATAACTATTTCAAACCATGAAAATGATAAAGACTTCCCTGTCCCCTTGGGAAGATGTACACCATGGTACTCAGAGGTCATTGCTGCTCCGGAGATGACTAGCTGAGACCCCTGTTTAGCAGGGAGCCAGGCTCTTGGAGACCCACAGTGGGAAGAACTCTAGGCTGAAGATTGGAAGTCATGGTACCCATTTAACCCACATTCAGGATTCTCACTTCATTATTTTCTCAAGGCCCAAATCCCCACTGAGTCCAACAGTGAAACAAATTCCAACTCTAAACCATGTCAGTCTTTTTGAAAGCTTGTGAATAAATGGTGACAAAGAGGGGAAAGTACAGGGGCTTCCCTGGTGGCGCAGTGGTTGAGAATCTGCCTGCTAATGCAGGGGACACGGCTTCGGGCCTGGTCTGGGAGGATCCCACATGCCGCGGAGCATCTAGGCCCGTGAGCCACAACTACAGGTCCGTGAGCCTGCGCATCTGGAGCCTGTGCTCCGCAACAAGAGAGGCCGCGATAGTGAGAGGCCCGCGCACCGCGATGAAAAGTGGCCCCCGCTTGCCACAACTAGAGAAAGCCCTCGCACAGAAACGAAGACCCAACACAGCAAAAATAAATAAATTTTAACTCCTACCCCCAACATCTTGTTAAAAAAAAAAAAAGAGGGGAAACCACATGTTACAACATACACTCACTTTCTAGAAGTGAGGACATCTCTCTCCTGAGAATTCCACAGCAACTGTCCCCCAACTTCTCTTCTATTGTAAAACCCCAGCCTGCTTCTCTTCCACTGAGTCTTTTCCTCTGTTCTGTGAATAGCTAATAGTCCCTCAATGCTGCATCCCAATGAATGGAAGAAGCTAGGAGTTCTAGGGAGACAGGAGAAAAGTCAGGGGATTGCAGAGGGTAGAAAAGAGGCTTCAAGGAGGAGGTGGTCAACATCATCACAGCTTTTGGCAAGTGAATTAACCCCTTATGGCCTGAGTTTTTCTCCCTCTTCCTTTCTCCATAATAGCAGCCTCAGTAATGCACTGTTCCAAACATTGTGTAGTTCTCTTACACAATGTCTCAACTAAGGATGGTCAATCTCTCACCAAAAGCTGTCCCTCCAAACTGGGTAGGCCTGGAAATGCATGGAAGATATCTGAGTCTTCTCAAACTGCTGGAACAAAATGCCACGGACTGGGTGGTTTAAAACAACAGAAATGTATTGCTCACAGTTATGGAAACTGGGAAGTCCAAAATCTCAAGAACTGCAGGGTTTGGTTCCTGACGAAAGCGCTCATCCTGGCTTACAGTCCACCTTCTTGCTACGTCCTCACGAGAGAGAGAAAGCTCTCCGCTGTCCTTTATTAAGACACTAATCCTACTGGATTAGGGCCCCACTCTTTTTTCTTTTTTTAACATCGTTATTGGAGTATAGTTGCTTTACAATGGTGTGTTAGTTTCTGCTGTATAACAAAGTGAATCAGCTATACATATACATATATCCCCATATCTCCTCCCTCTTGCGTCTCCCTCCCACCCTCCCTATCCCACCCCTCTAGGTGGTCACAAAGCACCAAGCTGATCTCCCTGTGCTATGCGGCTGCTTCCCACTAGCTATCTATTTTACTTTTGGTAGTGTATATATGTCCATGCCTCTCTCTCACTTTGTCCCAACTTACCCTTCCCCCTCCCCGTGTCCTCAAGTCCATTCACTATGTCTGCATCTTTATTCCTGTCCTACTCCTAGGTTCTTCAGAACCATTTTTTTTTATTCCATATATGTGTTAGCATATGGTATTTGTTTTCCTCTTTCTGACTTACTTCACTCTGTATGACAGACTCTAGGTCCATCCACCTCACTACAAATAACTCAATATCATTTCCTTTTATGGCTGAGTAATATTCCGTTGTATATATGTGCCACATCTTCTTTATCCATGCATCTGTCGATGGGCACTGAGGTTGCTTCCATGTCCTGGCTATTGTAAACAGAGCTGCAATAAACATTGTGGTGCGTGACTCTTTTTGAATTATGGTTTTCTCCAGGTATATGGAGGCCCCCATTCTTATGACCTTATTTGACTTTAATTACTCCCTTACTCCAAATGTAGTCACACTACAGGTTAGGGGTTCAATACATGAATTCATAGGTGACACAATTCAGACCACAGCAGAAAGTCATAGCCAGGAAGAAAAGTGACCTTGTCAGTTATGAGGCAGTAAAGTCACACTCGTCCTCCCATCCTTCCACATAAACCAAAGAGCTCAGGCTTCCAGGGCACCATGGTCTCTAGCAGAAGAGGGATGAGGGGAGGGAAGAGAACCAAAGCATGTTGGGTCACTCCCTTGTGAGTGTGCCTTTCTTCCAGCTAATTCTCACAGCAACCTCACCAGACACACTGTCCCATCTTACAACTGGGGAGACTGTCGCTGAGAGAGATAAGGTGACTTGCTTCTTCAGACTGTACCCATAGTCCCCGGCAGAGCTGGGATTTGAGTGCTTTTCACCACAGGTGTGAGGGGGCAGAAGCCTACAGCCCCCATCAGGGGCAAACCCCCCAGACTGGAGGGCCTAGCGAGCCCCACCAGGGTGTCTTCTCTGACCCGCAATTTCCTCACAGTAAAATGGAGCTAATGCTGCATCCACACGGTTGTTCTGAGGACTGAACAAGATCACGGTGTGACGTGGCAGGCCCGAGTCTGCATTGAACCAGGCTGGTTCCCCTCCTCAACCTCCGTCTGAGAGCCCACACCGAGCTGGGAAGGCAGCTTCGCTGGAAATAACTAAGCATTTGCCAGCCCTCCACGTGGAAGGTGATGGGACAAAATGAATGAAAACGAGATTCTTTTTACCCACCCAGCCAAAAAGCTTTGCCCTCCCAGTCAGGCAGATCTTCAAGTCAGGCGACGAGGTGGCGAGTCCCTTGGCAGGCTGCAGCACAGACGGCCACTGTCCCCACCACCTCAGAGCATTGGCCCCAGCCTTCAAGCTTCAGGCTTCAGCTCAGGCACTGGCCTCACCACCTGTCCAGTCTCAGGGACACCCTCAACACCTCCTCTGGCTCACGCCCCACATGAAATCTGTCCTGTTGCTCCTGCCTCAGCAGCGCCTCTGGGGTCAAGTCTTCTCTCCTCGTCAACCCTGTATGGCCTCACTTGGGGTCCCGAGCATCTCTCACCTGCATGCACTGCTCCGGCCCCCTTACAGTCTGACTGTTCCAGCCTTGGTTCCGTGCTGCTGCCAGGTGTCTTCCTGCCACACAGCCTCATCCCGTCACTGTCCTGCTTAAGCACATCCATCATCCTCCTTATGCATCCTCAGTTTTCACCCTCCACACGGGTAATCCTGCCATCCCAGCACCCTTCGGCTCTGTTTCCTTGCATGTGCTGTGCCCCCAACCCTGCCCCAAATGCCCCTCACCCTTCTTTCCCAGCAAGCTCCCCTTTGTTCCCCCAAGCAGCTCCCATGGCACTAGTCTAAGAAGCCTTCACTCGACTCCCTCAGCACCCTGCTGGTTTTCCCAGCATTTGGTTGACCATTTCCCATATTGCAGGGCAATCATCTGTATCTGCTTGTCTTCCCCACCGGACTGTGAGAGCCTGGAGAGCGAGGACCGTGCTTTATTTATCTTTCGTCCCTAGTGCCTGACCAACAGATGCTCCGTAAGTGTTTGTTGACTGACAGAATGCATGAGGTCTCTGTTCCTTCTGTTGTGAATAAACATCTATATGGTAGAGTTTACAGCCAACAATCAATTTACCCCAAAATTACCCAACTTAAACTTTTCTCTCTTGCCCCGTATTAACTCATCTTTCGAAGGTTAACCCCTAGAAATCAACTTCATTCCACCCCTGTAGGCTCCATGCCGACTGGCCCACTGATTTCCCAACGCACCAGGAACTGCAGGCTCCACGCACAGCTGCCTCAGCTCTGTGGGTCCGCCTGTCGGATCTGTTTTGTCAGCAGGGACAGGGGTAGGAAAGAAGATGCACCTGGCTTCATGGCTCAGATCTGTTTTCTTGGATGTCCGGGATGCTAAGATGGTTAATAAGCACATCAGCCTCAAGATTCAGATACGCAGTTAATAAATCCTGAAAGAGATACAAACCAAAATCCTCCCGCAGAGCCTGCAGGCAAAACCTGTGCTTTCCCTAATCCTCCCTAGCCCCCAAGGATCACGTTCTACTCCACCGTGGCACGTGGGGTTAGGGCCAGACTGTAGGCAATACTAACCCCCTAGGAATGTACCAGCATCTCGGGCTGCAGAAGGTCCTCTTGGAGGTTTCCTAACTCTATGCAGAGTAGCCTAGCCAGAGAACAGGTCACAGCGCTGGAGATGGTGTGTCCTGTTCCAATGACAGCAGCATCTTCCTGCCACCATTTATATCTGAGCTTCCTACCAACCCAGCCTGGAGCCAAGAGCATACAAGTCAGGGTAAGGGCAGCCCTGTGGACCTGGTAAGTCTAGTAGCCCTGCTTTTGAAAACTGCTTTGCCCTTGGGGTTAACTCTTTTTCTTTCTGGAGCTGATCTCTCTCAAACAAGGACTCTGCCCAGACTTTGGGAATTGGATGCCACATCAAGGCAGATACTAACGCCCAGCTGAGGTCATGATGCTCTGCCATCCACCTTGTTTCTCCCCAGGGGAAGGAGAAGCAGGAACAGCTGTGCTCCCAGAAGGGGGCCTCCCAGGAGATGGAGAAGCTGGATACCAACATCTCAAAGGCAGAAAGATTCTGCTATTTCTCGGAGGACTACAAGCAGATCTACCTCCCCCGACCTACAGTATCATCTTCGTGCTAGGCTTCCCCCTGAATGGCACTGTTCTGTGACTCTCCTGGCACCAAACCAAGCGCTGGAGCTGTGCCACCATCGATCTGGTGAACCTGATGGTAGCCGACCTGCTTTATGTGCTGACACTGCCCTTCTTCATCATCACCTGCTCCCTGGGGGACAGATGGCGCTTCGGGGAGCTGCTCTGCAAGCTGGTGCGCTTCCTGTTCTACACCAACCTCTACAGCAGCTTCCTGCTGCTGACCTGCATCTCGGTGCACCGCTTCCTGGGCGTGTGCCACCCGCTGTGTTTGCTGCCCTACCGGACCCGTCGGCATGTCCTGCTGGGCACCACCGCCACGTGAGCCCTGGTGGCTCTCTAGCTGCTGCCAACGTTGGTCTTCTCCCAAACGGACTACATCAACGGCCAGATGGTCTGCCACGACATGACCAGCCCAGAGCATTTTGATCAGTTTTCCACCTATGGCGTGGTCCTGATGTTGTCCTGTTTGTCTTTCCCTCCTTGGTCATCTTGGTGTGCTATTCACTGATGGTCAGGAGCCTGACCAAGCCAAGGGAGACCCTCACGAGGGTGGGCAGCGCGGCCCGGGCCAAGTCCCTCCGGACCACCCTGCTGATGTGCGGCCTCTTCACCCTCTGTTTTGTGCCCTTCCGCATCACACGCTCCCTCTACGTCACGCTCCGCTTCCTACCTTCACAGAACTGCCAGCTCTTGAAGGTGGCCAGCCTGGCCTACAAGATACGGAGGCCTCTGGCGAGCCTGAGCAGCTGCCTCAACCCAGCCCTGTACTTGCTGCCAGGTGGGAACAACAGAGTCAGGCTCTTGCAGGAACTGAGGCGTAACAAGGTGGGTGAGCACCCAGCTGGAGCCAAGGGAGAGAGACCCAGGGGTGGGCACATCTGGGTACTGTCAAGATGAAGTTCAGGGGGAAGCTCCAAGACGTTGACAATGATTTGTTTGAACACAGTCATGTGCTATGGGACAGGGGCTCAGGATCTCCTAGTGGTGTCCTGCTAGAAAGGATTTTATATTGATGAGAGACTTTTAAATAAGAATGTTTGAAAGAGTCACCAACACAAAGGAAAACTTTCTTAATTTAATGAGAGCTGACATTTATCTCTTGTCATTCAGATCTCAGCTCAAACATCACCTCGTCCAAATCCACTCCTGCCACCCTAGCCAATGTTGGCCTCTCTCCCCCTAGCCCAGTCACTCTCTATTTCCCTATTTATTGTCTTTGTAACACTTATTAGTACCTAGACTTGTTCATTTTTTTTTTTTATGGTCTCTTCCCCCTAAAATGTAGCCTCCAATAGGACAGGGACCTCTTCTGTCTGAGTGCTGTACCCCTAACACCAGCCTCCACAGCAGGGCCCAGCACATGGTGAGTGCGCAACAGATAGGGGCTGAGTGAGTGGGTGGATGGAGGCATGGATGGAGCCCTTGATATGTAAGAGCGCTTTATGAGAAGTAACTCATTTAATCCTCACAACAGCCCTTGGGAGACAGAAGCTACTGTTAGCCCCATTTACAGATCAGGAAACTGAAGCACAAAGCTTTAAGTAGCTTGTCCAAGGTCACCCAGCTGGAGAATGCTCAGATCATAGTGTTGGATGGAAGCTTTGAACCCAGGCACTGGCTCTGAAGCACACACCCCTGAGACTGAAGCAGATGGCCCAATCCAAACACTGATCAAGAGCTGGCTGACGCTATGGAGAACAGTATGGAGGTTCCTTAAAAAACTAAAAATAGAACTACCATATGACCCAGCAATCCCACTCCTGGGCATATACCCTGAGAAAACCATAATTCAAGAAGAGTCATGTACCACAATGTTCACTGCAGCTTTATTTACAATAGCCAGGACATGGAAACAACCTAAGTGTCCATCAATAGAAAATGGATAAAGAAGATGTGGCACACATATACAATGGAATATTACTCAGCCATAAAAAGAAATGATATTGAGTTATTTGTAGTGAGGTGGATGGACCTAGAGTCTGTCATACAGAGTGAAGTAAGTCAGAAAGAGGAAAACAAATACCATATGCTAACACATATATATGGAATCTAAACAAAACAAAACAAATGGTTCTGAAGAACCTAGGGGCAGGACAGGAATAAAAATGCAGACATAGAGAATGGACTTGAGGACACGGGGAGGAGGAAGGGTAAGCTGGGACGAAGTGAGAGAGTGGCATGGACATATATACACAGTACCAAATGTAAAATAGATAGCTAGTGGGAAGCAGCCGCATAGCACAGGGAGATCAGCTCGGTGCTTTGTGACCACCTAGAGGGGTGGGATAGGGAGGGTGGGAGGGAGACGCAAGAAGGAGGGGATATGGGGATATATGTATATGTATAGCTAATTCACTCTGTTGTACAGCAGAAACACAGCATTGTAAAGCAATTATATTCCAACCAAGATGTTAAAAAATAAAATTTAGGGCTTCCCTGGTGGCGCAGTGGTTGAGAGTCCGCCTGCCGATGCAGGGGACAGGGGTTTGTGCCCCGGTCCGGGAAGATCCCACATGCCGCGGAGCGGCTGGGCCCGTGAGCCATGGCCACTGAGCCTGCGCGTCCGGAGCCTGTGCTCTGCAATGGGAGAGGTCACAACAGTGAGAGGCCCGCATACCGCAAAAAAAAATAAAATAAAATTTTTAAAAAAGAGCTGGCCGAGTTTTCCTTGACAGCACCAGCTCGCTTGTTTACATAACTGCTGTTACCAGCAGACCACTGGGTATGCAGTAAGTGCTCTTTTCCTACACTTCTTAACCAGCGTTCTGGTTAAGGTCAGAAAAAGCTCTGCAGGGTAAAGTGGCTGTGTGAATAACGATCCACCTTAATCTTATTTGAACATAATGTCTCAGTTCATGACAGAAAAGTTTTACCACTGTCTTAAGTCATAATGTAATGTTCATCCTCTTAAAAAAAAAAAAAAATCCAAGGTAATCCAAAAAGAAGCCCTTAAAAAAACACCTCTAATATTTAAACAATAATGATCTCCAAGGAGTTCTCAGATCTAAACATACATTATTTAATAATTCATTATAATCTCCCTGTGAAGAGAGATAAGCCTTTTTCGTAAAAACCAAAGTGAAACCCCTCATTACCACCCCACTCTATTTACAGGAACTGTCAGAGTAAACCACGTACATATCTAAATTATAAAATTTTATTCTAAACGTGCAGTTTATTGCTTTCAAGGGCACACAATAATTAGAAGTAGACTAAGTGTTGCCTAGCGGAATTCCTCAGGATAATTAGTTTAATGAATAGGCAAGGATGTTTTCTAATTAGCAGGTCAGCTGTTTCTACATAAGTAAGTGCTTCTATAGTAGCTGAGAGAACTTAAAACTGTTTGCTCTTTTGAATATTCTCTCAGTTGTCTTGCTTATATTATTAACTTTTGTCCCTTTCTTCTCATCAACACACAGGGAAGATTCAGCTGACCTCCAGTCCTAAGTACCCCCCCTTACGAGTTAGCAAGGTTTAACATTCCTGGAGAACTGGCACGTAGGCTCCCCAGTAAAAGCTGAAAGCCATTCCACGTTCCACTGAGCCATGACCTCTTAGGCCCACCAGCCTGCCGACCCTAGAAATGGAAAGAAAATTAATCTAGACTCTTCAGGATGCATCACCTTTATCTAAAAAGCAAGCGCTTTCCACCCCTGGCCAAAGTTTTCCACCTTCAGTCCTTGTTAACCTATGTGCTTGCAATTATTTCTCTGATCCACATAATGCTCATTTTGCTTCTGCAGAATCTTCTGACCCACTTAACAGCAAAGTATAAGCATCCACTTTTAACTTATTTCTCGATAGTTGGTATCAAAAAAGTTTAACTTAGTTGTCATCGTATCCTGGTTTTCAGGGATAGCTATCGCAAGAGACAAGAATCAAAGCAGACTATTCCCTTTGAAGAAAGGGCCTTATTGAAAGGGGAGCTGGGAACCCACTGCCCAACAAAAGTCAAGGGGATACTCCTGACTCCCTTGTGGTTATCCAAAACCTACCTACACAATGGGACAAGGAGACTTTAAGAAAAAAGTTCTTCCTGAATCTCCCCACTCAATGCCCACCACCCTGGTGAAAGCCAGCATCCTCAAATGTGTTGTCACCCTGGGCCCCGAGCATCTCGCATAAGCTGCCTGGCTGCTTGGACAGGTTAAAACAAAATGGAAGGTCAGCAAATATCACGTTCGAAATACCATGACTGGGGCAGTACTGGATGCAAATATAATGGCTATAGCCACCTACAAGTGTCAAGCACAGTGCCAGCCCGTGAGGAGGTTACAGACTGTTGGAGAAAAAAACCAAAACATACAAACAACAGTATGAGCGCTAATTAACAACTTCAGCAGCTACAGAAAAAAAATCATGTCAGTTGTTGATTAATCAAAAACAAACCACACCGTCAGTATGAGGGAAGTTTCGGCAGGGGGCAGAGGCTGTGGGGACCATGAACGGCGTCATGAGTATGCTGAAGGCTGGGTGAAACTGCAATTATTAGAATTTCCCAAGCACTGGAGAGAACGGAAAATTTTGTGTGGAGACCAATGGTTGGTTCCTGAAGGGTAAGGAGGTGGAGACAATGCTGGGAGGTGGGCTGAAGTGTGATCACGAAGCGCCAAGAACCGCTCCTCAAGGCACAGGAACCCCCCAAGGGCATTTGGGCAGGAGGGTGATAGGATCAAAGCTGTGACTTAGAAACTTAATCTGGCAGCCATTGTGTTTAGAGAAGAGAAACAAAATGTCACAGCAGGCTTCTGTGAGATCTCCTAATGGGCCTTCCTTCCCTTCAAAGCCAGCCTACACACCACCTACAGATTTTCTTTTAAAGGACATTTTTGATAGATCACACTCTCCCTATTTCTGTCCATTCCCTCTCCCTATATCCTTACTTCTAATAGGATAAAGCCCAGATTTCTCATGCTGGTCTACCAGATCCATCACAGTCCAGTTCCAGCTAAACTTTTCAACTCACAGGTCTCCCACCAAACCATGTGGATTTCCACCTCTCACATGTTTACCATGGGGCCACCATTTACCACTCAACACCCTCCCCCAAACCTTCTCCACATGCCTAGGGACTCATCTTTCCCAGATCTTGGGCTCTACTTCCTCTGATCTCACAGTGCACTGCTGACTCACCCACTGGGCCTATCACCTTGGAGTTGACAATGGGCTCCTTTATCATTGAGGTCTATTTTGTCTCCCCTTCTACTCCATTTATCAATCTATAGACTATGGCATCCTAGCAACATTCTGAACACTCAGTAAGCAATGGTGATGCTGACAATAAAGAGGGGGAAGAGGAAGGTGATTACCATTTACAGGGGACCACTGCAGTGATCCAAGTGTACAGATAATGGGCGTGAGTAGACCTAAAAAGATTTTAAAACATACTGGAAAGAATGAAGACCTAAATGGGAAGGAAATCCAAAAAAGAGGGGATGTATGTATACGTATAGCTGATTCACTTTGCTGTACAGTAGAAACTAACACAACAGTGTAAAGCAACTATACTCCAATAAAAATTAAAAATAAAATAAAATGTGGTCATAGAAACAAACAAAGAATGAAGAGAAATGAAATAAATTATTGAGACATGGGTGGTAAGGGAGACAGAACAAAAATGACTCTGAGACTCCAAGCCTGAGGAATCAAAAAGAATGATCAACTAGCACCTAGCACGCGATGGGCACTCAACAGTTACTGGGGAAAGAAAAAGGAAGGAAGGAGGGAGGTGACGAGACTGTGTATCACGAGGGAGAGTTCAGGCAAGTTAAACGTGAGCTGCTAGTGAGGCCTCAAGTTGGAAATGTACGATGGAGGTTCAGAGACAGCTTAGGCTCAAGTCCTGGGTTTAGAGTTATCTGTCCAGGCAACTATTCAAAGCTGCAGATGGAAATTACATCTCTGAGGAAGAAAGGAAGAGAAAGAACAGAGGACCTAGGAGATACAGGAACCATAAAAAAAAGTCCTTCCAGGGAACACAGGAACAGGAGGTGGTGCTGGATAACAGAGCATTGGAAAATCAAACGAGGGCACAGTTTTAAGAAAGAGAGTAGTCAAGGGTATCACATGAAACAGACTAGTCAAAGAAGAATGAACAGCTTTCTCTCAGCAAACAGCTCAAATGCCACCTCTTCCAAGAAGCCTACCCTGATCACCCATAAGAAGGCTCTTTCCTTCTCTGACCCTTCATCCACATCTATTAAGGCACATCTCCCTTCTACCAAGTATGAGCAGCATTATTTAAGTCCCCTTATTTCCCCTCCTGCAGGATCTAACAGAGGCTTGAATATATGGGTACTCGCTAAATTTCTGTGGAGTACTCCTGTACTCCTGCGTATGCTTTTCTGGAATTACTGCCTGAACCCAGTTTATGAATGTGTGCCTATAAAACTAAATCACAAATCATTTGGGATTTATTTGTTCTCACACTCACCAACTGCAATTCAAAGCAATTCCAGAACACACAACACCTGTAAGCATTCTCACTTTTTAGCCCATATTTCAAGGACAGTAAAGACGGGAAATTTTTCACAAAGTCGTTTGCAATTAAACATAACCTAAGCTTATAAAGTTATGTATTCCCATTGTCTTTCACTTTCTTGTAAACAAACCAAATCTCTTGCAATTTCTCAACTTCTTGTTTTGTTGAGGTTTTTTGTTTGTTTTTAATGTACCAAACAACTTCAAAGGTAACCACCTCAAAAACAATTCCATGATAAGCAGAACTTATGTTCCTGCAGCAAGCTGTAGCTGGGCATTTTTATAGCGGTTAAATCACGAACAAAAAGCAAAAAGTGCCACTTAGAAAATTAAAGAATCAGAGTCTGAGAATGCTCCATTCTGCAAGCAGAAAAACACATTAGCCACAAGACCTTTAGAAAGCCTTAACCCAACAATCAAAGACACAGCCGCTGAACACTCCTTATGCTCTCTCTTCTTTTATAGCCTAGTTTCTTGTGAGAATAGGCTACATTTTTTATTGCAATTTCTACCTTGAATTCATATGCCAAATCATTATGAGCCGGCTGCTGCCCATCTCACCATCCCACTCCACTGAAATTGCTCTCAACAACACACCAATGGCTTTCCAGTTACAAATTGAACTGTCAGGGCCTATCCTGCTTGAGCTTCCATGGCATTTGTCACTGTCACCCACTCCCTTCTTAAACTCTTGCTTCCATAGAATGCACTCTCCTGCTTCTCTTCACACCTCTTTCTACTCCAGCCCCGTTATGTGTGGTTGGGTGGGCCCAGAGCTCTGTCCTTGGCACTCTCTACTCTATCCTCACACTCCTCCTGGGCGATCTCACTGACTCCCTGATGGACCCACTGATGACTCCCAAACCTCTCTCCAGGGAAATCCTCTTGCATTTCAAACCCATGCTTCTGTCCATACAGCAGTCCCTTGGGCACTGAAAGTTCCACAACGCCAAAACTGAAATCACCTTCCTCCCAAACCTGATTTCTTTTTTTTGAACATCTCTATTGGAGTATAATTGCTTTACAATGATGTGTTACTTTCTGCTGTATAACAAAGTGAAGCAGCTATACATATACATATGTACCCATATCTCTTCCCTCTTGCGTCTCCCTCCCTCCCACCCTCCCTATCCCACCCCTCTAGGTGGTCACAAAGCACCGAGCTGATCTCCCTGTGCCGTGCAGCTGCTTCCCACTAGCTATCTATTTTACATTTGATAGTGTATATATGCCCATGCTACTCTCACTTCGTCCCAGCTTACCCTTCCCTCTCCCTGTGTCCTCAAGTCCATTTTCTACATCTGCATCTTTATTCCTGTCCTGCCCCTAGGTTTTTCAGAACTGTTTTTTTTTTTTTTTTTAGATTCCATATATATGTGTTAGCATATGGTATTTGTTTTCCTCTTTCTGACTTACTTCACTCTGTATGACAGACTCTAGGTCTATCCACCTCACTACAAATAACTCAATATCATTTCTTTTTATGGCGGAGTAATATTCCATTGTATATATGTGCCACATCTTCTGTATCCACTCATCTGTTGTTGGACACTTAGGTTGCTTCCGTGTCCTGGCTATTGTAAATCGTGCTGCAATGAACATTGTGGTACATGACTCTTTTTGAATTATGGTTTTCTCAGGGTGTATGCCCAGGAGTGGGATTGCTGGGTCGTATGGTAGTTCTATTTTTAGTTTTTTAAGGAACCTCCATACTGTTCTCCACAATGGCTGCATCAATTTACATTCCCACCAACAGTGCAAGAGGGTTCCCTTTTCTCCACACCCTCTCCAGCATTTATTGTTTGTAGATTTTTTGATGATGGCCATTCCGACCGTGTGAGGTGATACCTCATTGTGGTTTTGACTTGCATTTCTCTAATGATTAATGATGTTGAGCATCCTTTCATGTGTTTGTTGGCAATCTGTATATCTTCTTAGGAGAAATGTCTATTTAGGTCTCTGTCCATTTTTGGTGGGTTGTTTTTTAGATATTGAGCTGCATGCCTGTATATTTTGGAGATTAATGCTTTGTCAGTTGCTTCATTTGCAAATATTTTCTCCCATTCTGAGGGTTGTCTTTTCGTCTTGTTTATGGTTTCCTTTGCTGGGCAAAAGCTTTTAAGTTTCATTAGGTCCCATTTGTTTATTTTTGTTTTTATTTCCCTTTCTCTAGGAGGTGGGTCAAAAAGGATCTTGCTGTGATTTATGCATTCTGCCTAAGTTTTCCTCTAAGAGTTTTATAGTGTCTGGTCTTACATTTAGGTCTCTAATCCATTTTGAGTTTATTTTTGTGTATGGTGTTAGGGAGTGTTCTAATTTCATTCTTTTACACGTAGCTGTCCAGTTTTCCCAGCACCACTTATTGAAGAGGCTGTCTTTTCTCCATTGATGGCCCACCTCCAGGTCCACCTCCCCACCACCTCCAAGTCCCAGGCCAGGCTTCCTGCTGCTCATATAGGCCCTGTTCCCCTTGTAGCTGATTGTCTCATCCCAGCTCTCCCAGCCCTGCTGCTGCCAGCTCAAACCCACCCTCTCTCCTCTCCCTCTCATCCTCTTCCTACCTCACTCCATCAACGGTTTGACCACCTCTTGTCCACTGTAGCCCACAAAATCTGGGCTCCATTGGGGTGGGGAAGCGGGAGAGGGATTCGCCTCTTGTCCTGATACTTTCATTCACTCAGGGCAGATAGGGTCTGCTTTGAGTGGTTAAAAACTACCTGAACGTGATAAGACACAGACCCTGGAAATAATCAGATTTTCCTTGGGAAACTGAACCAGCCTCAATATTTGGGGAGGAGCAGGGGGGAGGGGGTTGGAATGAGCCTGGCAAGAAGCTTGAAACTCTCACCAGCCCACAATTTTGGCTGTTCCTGAACAACCCACTGTATCCTAGAAATGTCCGAGCATGCTTCATTTGCTTGCCAAGGCCCAAAGGAATCTGAACGTGATCCTAAGAGGGCCCATCCTGACCAAGCCATCAACTGAATGCAAGGAATGGATAGCTATTTCTCTAGACAATGTTTTAGGTCATCCCTCAATGAATGCATATCTAACGTATGGCAATTAACCATACTTATATGTTTCATAAATTAAGAACATGAGTGGCAGAAGGAACTCTAGTGATATTCCATTTTGCTAATCAGGAAATGGAAGCACAGAAAGCTACTACCCTACTAAATCTTCGGAGACAGCACCGAAAGCAATCCCCTTCAAAAAACCAAAAAAGACAAACTCCTAAAAAGTAGATGCAAATCCCAAATGGAATACCTCATAAGTCCACTGATTTTCATTACACAACTGATTTGCAGTCAAACTTATGCGGGAAAAAAAATCAGTCCAGGGAGCAGAGTAAGTTGGGCAGGGTCGCTGCCAAGAAGTGGGACTGATAAAGATTCACCAAGAAGAGGCCACGTTCACTTCAGTGCATGACCATATATAAGAACACCTCAAGGGTATAAGTACTAATGATTTTGTAGTAAGTCTGGCTGTCTGTCCTGCCTGTATGATGTCAAGAACTTTTCAGTATTTCTTACAAAACACAAAGTTTTCCCCATTGCCCTCAAGGCAGCAAATCTCTGCTCAGAGCTCCAAGAACCTGCAAATGGCAGAAGCCAAGGGGGCTGAGGCTGAGGCCAAGTCATTCCAGAAATCATGGACAGCTTGCAGACAACTTGAAGCTGCTCTCTGCTACCACTGAGTCCAAAATATAAGTGCCTTTATCCCCCATTTTCTATTGTTTTTTTCACCTGTGGTTCCCTTCACATTCAATTTCCTTCCTGTCAATGCAAATTCCGTTTCTCACTCAGGGTCTGTTTAACTCTCACCTACATTCCGAAACTTCTTTGGAAAACACTACCTGTTACCTCCGTCCCTTCTGAACACTAACTACCACTTTCTTCAAACAGTAGCACTTAAATTTCTGTTGAATTTGGTTCTTTGTGAGTTTTTTTAAACTCTTATTATACAGTAAGTATTTACTGTTGAAAAATTAGAAAATACAAATAAGCAAAACAAAAGTCAGCACCCAGAGACATTTAGGTACATATCCTTCAGACATGTTTGTGTTTGTTTTTACAAAAACAACAGCACTCTGAATCTTCCACATAATAATGCCACCATTCCACGTCAATATGCTCTCTAATGAAACCACGTAAAGACTGCTCAATCTTCCACTTTAAGCAAATCATACAACATACCTAACAAATGGTCGTTTCCTATTTTAGGCTGTTACGAACAACCTTGCAATGAAGATACTGCCTTAAAATATATTTATGTGTATTATTTGTCTGATGGTTTCCTTAAATTATTAGAAATGGAAGTGCTAAGTCAAAAGACATGCGGCCCACCACCATCCTGCTTTTTAGGTCTTTTTATTCATAGTGCCAATTTATCCTCCAAAAAGCTTATTCCAAATTACTCTCCATTTTACTTATCCATCATTCAAAAAATATTTATTTTGTGCCTAATTTGCACTAGGCTCTATCAACACAATCATTATCAACATGACAGACACAGTTCCTGCCCTCATGGAGCTTACAACTTAAAGGAAGAGACAGAGACCCCACATACCTCATCACAAATTCTTCATTATAAGCAGAGGTAAGCTTAGAAGGAAAAGTTCAGGGTTTTTCAAAGATCACAGGAATTTTAGAAGAACCTGATAGAGCCTGAAGGGTCCGGAAGAGCTTCCACAGGAAGAATGGTTCTGAGTTGGACCTAAAGTTTTCTGTTGTAAATCCTGTGAAACCAGGTTGCAGAGAACCCTGGATAAAATATTCTAAGCAAAGGGAGCAGCATGGACAAAGCCCCTGAGAAGGGAAGGAACATGACCAATTTGAAAAAATGTAAGCAGCTCACTGTAGCTGAGGCAGAGAGAGATAGTGAAAAGAGTAAGGCAGGGCCAGACCACACAAGCCCTCCACAGCAGCAAACTTTTCCCAGCTGGTAAGGCCAAATTTCAATAGCCATGGGCCAGAACAGTCATACGGCAGTCAAAGCCTAGAGAACTAACAACTGAATGATGACACAATAAACTCTAAACCAGAAAAACGGATGTAAATCAACTTACCCTGAATAAGGAATGCACTTTCAAGCTGCTCTAGAACTTTTAAACTTACAATGTTAGGCCACGTACTTTCAAACACTATAATCAGCTAAATACATACAATAGTTGCTGTCTAAAATATCTGCATGTCCACAGAAAGCAAAACACATAAATTCCTTGACTTTAATACGTAATATGACAAGACTAAGTCAACTAAAAAGTGTTTAAGTTTGTCAGAAAAATTTCATATCTGTATTTTATTTAATGCAAAAAACATAAATGTTACTCAAGATCCTAGTCTGGAGAAAAAAACTACTCCCATAATCTTTCAATGACTGTCATTAGTCAAATTCTCTTTATTCCAACTTAGATTTTCTTATAGAGATAATTTTCCACATAAATAAGAGTTAAAATCAGTGTTTTAATATTTTTTTAAAATAAAAAGTTAAAAGACTTCAAGTATTCCTTTTGCAGTGTTTTTATTTATCCTTGTAGATATGCAATTATCATAATTTACAGGACGTTTTTTAGTAATTAATTGGACTATAAGAAAAACCGTACAGAAAGTTTGTACCACAAAATTATGTCCCTAAGGGATCAGGGTTCTCAGTAACAGAGAAATAAAGAAGCTCAAAAGGGTCACTGCTCAGCAACCTCTGGTAACTAAAGAGAGCAGAACACAATCTGCTATTTGTGGAAATGAGACTTCATAAAAATACCTTTCAAATATTCCCTATTACAAAAGGGAATGCCTATTAAAATGCCATTGTTTATTCTATATAAAATATCCTTTCTAATCCCCCAAAACTTTTTTTTTTGCTTTAAGATTAAAGGCCATATCCCTAAGATACACTTTGTGAAAATTATCTCAACACAAGATTCAAAGATTTCCATTATTTACTGTCCTTACTCAAAATCACCTGCACGTACCAGATGCAATTTTCTAAACTTCATCATTGATGAGCCTATTCCAAAGCAGAATTCTTCAGCAATACAAAAGACACAGGCTAAAATAGTCCTCACAGCTATACCTTAAAATAGATATATTCAAAATATAAATATAATAATTCTCCAGACCATTATTTTTCCTAACGACTGAACTCTAAATTAAAAGAAAAAAAAAAAAATGGAGGTTTTCAAACCAATGATGTGTGCAGCCCATTCGCATGACACAGTCATTTAAACTTCTCACCTGCAAAACACAATGCAATACATTATCAAAAAAGGGAGGAAAAAAACCATGAAACCCCATTATTACAAAATGAAAACCATAACCACTATAAAACATGCAGTGCCAAATATTAAGTTACACATTTTGCTGGATAATCTTTTCATTCCTCTTGATCATAAAAGTAATAGAGGATCGACTTAGAAAATTTGGAAAATATAGAAATGCCAAGAAAAAAATAAACTCTTCTAACCCTACCATTCAAATGGAATTGTTAATATTGGGGATTTTTCTTTCAGCATTTTTTCTATTATATATAAGTAATGGATTTAAGAAATACACATGCCTACATACTTTTTCTTGAATAAAACTGGGATATTATATTTGCATTTTTACCTTTTGTTTACTTAACACATGGCATGTTGAGTAACTCTGACTTCAAAAATCCTTCTTAAACATGATTTTAACAACATTTGTTTATAGTAGAATTACTATGTGAAAAGGGAATTTGATACGGCCAAGAATCAAGCCCCAGAAAACACAGCCTTGTTCTACCAGATTTTAACCTACTCAAAATTCATAAAACTTACAGTCAGGTGGTATATATTTACAAATAAAGTTTTTAAATCATAAAAAATACAATGTCTAAAACACTAGAAATAACAAAAGAAATAGAATCACTACTATGCTTTAGCATGCACTCATGGAAAAAATTAATTTAACTTAAACCCCAAACTAGATACTTTAATCTGTTCCAAGTGAGTCAGAGAACACATAATGGCATGTTAGTACCAGGAGAAAATAAAAGATTATCTCAACTAGTTAAGAAAAAGAAAATACGAGAAAGAATGGAAGGGTGAGCCCAGCACAGGAAGTCAGGACAAAGACCTTTCCTCCAATAAATTACAAATACTGCAGGTCTCTCTCTCTCTCCTCTCAGAAGGCAAGTTAAAGCCCAATTTGTTCTTTATCCCCTTCATTTTAACCTTTGATATCCTCCCTTTAAAATTTTTCTAACACAAAGAAAAATTATGTTACAATAGTTCCAGAGATAATTGTTGGCTCTCAAAATTTAAGAAAAAGACTAATTTCTTAAATGTCTAAACCCAATATCTTGAAATAAAATGCTACTGTTTCAAGATTTTCATAATAAAGACAAATTTTCTTTCTTTCAATACTTACTCTGCATGAGAAAGTTTTATTTCTTCCCTTTGTCTTGCAGAATAATTTAGGTTCCCACCTAAAATACAAATAAGCATTGAATCTTTTCAACACAACTATCGAAAGTAAAATTCAAACATGCACATGTGTACACACACACATACAAATGCCTTTAAGTAACAGAAGAGGCTATGGAAGGTGAGAAAGAAATAGTTTATCTCCTGGAAACTTCCCAAGGGGGAAAAAATGTTTCTAAAGAATCACTATATGATACAAATAATCACTCCTTAATGTTAGCATTTTTTAAAAAATTTTGGACTTATGTATTGCTCGAGGTTTTGTTCTTTGGGACACTGTATCAATATTCAATAATAGTGAAAATTAAGAGGCATTAAAGTAAATGACCTAAAATTATTTAAACAGCATATGTATTCATTCTTCTAAATACATGACAACCCTTAGGGCCAAGCCAGTTTAGAAAAATTAATAAAGGTAATATCAAAATCTTATACATAACAAAAAAAGCAAAAATAAATGTAGTAGATATTAGCAAATGAAAAAAATCTATAATTTCTCATTCTATATTAAACACTTTCAACCTTAAAATGCAAACTGCAGCTATAAATATGTTTACTTCTCATTTTTTAAAAATATAAGACAATAACATAGGAAGGGCTTTAGGTTATTTTTTTAGAAGTCATACAAATATGACCTTCTGCTAATATAAGAAGAACATCTAAAATTTTATATTACAAAACTTAAATTGAACTGGCCAGAAAGAACATGACAATGATTTTAATATATGGGAAGGTCCAAAATACATAATTATATGCTATGAAGTAAAATGTGTTTCATCACTATGAATAGAATGTTATTACATGAAATAAAGCCTCCTGGATGGAGACAATCCAGGAGCCCCACAAGATGATCCACTGTGGGCTTCCCTGGTGGCGCAGAGGTTAAGAATCTGCCTGCCAATGCAGGGGACACAGGTTTGAGCCTTGGTCCAGGAAGATCCCACATGCCACGGGGCAACTACGCCCGTGTGCCACAACTACTGAGCCTGCACTCTAGAGCCCGCGAGCCACAGCTACTGAGCCTGTGTGCTGCAACTACTGAAGCCCACACACCTAGAGTCCATGCTCCACAACAAGAGAAGCCACCACAATGAGAAGCCCGCACACCACAACAAAGAGTAGCCCCCGCTCGCCGCAACTAGAGAAAGCCTGCATGCAGCAGCAAAGACCCAATGCAGCCAAAAATAAAATAAATTAAATTAAATTAAATTAAAAACAATGATGATCCACTGTGGTTTAAGAAGAAAATACCTGAACTTCTACTTACCTTGGGCACGATTCACCAAGTAGAGTAAGAGCACAGATAAAAGTGAGACTGGAAATGAAAAAAACATAAGGTCCTTAAAAACATGTACTTTTCCCCAATGATTCCTATGTAATCATAATTACAAAGTAAAGCTTAGAAAATCAAATCTTTATTAATTAGCATTTAAAAATGAAAACACTCTTCACATTATTTTCCAAAAAGCACTAAGTTACACACCATTTTCTCCATGAGAAATATATTTTTAAAACCTGAGCCCAGGGATGGCAGGGACAGAAAAAGAGAAACTGAGACCCCTCTGCCCCCAGGAGAAGGGGCCAACCCACCCACAGATCATTTCTCTTTCCTCTCCCTTTGTAATGCTGGTAGTTCCCAGCACTTTCCCAAAACCCTGCCAGCTGCTAGACTGTTTATGTTTTTACAGAGAGCCAAATAGAAGTAATCCTTTGGGGGTTTTAGGTCTGAAAACACCATGTTCATTTTACAAATTAACCAAATATTAAAATGTGGTCATTAAACTCCCAGAAACCCAGACCAGTAAAGGCCTCAGAAAGTCAGGTAGTTGGCTTTTCACTTTAACAAGTGTGGCACACTTAACTTACTTTAATACCTCAACAAAAACCTTTTTAAATGGAGTGGTGTTTGGTTTGAGAACCAAATTTATAAGGAACCGCTGACTGAGATTAAACCACACGTTGCAGCATCAAAAATAGACAAAAACACTTTCACAACCTAGTACTATGAATTCGTATATGGCCCACTATTTAAGAATATATTTTTAAAATTTGATGTGCTAATTTCTAAAATTATGAGATAATAAAATGCATTCAGGCTATTATTCATAAGCAATCATCTGCAAATACCACACCTCAAGTATAGACAGTCTTTATTCCTGTAAATGAAAATGAAGTCAGATAAAATCATTACTCGGGCTTGCCATTTTAAACACAATTTATCGAAGCATGAAAGACATCTGATATGTTATGTGAACATTTTTTTTCAGATGAACACGATGTGTAAGGAGAACACAGTGGAAAAATACTGATTTATTTTTGTAGTTTTCGGCAGTTTCCTAATGCTGCCTATTTTTAACCAATGAATCATTACAGGTAAAAATTAAATTACAGGACTAAGAATAAAACCAATTCAAAACAGACTAATGAATAAACAATGAGCGCTCACACCTAAGCCACACTAATGTCCACACATTCACACCAGGGACATACTCAGGACCCTTCAAATGGTTCCACTCTAAAGAGGAAAGTGTTTTCTAACAACCATAAATATTTATGAAACAGACAAGATGAGTATGGGATCTGGGTGGCCTGTTCTGTATGGTTTTTTCACTAAGGATGTTTTTAATGTTCACTGATATTGTAACATGTATCCATACTACATTCTTTTTTCTATTATAATTAAAAATACATAACATGACATTTACCATTAAAACAAAATAAATATTTAAAACAGAATATAGAGCAGATTCCATTCCTGCCTTTAAGAACAGGAATCTCCTGAAAAAATCCTGTGAATCTTCAGAAAACTAAAAAGTCACCAGCTGAGAAACTGATGCACAGGCTAAGAATTAGGCAAATCTGAATGATACATCTTAGGGATTTGGTTTAAAAAAGGGGAAAAAAGAACAATAACAACAAAAACCTGAAAGTATAAATGAGAACATTCTGCTGCATATTAAAAGAAACTAAATGTTGCCAGGTGGCGCACTTACAAGAAACACAGGCAGTGAAGAAAACTTCTAAAAACAGATATCCCCAAGTATCCAATATCATGCCAGCAATGATGGAAATGACTGCCAACCCAAGATTCTGAATGGACTGCATGCTACAATTTAAGAAATTAAAAAAAACCAAACATTTCAATTCTAAAGTCTTCACACACAGAGTACCAATTCACTATAAATATTAGTATCTATAACCACATACTATCAGTGTTAAGAGGGTTTTCAACCAGGAATGACCTGATTAGATTTGTTTCTTTAATCCCATGACTGTTTCCACTACTTAACTTTAGGCTCAAAGGCAAGGGAGTTTGCCTTAGCAAGTACAGTCTGAACTCAACGCCTTCCTGCGGAATGAATCCAAGGGCTAAGTGAATACCAACCAGAGATGTGGTTTCCCTGTTCAGTTTTTGTGCTAGAGATTGGAACTCAACTTCTCACTGAGAGGCCCTCAGATAAACGGGCGGTGGGATGGTCACGTCAGCAATGACCTCTCATGGGGTAGCTTATCTCCAGCTCTCTTGCTGGAGGCTCGGAGCATTTTTTTTGCCACAATAATAATACAAATAGATTAACTGATTTTCTGGTTATTTCCAGGTTCAGAGCTGTCCCAAAAGCCTGAAGACGACTAGATTCAGGAGACCTGGAGTTTTATAAGATAATTAAATTGACACAGCAGAGAGAGACATTATATGATCCACAGTGCAAACACTTACAAGCCATATGCAGTTCCCAGTTGATGTTCGGGAACTACAAACGCCACCATTGGCCACAATGCACAGGCAAGCAATGAGTAGGAGAGTCCCAGGAGACACTATTGAAATCAATACGGAAAAGGGTAAAGAAGTCTTATATTTACCAAAAGGTGATTTTCTTTCGATGCAGATTAGCAAGAGTGACATAATAACTAATATATGAATATCCATGCAAATTGTGTTGCTAAATAATTAGGCTAAAAACTCATATTCAACACAAAATGGTCTTGGGCCTCTCTAACAGTATCCCTCTAGGGACAAGATACACATAACACTGTCTTAACCATTTTATATTATATGAATACATAACTGGCTGGGCCCAGGGTGCAGTCAAAGACCAAACAAGAAAATAAAGCTAATTTGCAAAATGTCTTTACCAATGTTTCAGGCAAGCTAATTTCCCAGTATTCATTAACAATTACAAATTAAGCAATCAAGGTAACATCATGCCAACAGTCCATTATCTTACTTCTGGGTCATCACCACCCAACTGGAGAGCCAAGCAGAGGACCAACAACAACCACTGCTTGATAAACATCACCTAATGCTAACTTTTTCTTCAAATAAAGAAGAAACCTTATGATTTAAGTTAAAATAAGATCATTTATCAGATTGGGAACAATTAAAATAATGCCAACGTCTAACAATGGCAAGGATACTAAAAAACAAACACATTCATGTATTATTGGTAAAGCTATAAATGGGTAGAAAGTTGTTAGAGGAGAGGTTTCACAGTATCTATCAAAATGTTAACTGTGCAAAGCCTCTGCTCTAGCATTTCTACTTCTAGGAGTCTGTCCTAGAGAATTCTAACGAAGTGCACAAATATATATGTTCAAGATATTCTTTTATTAACAGGTAAGAAATGCCAGCACTTTGGCCTATGGTCTTAAAAACGACATTCTGAAGAACAATTACAAAAACTTGATGAATTCATTATTACTTTTTGACCTACTAAAAGTCAAAGACAAAAGAACGCAAAATCATGGATACTGGGTTGACAGATGTTTTTGCCACCTATGATGGAATGACTTCTTTTAATGAAGTACTGAAAAATAAATGGAACTAATAAGCATTGGGCTTTTATAAGTCTATTTTATTTCAAATTCTATAGCAGCATTGAGGGTACTATTATATAGGCCAAATGAAATCAAAAACATCTTATGCCATTAATGATCAATATTTATATACTTTAAAAATAGCTAATCTGTAGAAACTGAAATTGTCATTGTTTTTCCCACTGTCACAAGCACTACTATCAGAAGAGCTGAGCGTTGGCTTCTGATACGTGCTGTACAGAGTCCTCCCTGAAGCCCTGAGCCCCCCAGCTGTTCGCAGCGACTTTACCATAGCAATCCAAGGGTTCCACAGAGTGAAGGCCAGCATCATGTGGGAAGCAAGAGCGGTCACCACTGCACACAGAACCCAGATGATGTTCTTTCCTGTTTTATCCACCAGAAGCCCAAATATTGGGGACATGGGAGCTGATATTACATATACAATACTGCCCAGAAAATATAAAAGATATTTAATAATATATCACAGGAAAAAAGAATTAAAAATCCACAAAGTCCTAAATCCTACAATGATTAGGTAAAGCAAACCCTAGCTCATTTAATTTAACATCCTTCTAAAATGGTCAGCAATAAATAGAAATATAAAGATATAAACAGTGGTCCAAGACTTCTTTGGTTTTCCCTTAATGCAAAGATGGCCATTCAGGATCAAGACCCAAGACAGACTTTGTTTCACACTGTAGATGTTAGTTCACATACGTCTTTTCTGTCTCTTATAACATTGGGTTATAATTAAAGACCCACAATAAGCACACAGTAAGCACTTACAGAATTAATGGAATACCTGTTAATAGCACTCGCTGCCTGGGAGGAAAATCCAAATTTCTCTGTAAAGAAAACTCTAAGATAAAAACAGAGAGGACAAAAAACAGAGACTTTAGAAAGAACTATTCTGTTTTTTAAAAATAAAGGCAAAATAAAACTGAATAAAAATAAGTTTAGGCAACTTTCCCTTCTTTATACTGTTTTCCCACCTTATTTGGTATCCATCTTCAAGCAACTGGCTAAAGATTTAGTATTTACGTAAGTACTTCACCAACTAAATAAAATATATCGATACCTATTCTTTCCTCTTTTACGTGTACAGCAAACAATACACACAAATTTTCAGAAACCCAAATGTATTACTACAAGGAATTAATATGACTTCTTTTCCTTAAAAGCAATACTGGACGGGTTCTTTGCTAAATAATGCATAAGGTTCTTGTCTCAAACTGTAAAATGACAGCCTGAATTTAAAGGTTATAATTACAGAGATGCATCTCAACAAACACACTCACACTCACACACTGCTCTGTTTAAGTAGCTGCCCGTGAAAACAGAGAGAAGGTAGAAGATAAAGCAAAGAAGAATTTGATTTAAACCCTGAATTTGAGTCTGCAGAAACGCAGTCCTAACAAATGGAGATATGCCCTGTCACTACGAGCTAACGCACTGTCTCCATTCTCAATAAGAGGCTTCCTAACAAAGAAATAAAGAGGAAATGAAAAAAGAATACAAATCCAAAATCAAGCATTAAAGTAAATCAATATTATGTATCAAAAACTGTTTCAGGTATTTCTTCAAAAACCTAATACAAGTATTAAAGCAACACTAAACCTTAAGCTAAGAAAGTCAGTTGTGTCCCAGGATGTAAAACAATTCCTGTGAAAATATCAACCGTAACAGAGAAGCAAAATTTATACCTTAAAAAAATTACATTTATGTGACTGAATTCTCATTATAATTTAGCCAACAAAAACGGAATGCTAGAGAAGACTCACTTCCCAAGTCCAATGAAAGGGAACACAGCAACATAATAGCCAACGCAGATGATGAATATGAGCCACAGGGGGAAGGAGAAGTCCTTCACGTCAGTTAACTTGATAACTTCACCTTACAGAAGAAAGGGAAGATGCTGTCAGTGTCATTTTGCATTTCTAAGTCAAGATTATTTTTCTTTTATCATGTGATTAACCTTTGCAATTCAGTTAAAAAATACTTGTCTCAGTAAATCACTAGAACATAGTTTCTAGGATAAACTAAAAAGACAACAGAAAATGCAAAACCTAAGATTAGCATCTACCTTCTTTCTTTCTTCCAGAAACACTCATCACTTTGCAAATATACAAAGTACAATCAAGAATGTAAATTCTGCCAAAACCGCTTAAGGGGGAAAAAAAAGTATCCAAAAATTTAGACAAATGGAAATAGATTAGGAAATAAAAGATTTAAATAAACTATATGCCCATATAAAATTAAAAAATTTTTAAAGTGGAAAAAAAAAGATTTAATAAACAAGTACTAAGCCTCACTGGGTTTACAACACTACATTAGGAATTTACCTCATTGTAAATTTTCTCAAAAAGGCCATAATTCCTAAAAGCCTAACTTTTTCTTGCATTTAGACTAACCTGTTTTTCCTTGTTCTTTATGAAGGATTCGTTCTGCTCTCTGATCCAAGTACGCAAGGGCCAAGGCACAGACTAGTGAAAGAATACATGTTATACCCCCTATAATAAAAAAAAAGAGATTTTTAAAAGAGAACCAAAATGAAGGTTCCTAAAAGGTAGCACATTACATTAACAGCAAAATACTTAGCAACTTAAAGGGATGGCATCTAGACACATATATGAAAAGCCTACAATTACTAAATCAGGACAGAAGGAAAGGAAGTGCATTGGGAAGCACTCAATGAACAGCAGTCGCTATTACTATTGTATATTATTTCCCGGTAGAAGGTTGGAGATTAGAGGGGAAAGACCAGAACAAACTAGTCTAGTCTTATAATCAGAATATAGACTGAAAAAAGCTGATGACCAGCTAGCAAATTAGTCCTAATTTCTTAATTCAGTCTAAGCACCAATTATTGATGGATGCCAGGGGAAACAAACCGCAAAAGCAAAGTCTGATTCTGTGATCACCTCATGTTCCCTCTGATTCCTTCCCAAGTCTGACTCTTGCTCCTACCCTGTGGCAGCCCCAAGGGCCCCAATCCTCCCACAGCACAGCCCGCTCACTCTCCTTCAGGTATCCAGCATTACTCACTAATGCTGACGTCGTATCATTACAGTGAATCAGGATAAACAGTGAATAAAGTGTACACTTCTCAAAATTTTTAATAAAAAGCAGCTTAGTAAAGTAAATGACATCTTTAATTGGCTGACATAATAATGAAAAACGGCAAAGAGTCGGTAGACGTGGGTTCTACGTCTGGCAGTAACAAGCTGATTGATCTTGGGCAAGGAATTTAACCTCTCTGGGCTTCAATTTTCCCAAGTGTAAAATCAGAGGCTTTGATCTGATGGCACAGATCTTTTCTGGCTCTGAAATTCTCTAAAATTCTCAAATTCTCCACTATGGAGAGAACTGGAAGGAATACTGAAGAGAATCTGAAAGTAAGAAAGAGGTTATAAGTGGCAAAGGATTTAATAGGGAGGGGGAGAAAGAAGGGGTCTCTAGACACAAGTTGCCCATCTAGGATTACCTCTCACTGTCCTCCCTTTAGGAGCCTGTACCAGGGAATACAAGGAATAAAAGATGGCACAGAACCTTCAACCCAGCACCCACAGGTCTCCCTAGGGCTCTGCAAGCAGCTCTCCACATCCTGTGGGGCTCAGTTAGACAAATTCACTGCTCAGAGAAGAAGCACAGGTGGTAAACCCAGAGAGCATCATGCGCTTCTCAGTGACCCACCCAGCAACCAGCAGAACCCAGCTTTAGCCAAGAGAACTTAGGGTCAGAAGGAGCCTATACAGTTTTAGTCCAACACCCACAGTTTTACAGAGAAGAAAACAGTTTTACAGAGAAGAGACACAGAGGTTAACTTCCTGTCCAAAATGAGCCAGGACCAGAACCTAGACTCCCGACTCCCAACTTGGTGGATTTCCCATCACATCCTATCACCTCTGACTTCTATAAAATCTAAGCTCCATAAGCGCATGAAATGAATTTGATCAAAAGGAAACAATCCTCCCTTCTGCTACAGCCTATTAATGAACACCTTAGAGGTACAAACTCCCTGACTGTTTTCAGAGTTCTCACATACACTCTCATTTGCTCATCACAACAAAACCAAAGCACAGGGACTTCCCTGGTGGTCCAGTGGTTAAGCATCCACTTTCCAATGCAAGGGACTCAGGTTCAATCCCTGGCAGGGCAACTAAGCCCGTGCGCAGCAACTACCGAGCCCGTGCGTCACAACTAAAGAGCCCACACGCTCTGGAGGCCATGTGCCACAACTACAAAGCTCATGCGCTCTGGAACCCACGTGCCATGACTAGAGAGCCCATGTGCCACAACTACTGAGCTTGCATGCTCTGGAACCCACCACAACTAGAGAGAAGCCCACGCACCACAACTAAGACCCGATGCGGCCAAGAATAAAATAAATAAATATTTTTAAAAATCTATCCTTATTTAGAAAAAAAAAAAAAACCTGAACACACGTGGTGGTACAAGATCGTTATTTTAAGAAAGTGGAAATAAAAATACAAATGGGGTGAATGATTGCCAATATGTTCACTGTGTCTAATTAGGTCCAAGAACTAGTGAACTGTACAGGCAAAACTATAACCAAGTGATCTAAGCCCAATTCCTGTGTTCTTTCCTCCCTGTCACACCATTTCCTATGACAAGCTTTCAGGACAGATAAAAGGTGGGACTTCAAGATTCACTAACCGATAATAAGTGTGACCCCAAGGGTTGTGTGACCAGCAGAACCCAACGAAGCTTCAACCTTAGAATACAGCCATCCCATGAGGTTCATGTTTACTGTACTTCCCTGAAAGAAAAGGAAAAAAAAAAAAAAATCAACATAATTTTCATTTCTATCTGTCTTGCTCAGAAAAAAAGGATGTCAGTTAGCTTAGAGAAATAGGTTTAATAGGGTTCAGATTAAACAACAGATAATTTTTAAAAAAAACACTACAAGGAAAGAGCTAACAACCTAGGATAAAGCCACAGATAAGATTACCACACAAAAATGCCAATTTATAGAAAATGCTAGCATTCAAAACAGCACAGTACATCTAAATCTTCCTAGTAGCCTAAACAAAAATGAAACACAAGTTATAAAATTCACAGGGTACCCAAGACAAAAATAAACTTTGGCTCATAAAAAGCACAGCTTTTCCTGATCCTGACATCTGAAAAAAAAAATTCATCCTCTGATCATCCTTTAGAAGACAGTAATAGTACTACCCTCATTCATTTATTCTTTCATTCAGCAGTTATTGAACCCTGATTACATGCCTGTCACTGTTCTAGTTACTGGGAATAAAATAAAGAACAGAAAAATTTCCAGCTCTCATAGAGAGCAACCCCATTTTAGTGGGGTAGAAAAGGTAAAATATACAGTATATGAAACAGCAATGAGTGCTTCTAAAAAATAAGGAAAAAAGATAAAGCATAGGGGCTTCCCTGGTGGCACAGTGGTTGAGAGTCCGCCTGCCGATGCAGGGGACACGGGTTCGTGCCCCGGTCCGGGAAGATCCCACATGCCGCGGAGCGGCTGGGCCCGTGAGCCATGACCGCTGAGCCTGCGCGTCGGGAGCCTGTGCTCCGCGGTGGGAGAGGCCACAACAGTGAGAGGCCCGCGTACCGCAAAAAATAAATAAATAAAAATAAAGCATAGAAGGAGAATAAAAAGGGGTTGAGACCTTGCTGAGAATGTGACTCTGGGTTAAGAACTTGAAGGAAGCTGGGAGGCTACCCGGAAGAACAGCACAGCACTCCAGGCAGAAGGAATAGCCAGGGCACAGGCCCCGAGAGGGAGGCTGCCCGGCGTGCTCAAGGCAAGGAGCGTAGAGACTAGAACAGTGTCAATGAAGAAGGGAGAGGATGAGACGAGGTCCCCAGAGAGGAACTGATGGGAAAGCTAGCTATTGGTAATAAGAACTTCTGGCTTTTACTCTGCGTGAGACGGGAAGCCATTGGGGTTCTGAGCAGAGAAGTGGCACAATCCCTTACGTTTTAAGAGACTCACTCTGGCTGCTATATCCAAAGCAGACTGTAAGTGAGGATGGTGCAGAAGCAAGGACATCGGCTGGGGGCGGCTGCAATAATGCAGAACAGAAACGATAGGTCTTGGACTGGGGAGACTGGCAGTGGGCACAGTGGGAAGTGGTCGGAATACGGACATACTCCGGTGGTAGAGCTACCAGGATTTGCCAACGGAAAATACGTGGAGAGTGTGGCGTTAGGGATGGGGGTACGGAGTGGTTCAGGGTGACATCAAAGTTTTTGCCCGAGCACCTGGAAGAACAGAGTTGCTCATAACTGAAGATGAGAAAACTTCAGCATGAGCTGGTTTGGAGGACAGTAGGTGAAACATTTAGGGCTGGGCTTTGGCTGTGTTGAGTTTGATGTGCCTACTAGACATCCAAGTGGAAATGTCAAGGAGGAAGCTGCAAATACGGGTGTGGAATTCAGCGGAAAGGCCTGGACGATATAACTTCAGGAGCAAAGACACACTATTTAAAACTTCAAAACTAGATAAGATTACCAAGGAAGTGAGCGTCAAAAGAAATGAGAGGGTGTCCAATGACCAAACCCACATTTACAGGTTGAGAAGACTGAGGTGGAACCAGCAAAAGAGGTAGAAGGAGCAGACAGAAGGGCAAGAGGAAAACTATGAGACTGTGGAGTCCTAGAAGCCAAGAGAAGAAATCAAGGAAAGGGGAGTGTCAACTGTGCTAACGCTACTGATAAGGGGACTGAGAAATAAACATGTCCTCAACCACGTTCCCACAGCAAATACAGCAGCAAATCGCATGTGGCTATTTCTCACAAAATGTTAGCCAGTGGCATTATTCAGATGCTCCTCTGAATAAGGTTATAAATGGAGAACTGCTGGAAACGTTCCTCAACATCAGCAAAAATACAAGCCCCTCAAAGACATATTGTCTCAATAACCCTTTAATTCTAAAATGCCTAACATGACCTGGCTTAGCAAGTACTCAATAAATATTTGTTGAAATAAGGGGTTTTTAAAAGTAACAAATTACAGAGGAAAATCAAAAGAGTGCTGGACTTCCAACCTCCAGCTAAGACAGGAATAATAAGAAAAGTGAAAAGTCCACTGCCTGAATGATAACAGTCCAAGGGTCTAAAATCAGAGAAACTCACAGTTCAGCCGACAAAAAACTCACAGCAAGGTAAAGCCAAAACCTCTATGATCATTCTGAGTATGTGCAGGGCCAAGAGAAGCACAAAAAAGACTGAACCTCCATCTACCCCAGCAACTCTGTAATGGAGTCCTTTGGTCTCCTGCGTGCCTCTCACAAGGACCCTCAATACACCAACCAGATCAGAGCCGAGCCACCCTGGCTGACGGAGAGGTGGCTGCCTGAGATCTGGCTCCTGCCACCTCCTCCTCAGGCCCCCCCACCATTCCCATAACCTCCACCCCACATCCTAGAAGCCCCTGAGATTCCGTTCTAGAAACTTAGGGCTCCTGGGGACGCAGTTGAATGGATTATAACTAGTTTGTGACCACACAGAAAAGAACGTGAAGATCGTTAGTAACCACAATGGCGTCACTGAGAATGAGTCTTGCTCAACTGCTCCTATTTCCTTCTTTTAGAAGTTATTAGACGATGAGATCCACCAGCTGCCACAGACATGTCTTGACTTGCACAAGATACATAAGGAAGTACCAGGAATGTCCTTATGGATAAAATTTAGAAAATGTGGAAAACCACACTAGTTATCAAAGAATTACAAATTAAAATAATGTTTAGGTGTTTCCTATCAAATTGATAAAATGACTTTTTTTTTTTTTTTGCGGTACGTGGGCCTCTCACTGTTGTGGCCTCTCCCGTTGCAGAGCATAGGCTCCGGACGCGCAGGCTCAGCGGCCATGGCTCACGGGCCCAGCCACTCCGCAGCATGTGGGATCTTCCCAGACCGGGGCACGAACCCGTGTCCCCTGCAACGGCAGGCGGACTCTCAACCACTGCACCACCAGGGAAGCCCAAAATGACTTTTTTAAAGTACTATCAAAGCTACAATAAAAAGGATCCTCTCATATCTCACAGATGGAGATGTAAACATCTCTGAGAGGAAAACGTGGAAATATGTCTCAACAGTCTTAAAAAACCCTAACAAACCCTCTGACTCAGTGATAATTCCATTCCTAGCAAGCTAGCCTCAGGAAATAATCAGAGATGCAGACAAGTTCTGGAGTGTTGCACAACAGCTCTATTTATAATACTGGAAAATTAGAAAGAGCCTACATGTACAAAAATATAGAAATGTTATATATGTATGACATATGTACGTGTTATATATTTCATAAGATGAAATATTACATTAAAATATTTCATTTGTACTGGGTTTTTTTGTATTGGATTTCTTCCCTCAAGACTATGTTCCAAGCATTTTCATGCCACTTACAGTCTTTAAAACCTTGGTTCTTAATGGCAAGGATCTTTTTAAAAACCTCTATTCACAGGAGCTCATGAAGGAAAAAACCTAACAGGGGTTGGGATGGCCAAAACACCTTCCAGGTTGCATTTATAATAGCATAATGTTGTTCCCCTGCGTACCCTCTACCAGATCCCCTATCATGAAACACCACGATCACTTCCAGGTTCCAAATGCTGCTGAGGAGTACTGGCCACCTGTGATGAAGTCCAGAGAGGCGGGAGCGCCACGGTCAGGGAGCTGAAACCCATGCCACATGGCTTAGACAAGCACAGGAAATGAGCATGTCTGACCAAGACCTTCAGAGTTGTCTTCATAAGCAAAGTGCTGCTGCACAGCAGAGAAAATAAACACTCACTAGAGGGCAAAAGTCGGAACAATCACTAAAAGCTACTTGTACAGGCAGATCTCATCTCTACGGGAGACTGAGCTTCACAGAGTTAATTGCAGTAGATGAGCTGTCCCATCACACAGCGAGCTTCTAATCACTAGAAATGTGCGAGCAGAACCTGGATGACCATATGTAAAGACTTTCGTTGCAGGAACGCCGAAAATGGGTAAAGAAATTAGACAACAAAATCTATACGATCCATCCCCATGCTCAGGTTCTCTGAACTAACAAATGTTCAATTAGCCATTTTAGACTGTTTCCTAAGTGAAATAAGGTTAGAAATGCCTTAATTAAAGTCAGGTAAATGGGGGTTTCCCTGGTGGCACAGTGGTTGAGAATCTGCCTGCCAATGCAGGAGACTCGGGTTCAAGCCCTGGTCCGGGAAGATCCCACATGCCGCGGAGCGACTGGGCCCGTGAGCCATGGACGCTGAGCCTGCGCGTCCGGAGCCTGTGCTCCCCAACAAGGGAGGCCGCGATAGTGAGAGGCCCGCGCGCTGCAATGAAGAGTGGTGCCCGCTTGCCACAACTAGAGAAAGCCCTCGCACAGAAATGAAGACCCAACACAGCCAAAAATAAATAAATAAATAAATATATATTTTTTAAAAAGGTCAGGTAAATGGTATACTATGGTCTAGAAAAATATATAAAAAATCAATACCTAACTTATACACAAACACATTTCATCCTGTAATCTTTAAGAGATAACTACAACATTCAATCTTTTGCTTCCCATTTGGCTTCATTATCTGTGTCATACTTACAATTCTAGCCATGCTAAGCTGGAGTCCAAACACCAAGTTTAATTCTTTGCCTTTAAACCAACTCACAGCATATGTATTCTGGGCAACTGCTAAGGACTCCCCACCAATCCTAGAATAAGGAAAGAAAAGTCACAGTTTTTAAAGAAATACGCCAGTTAACAAAGCAGCAGGTGTAAAATTTTGACACCCCTCCCATCAAGAGGTGGGGTCTATGTCCCGTCCCCTGAATCTAAGTGGGCTTGTGATTGCTTCAACCAGTAGAATGTGGTGGAGGCAGGGTTGTGTGATCCCAAGGCTGGGTTATAAAAGGTGAGATCTGCCTTTCCATTCAAACATTCACACTTAGAACCCTGAGCCACCTTGTAAGAAGTCCAACTACCCTGAGTTCGCCACACTATGTGAAAGCCAAGAGAGGCCCTGTTTAGGTGCTCCAGCCAGCAGTGCCAGCCTTCAAGTCATCCCAGCTCAGGCTCCAGACACACTGTGCACACTGTACCCTGTCCAAATTCCTGATCCACAAAGCCCACAAGGTAAGGGATGTTTTATACTCAGTGTGGGTAATTTAATACACTGCAATGACAACCACGACCAGCAATAAAAGGAGTTTGAGCTACCACATCACCATCTATGCTATATAAAATGCTCATGTGGGGAGAGCGGTCCGTACTTGTGAAAACACAAAAATTCACACTTTCCAGGCCAGTACCTTCCATATTCGACATTCTCCTACTTCCCGGATTTTAATTCTCCTTCTGTAAGTTCTACACATTGACCTTTACGTAGGAGCTTCCTCTCCCCTGCATCCTAGCACTGAGTCCTCCTCATCACTGTCCTCGTCCAAAAATATCTCCCCTCTTCTACTAATCCAAATCCTATACTGATGTCAAGGCCCACTTCATCCACGAGGCCATTTCTGACCACACTTCCATCTCTGAATCCCTTTCATATGTTTATATACTTTTTTTTTCCTTCTCTCTCACTTAGAGCACTTTTGGGGGTGTGTCACCTATGTCTACATGTCGCTTGTACCTGTAAAAAGCATGAGTAAGTTATGTCATCTGCATCCCTCTGGGCAGGAAGCCCAAGGCTGAACTCAGAATGGGTTTACTGAACAGACACTGAAATTCATTAAGAGCAGTTTGTCTTCTGGTAATTTACTCCTTCAAGCCTCTTCAACACGGTTCAAAAGGACCTACACATACCCGCTAAGAAGCAGCAAAATGTCCATTAATCACCAACCTAGAAAATGATGGTCTATGCTTTTCTAAATGAGGTTTAAATCACAGTCTTCAATACTACAGAAAAGCAAAACACTTGAGAAAAATATCATTTCTGGAGAACTATTTAATATTCAAACCCTACACAGAGTTAACTATGACCCCTCAAAATTGTTGCTTACTTTAAGGGAAAATTAAGACAACCATTGAACAATCTTACAAATATAGCTAGATTTCAAGGATTTGAAGTAATTCTCCAGAAGATATAATAATATATCTTTTTGTAAATCTTTAATAAATTGACAGATGAACACTAAAACAGTAATATGTTGGGATAAGTGAAATCATGCATAACTTACCCAAACACAAACCTTCCAAATTCCATCAGCCAAAAAGCATTAAATATTCCACCCAGAGCAAAAACAACCTGTAATGTAGAATATAACGTAAGATCAAAGAAAAAGTAAATTCAAGGAATCTAAGAGAAATAAGTGACTTACGATGAAACACAACCTCTACAATGATTTTAATATTCCTTCTTAGTAAATCTGTGAAATTTAAGTATCAAGGTTCATCTGTCTCAAGGCTTAAAATGCATTACTATGCATTACGTTACACGGGCATTTGTGAGCCGTGCTTAATTAAGTCAGGCATTCACTAAACACATCTTTGCTGGTGGAATGAGACAAGAATTCAAGAGTCACTGTCACAATGAATCAATGAACGTTTTGTCTTTTCTTACCTGTCCAACGCAAACAAAGCAACTAAAAATAATGGTGCCCCATCTGTTAGAGAAAGAGAGAGAATGAAGGAAGAGTATATCACCGAGTCCTTCTTGGGTTTCTCTGACCCCTCTGCATTCCCTCCAGAGAAAGGGGTCGGCCTCTGAAGTCAGCAGCCTTCCTAGGCTGCATGGTGACCTACAGAAGTCTTGACTTCCAAGGAGATTCCAGAGGCTTTAGTGATGGCATATGCTTGTTTAAGCCATTATCATATCTTAAACACAACTTATTAAATAATCTTCAAGAAGTTCCCAGGGTTCCCATTTAAAAATGGATATTCTTTATAAAATTTTTATTGAGTTTAGGATTGACTCCAAGGAATCCTAGATTAAGTAATTTTAAGTGGTTATAATTCTTGATAACTAAAAACTATCTTTAAAAGGAAAAATAGCAACCATGCTAATACACTTATAAATGTGCCTACTCTAGTATCCCACACTCTGAATAGCTCATTAATGTTTCCCCAGAGTAATAAAATACCAGTACCAGGAGAGTTCTTAAAGATCATATGAGTAAACCATTCTTCGGAAACTCAAATCCCTCCAAAGATCCTTGTGAAACGGTCATACCAGTGTCTCCTGAATGTTCTCTAGCACTGGAAAACTCACTGTGGTCCCAAGGCACCTCACAGCCCCACCTGTCACCCTGATCAAGCAAAGTTTCCATCATACTAAGTGGAATCTGGCTCCCTGAATTTCAAACTTATTCTGCCCCTTTAGACCAAGCAAATTAAATTTAAGTCCTCCTTTATACCCTCTTCAAAATGTTTAAAAGTTAGTCCCCAAATTTAAACACTTATAGTTTCTTCAATTCTTTTCCACCAAACATGGTTGGAAAACCCCTCGTCATTTTGCCCCCTGCCTTCCGAAAATATTCCCAGACTACCTCCCTGCTAAAGTCTCCACTAACAGCACACACACAATCAATCATTAGGATGAAAACTGACAGAGCTTATAATGTATGCCTTCCTCAGCTAAGAGGAGTGGCCACAAAAAGTTTGATGCCTAAAGAAAGCCAAAAGAGAAAATCTCATTAGGGCTGGGAGAGGTAAACACTAACTACGTGCCAAATACTGTCCTTCCACCTCTCTCAATCCTTATAACCACCTTGCAAGACAGGAATTACTATCCACATTTTATCAATGAGGAAACCGAAGATCAGGAAGCTAGGAACAGCTCAAAAGAGCTAGGAAGTTGAGTAAGTGGCAGCAAAAGGACTCAGACTCTGGTTTGCTGATTCCAAGTGAGGGCATAATTTACCTTTAGATAACTGAGCTACCACATTCCCTGAGCAGCATTTATCTTAACTGAAATACCAAGTTTCAAAAGCCAATTCCAGGGGCTTCCCTGGTGGTGCAGTGGTTAAGAATCCACCTGCAAATGCAGGGAACGTGGGTTTGATCCATGGTCGGGGAAGATCCCACATGCCGCGGAGCAACTAAGCCCGTGCGCCACAACTACTGAAGCCCACGTGCCTAGAGCCCATGCTCAGCAACAAGAGAAGCCACCACAATGAGAAGCCCACACACCACAACGAAGAGTAGCCCCCGCTCGCCACAACTAGAAAGCCCACGCAGCAACAAAGACCCAACGCAGCCAAAAATAAATAAATTTATTTTTTTAAAAAATTCCGGAGATATAAAAATCACACACACACAAAAACTAATGCAGATTATCACAGTCAATACACAAGTTTATTCAGTTCTTTCCAGAAATACTTAATCTAGTTCTGTGTTTTCTTAATAATCGTATCTACCCATAAGTGAGATTTTTCCCAAGCTTACCGTATTCCAAATACGCGGTCTACCAAAAAGCCACCAAAGAAACACAAAACTACATTGGGCCAAGAATACCAGGCATACAGCAGCATGAATTTCGTGGTATTCACCTGCATATCCTATACGGAAAGAAAACAAAACTATTTTTTTCCAGTTAAGTTTAGCAACTAACAAATCAAAACATTCTTTCTGGAAGGGCAGGCGTTTCTTAATCATTTGCAGTTGCTAAGTGCTTTGAGACTCTCATGACATCTATGGTCGCTACCCCAGAAAAATGGTCACACCGAGAAACTTCCTGAGTGTGCAGTCATTTCAGAGGCTTCATGGAGTTCAGGATCAATCAGCTCTTCCACTACTGGGACCACTTCTGTCTGCATCTGCCTGTATCTTCTACATTTTATTCACCATGTACAACCTGCTGTGGAGTTCTATACCCACATGAAAAAGGGCCATCTTAGCTTATCCCTTCCCTCCCCTCCACTAATTCCTATCTTCCTTCCCTTTCATTCTAGAATGTGAAGGGCCAATCTATGTATTTCTTCCTATCCAAAGGTGAAAAAACATACAAAGGAAAAAAAATCTAAATACACAAGAAACTGTAAATATCAAATATATTTTTATAAAGCCAGACTAAAAATACTGACATGGACAATCCTCTGGAATCAGTAGCCGCATTTTAAAAATGAAATAACAACAAAAACATATTTAAGAAAGCAAAATGCCATCATACCAAATCATTTGTCATTCCAATGATTACACAATGAGAGAAATGCAAACAAAAAACTGCCAAAATACTTTTTGGCAATACTGTAGAAATAGCAATTACTTATCTAAGATGTGAAACGATATCAAGTCACAAGTGCTATGAATGAATTTTTTGTGGCCATTCATTCCAACTCAAGAATACTCCTTGCCCACACAAATTTGGTGACAATGGATATTAAAATGGATTCATTAGACAATGTTTCAGACCGGGCAACCTGAGAGCTGATGATGCCTCAACAGTATACCTGTTCCAGAGCCAACAAAAGAAACAAAGGTGAAAAGTCAACTTACCCGTTTAACCTGAGTCTGAAGGGCAGCAGGATTATCATAGCAAAAATAGCTGCCTAAAAAAGAAAAAGCAATTTTCTTCTAAGTAGTAATACTTTCCATATAAAAGTTTCAAGCTGCAATTACTACTCAAATGCTGATTTTAAATGTCTATACTAGGGGTTCGAAGACTGACACTGGAACCTTTTGTAGACCACTTCCTTGTCCACCAATATTCTCTAAATTGCAGCCAAATAATCCACAGAAAACATGCCAAGTTATTTACAAATTATGAGCCTGCATACACAGCAAATACTGGGAACCTGGATTAAGAAGTTAATCAACAACTAATTGTTCTTCCACCTTACTTTCATCATGTTTTGTATGTCTATTGTTTTATTAGCGCCTTCATGAAACAGTTGTATTTTCCTTAAAGCTACCAAAACACACATACACTAAAAATTTCAAAAACATCCTCAGCAGTTTCCTAGTAACGTTACCTAAAGCCACCACTTATCTTGAGAGCAGAGGAATGGAGTTTAACTATTCTGATTAAACCTGTTTTTAAAACAAGAACTCTTAATTCTACAAACAGCATACCCAAGATCAAATAATTTAGCAAATACAGTGCCAGGAATGAAGAAAAATAAAACAAGAATTCTAAAGGGTTAAATTAAAACATAATAATAACGTCTTTTGAAGGGTAAGAAAGAGAAGTGGAGAGAGGTTGGACATTCACGCACTCAGAGTTATTTTTACAGTAATAAAATCGACAGATTTTTTTATAGGCACAGGATAATGCTGCCTCCATTTCTTCACCAACTCCGTCTAGAAGTATACATTAGAAGCCACCAGTTCAAAAGAAAGAAAACTGTCATTAGTAAGGTATGACTCTGGCTTCTGAAACCCATCCAGGTAACCATAATTTACTAAAAATAAATTGCTTAAGTACGTGGTATTTTAAGTGTTTCGTGTTGTTCTTGTTTTTTGTTCCTCAACTCAGCAATTTATGATTCCTGCTTTAATCTCTGTCAGGGATACCAATCTCAGGCTTTAAAGCCAATGAATGGGCACCATCTTTCCACAAAGTGAGAAGAGGGGGAACAAAAAGAGATGCAAAGAAACTAAAGCCCAAAGCATCCTGCATGCCTACTTATATATTCCAGCAGTAGCATAAAGCAATCCACCATCATGTTCCTAAATCTGTTGATTCCACCAATTCCAGCCAGCCCATGAAAAACACATTACTACTTTCCTACCAAACTGATATTGACATTAGAATGTTGCTGAATAAATTAGTTGCTGAAATATAATAGAGAGATATTTTAAAAATTATCTCCAGAAACTGCTTTCAGAGTCACCAAATTTCATGACTGAAACCAAACACCACAAGTCCAATCCAGTTATGACTGCTTCACATTGGCAGAGCGGGAGTACAAGTACACATCTACTCACTGAAGCTATCAAGATATACTCATACGTTTCACCAAAGAGGGTGAGAAACATATAAATAACTGCCAACGAATTATTCAATCGAAAATTTTAAAGTATGTGTGGGGTTTCTTTGGGGGGAGGGGGCCAGTTAAATCTTTCTGAATTCCTTCTGAACAGTGTCATGAGAGGGTTACCAAGGGGGGAAGCGGGGAGTGGGACAAACTGGGAGATTGGGATGGACACATATACACTACTATGAATAAAAGAGATAACTAATGAGAACCTACAGTATAGCACAGGGAACTCTACTCAGTGATCTGTCGTGACCTAAACGGGTAGGAAATCTTAAAAAGAGTGGATATATGCATACGTATAACTGATTCACTTCTCAGTACGGCAGAAACGAATACAACATTGTAAAGCAACTACACTCCAATACATTTTTTTTAAAAAAAGGATTAAAAATAGTGTCATGAGAGGAACCCTGACGATCTAGGCATTTCTTCGTATCTGTGGCCCCAGGGCCCAAGCTGCTAGCCTTTGGGACTTCTTGGAAGCAAAGGAGTGGGACGAAACTCGCCCAGCTCAGTCCCCTGACCCCCACCTTCGGGACGCTGAATAGCTAGCAATGTCCACAGGCTTGGGTGGGGTCGCGAAAGTTAAAGAAGGGAAGCCCAGGAGCTGAAGCAAAAAGCTTCCCTGAGGCCACGTGGCACCTAGGAGCTCAGTGCAGCTCCGAGAGAAAGTCGGGAATTCCTTATTATCAACCCCACCCCACCAGGCCAGCCGGCTCACCGAAACCAAGGAAGCACATCAGCAACAGCACCAAAAGCCGGTGCGCCAGGCGACTGGGGTCGCAGAGGGCCGGCAGCGCCCCGGGGGCAGGGGGTGTAACGGGGGCGCCTCTGCCGGCCTCGTCGGGGCCGCCGGGCAGCAGCGCCCTCACTTCCTCCTCCTCCTCCTCCATCGGGCTAACGGGAGACCGAGAGACGACAGCGACTGCAACTCCGGGAGGAAGCCGCTGCCAGAGCCCGGCGAAAACAATGCTCACGTGACCGCAGTTAGTCATGTGACGCCGCGGCAGGTCAAGCAGGGTTACGCTCACGTGAGTGGGCGTGAGCACGTGGTGGGCAGGGCCGGCAGGGAAAAAGGGGAGGCGGCGACGTTCGTTTTCTTCAGCAGCGGTCTAGGCGCGGAACCCCGGCCTTCCACCGTCGACCGCGCTGTCCTCTCGTTTCTTGCCCTGCTCTCGTTGCCGTCCCCGCGCCGCTCCTTCGGAGAAAGTGCGGGCCTCCCCTCCGGCCCGACGCCAGGCGTGATCCCACCGCGAAGGAAGCGAAAACGCCCGCCGCCCTTCTCGCAGCGCTGCTCTCCGCAGCCTGTTTGGCTTTTCTTAATAACACACAGTTGATTGAGCACCTTATGATGTATCAAGTTACGTGCCAGGTACTGGGAATACAAAATTGAGTGTGACAAGCTCTTGGACCTCAAGGAGTTCACGGTTTAGTTGGAGAGATCGACAGAAACTGATACTTTAAAGACCAGTTTGGTTAATGGATGAATGTAGTGAGAACAGCGGCTGAAATGAGCACTGAATTCCATAGGAATGCCTGGGAAAGGCGTTCGGGAAAGGGAGAGTAAGTGTACAGTTTAACTAGCTTTGGGGGTAACTTGGCGGCGGGGGGGTGGGTGAGGAGTGGAAACAGATTAAGTATTTCGCAGGTGAAATGGATGACGTTGTGAGTAATAGCTTATGAGGTCTGAGAGAAAGGCAGGATTTGAGAACATCTCCCAGATTTCTAGTGTGGGCTCCCCAATGTAGATCAGAATATAGGAAGAGAAGAGAGTGGGGGAGGATGCCAGAGAAGATAGATCAGTTTGGAATGTGTTGCCTTTGAGATGTCTGCACAAGAGGACTCCACTTTCCACCTCCCATGGTCTCTTCAGCTCCAAAGGAGGAGCCCCCGGTCTAATAAAGCTGACTTTTGTTAGATGACTAACAACTCCATCTTCCCAATCACAGTGGTCACTTCTCTGTCCTCATCTTACTCCACTTCTCAGCATCAGTTGATGCAGTTGACAGCCCCCTTCTCATGGCCTCCTTGACACTACACTTGCCTTGTTTTCTTCCTAGTTTACTGGGCTCTCATTTGCTGTCTCATTTGTCAGCTCCTCCTCTTCTACCTAAACTCTAAATGTTCAAGGGCTCCAAAATCCAGTCCTGGGCTCTCTTCCACTCATCCAGCCCCATAGCTTTAAATATCATCACTGTTCTGTACTATCCAATAGGTAGCCATCACCACATGTGACAAGTTTATTTTCTAGGAATTCTCTTCATATCCTTTGCTTATGTTTTCAGATGAGTCGTTTTATTTTCTAGGAATTCTCTTCATATCCTTTGCTTATGTTTTCAGATGAGTCGTTTGCTTTCTCTTACTGATGAAATTGGCTTTGTCAGTGACGTGAGGTAATTTCTTTTGACTATGTTTATGGTATATTTTTCCATAGAGTTTTTTAGTGTAAATGGTTTTTTTTTCTCAGAACTCCAGGGATTTGCTTCCCACACAAGATTTTCAGCAGCCTTAATTGGGTTTCCTACTTCCACTGTTGCATTTCTGTGATATGTTGCCCACACAGCAAATCAGAATGATCTTTTCGGTTAGTTTTGGGGTTTGGTTTGTCAAAGGGTGATGAGACAACCGTCCAACATGTGAATTAAAAAAGACAAAACTGGAGTTACTGCGTACTCTTGTAAGGGAGAGCTGTGTGGGTATGCACAGTGTCACCAAGCAGAGCAGGCCGTGGATCCTGTATAGGACTTACAGGAAGTACAGGGTTCAGAGACAGGTACATTTAGGAGGCAAAGGGTTGGGCGTCATCTGTCTAACTGCACTGGCTAATACCTCCAGTTCAGCGTTAGATAGCAGTGGAAATAGTGCACATTCTTACCTTGGACCTGGGTAAATGCTAAACAAACAAAAAAGGGGGAGACGGGAAAGCTTTTCCTTACAGTGGAGACCCAACTAACAAATGTAGAAGGAACGATGGAGGTAAAACATCACAATTTAGCAACCATCATAGTACTGATTCAGGCAAGAATCATCAATGTTTGCTGAAATTAGTGGGTGAAATTTTGAGGAGGGGTAAGATACATATATAGTCTCAAAGTATCTCTTCACAAGACACTTACTAATTATAAAAAGAAAAAAATAATGGAAAAACCTGGCACACGCACCACCTGAACCAGGTGATCAAAGGTAATATGACCAGTACTGAGATAAACTGACATCATGGGCCTCCTGATATTATGCACTGAAATGGATACAGCCCTCTGTAGTAGACCTACCAAAAGCTCATGCCTAGGGCTTCCCTGGTGGCGCAGTGGTTGAGAGTCCGTCTGCCGATGCAGGGGACACGGGTTCGTGCCCCGGTCCGGGAGGATCCCACATGCCGTGGAGCCGCTGGGCCCGTGAGCCATGGCCGCTGGGCCTGCTCATCCGGAGCCTGTGCTCCACAGCGGGAGAGGCCACAACAGTGAGAGGCCCACGTACCGCAAAAAAAAAAAAAAAAAGCTCATGCCTAAATCTAACCATGAGGAAACATCAGACAAACCCAAATCGAGGGACATTCTACAAAATAACTGCCCTGTACCCCTTAAAAAAGTCAATGTCATAAAAGACTAAGGAACTGTTCCTGATTAAAGCAGACTAACGGGGCATGACCACTGACTACAACATGTGATCCAGAATTTCTTTAGTTGTAAGAAGCATTATTGGGTCAGTTGACAAAATCCGAATAAGGCCTATGATTAGATAATTTATACTCTATCAATGTCATTTCCTTATTTTGACTATCACACTGTGGTTATGAAAGAGAGAATACTTCCTTTTAGAAAACACACTGAGATATTTAGTACCAAGTTACCTGAAGCTTACTTTCAAACAGTTCCAAAAAATGTGTGTGTGTATGCATACATGTATGTATATGTGCATAGGTATGCAGAGGGAGGGAAAGAAATCAAATGTAAAGTGTTAACATTTAAGGGATCTGGGTACAGGATATATGGGAATTCTTTGTACTAGTCTTACAACTTTTATGTAGGTCTGAAATTATGTCCACCAGACTTTAACCTCATGAGAGCCTTGTGCATCTTTGTATTTCAAACACCTTGCACAGGACCCAGCTTGAAAAAATGCTGAAGTGGATGGATGAGGCTCTTAAATCCGGGGAGAGTTGCACCAGCTCGTGGTGTAATAAGGAAAGCATACTGCCATGGAAAAGCCCATTCCTGCCTGTACAATAAGCATGCTTATTCTACCTTCATCGACCTTTTACGAGTCAAGCAAGTCACACTTAAAATTACCGAGTGATGGAAAAATAGGAATGAGGGTATAGGTGTAGATTTTATCATCTGGCCAGGACACAAGGCCATTAGATTGATCAGCTGGTTTCATTGGTGTGGGGATGGCTGTAGCCTCTGGAGCAAAGTTAGCCCCACAGGCAGAGAAGAGGATAGGGTTCTCTCAAAAATCTGAGTTCTAGATTCAGCCTTCACCTGCCTTTGCTTCCTACCACTCATCCTGAGGGCTGTGTGGGTCAAAACATTCCCCTAAACCCATCCTATTCGGAAGCCAAGCTGGAAACCATATAGTCCTTGTCAGTGTCTTCTTTCCCTCCTGGGTCTGCCCCAAACCCACCTCTCCCCACCAGCAGTGTGAGTTTCTAACGTGGAACAAGCAGTAATAAGTGAGCTTGATCTCAAAGAACAGAGAAGAGTGAGGGAGGAGGAAGAGGAGATTGAAGGTATTTCAGGCAAAAGCAACATCATATGCAAAGGCTTAGAAAGATATTCAAAAGCACATCAACTGACATATCAGCTTCATCCAATTCTGTGTGGAATATGTGCCAAGGAAAGCTTTGGATATAATATAAATAATTTTTAGGTTGATTTAAGTCCTGGAACTAGAATTTAAGTCTGGTTTTTCCATTTATCAACTCATAACAAATATTTTATAGGTCTCTGGTCAAGTTTATATGATCAGAATGAAAATTTTGTAGATCCTTATTTGAATGAGGTACCAATTTTTAAAAGAAAAATATGTGGTTTAGTAGTATAAGATTGCCTTTATACTTTAGAGTTTAATTGGCAAAACTCGTGGACCAGATCATGAAAAGGCATCCACTAGGAGGTCTGGGGAGCCTTAGCTAATTCACCTACTAATCATTCTTCTTTTCTTTTCTTTTTTGACATTACCATCGTGACCTGAGAACCTGTGTCTTTCACACATTTTGCCTGTTACCTTGCCTTTGACTGTCCCTGGTATGGAGAAAGCTCTTCCTTCACCTCTCAGCTCTGGGACTCAGGTAATGTTCCTGTTCATTCATTAACATTTCTCTCAGCAATACATTTGCAAGGAAGTCCACTCTGAATATCTACTTCCTTTGTCCAGAATAGAAAATTCAGTCTTTATAAGGAACAATAGCATAACAAAAAATTAAAATGATGTCCTCATAAAGCATAATTTTAAAAGTTGCTTGAAATAGAAGTGCTTTTTTCAGTAAAACAAGATATTCACTATATGATTTGGGCTCATTTCAGATTTTAATTTTCCTATCAGTAAGAATCATATTTGTGACCTGCATAACTCACTGGGATGCCAAAGTGATAGTGGGATTTTTAAGCATGTCCATGTCCTCATGTGGAAAAATATGAACAATAAATACTAATCTTAATGTCTTTTGGGTACAAAGTCTTGAATATAAAATAATTAAAGCCAAAGAGTAGTCTTTGTGGATCACAGCCTCTGCAGCCAAACTTTTTTTTTAAAGGTCTGAAAGAATGTTTACATGCTCAGTAAATAATGCTTTTTATTATATAGCAAAATACATAAGAATCATTTAGATCTATTTTACACACTTCCCATGGAATAATTCTGTTTTCCTCATTTGTTTATGGCAAACTCGAGTCCTGAAGGAGCAGAATTTGTTGCAACACAAATTAGTGAGTGAATGAGGATTAAAAGTAAAGTACTGTATAACTTACTTCAAACCACTGGTTAAAAGAAGGAAAAGGATTGCAAAAGATATTACATTATTTATATATATATATATGACTATTCCACTGAATGAAAAAATTCATTAAAAATGCAAAAATCTATGGAAGTATTGGAAATATGTGAAGCAATATGACCAAACAATAATAAAGAGATATGTAATACAGAATTACAGAATGAAGAAGAAAAGGTAAGAAAAGACTAACACCAAAACCAACACCTTGTAAAAGCAGCCTTAGAAAGTAAATATGAGTGTGCTGGTACAGCAGCATATGAGGTTTCCCACTGGGAAGAATAAAAATTGGGAAGGGGAAAACTCTTACACCTCAGAGCTCGGAGCCTCTGACCCTCAGATGCCAGCATGACTGTTAGAGCTGTAAGTACATGCGTGTGAAGTCTAAGAGTAAATACATACGTGTGTTTCCATTTATACAGATGGGCACATTATTATCTGTTTTGAAAACTAATTAAAAACTAAGGGGGCTTCCCTGGTGGCGCAGTGGTTGAGAGTCCGCCTGTTGATGCAGGGGACGCGGGTTCGTGCCCCGGTCCGGGAAGATCCCACATGCCGCGGAGCGGCTGGGCCCATGAGCCATGGCCGCTGAGCCTGCGCGTCCGGAGCCTGTGCTCTGCAGCGGGAGAGGCCACAACAGTGAGAGGCCCATGTACCGCAAAAAAAAAACCCAAAAATCTAAGGGACCTGCTCCCAAAAATACTAAGTTGGTGAATATGTCAGGATGAAGAGGAGAAAAGTCTGGCTTATGGGGCACAAAGATAGGTACAATGCCTAGGATAAAATGCCATCCAAAATTGCCCCAGATTTCTAACACCAATGATTAAATTTATGTCCTACAGACTTCAATTTTTAATAGTTATATCTCTCTTACTATGAGCGTTATCTGTGTATGCATTCTTCTTTCAAACTATTTCTGTTTTTCTCTTTCTGTATGTGTCCAGCTATGCATTCATTCATATGCCTATACACTTATCTGCCTATTTGTCTACTACAGTTGTGGAAGTCTGTTTTACAGTCTAATTGCAAAAATAAACTCACCATATTTTTCCTCCTTCATAACAGGTGAAGGGAGTCAGGAAAGAATAGGTAATATTACATTTTCTAATTGGAAAAATCTAAAGGAACTCTCTCTCTTGGTAAAATAGAAAAATATATACACGTATAAATATGTATGTGTATATATGAATATAAGCAATAAAAAATATGTGCACACGCTTATGAATTACATATTGAAGAAGAGAAAGACAAAGCATGAGCAAATATTTTAAGAAAGAATTAAGCTGTTAGAGGAACAGCCATAGCAAGTATATATGGACACTCCTTATGCAGGTTATGGTTTTACTGTCTGAGCTCCAGTTCATCCTTTTCACCTATTCTGTGACCATTTAAATATGCTTCCTTCTCCAACTGGCACCAGTTGACCTTTGTCAGTAGATGGCGCAGGAGAGACATCTCAGATGGAAAGGGTTTCGCCCCCAGGTCTCCTATGCTCCTTGGGCTTCTGAGTGCACAGGCTCACCAGCACCCAGTTCCTGCAGCACAGGTGTTTTTTGGTTTTTTTTTAAGGAAAAATATTAAGAAAACCACAGCTTAATAGAAGAAAGAAATATAGTACTATAAAATTAGTACTGTTACAAAACTATACAATAAAGATACCTCTGAAATTCTAAGAGAAAAAAGGATGAGAAAAAATTACACTAAATTAGATTAAATTAAATATAATCTAATTTAAATGACCAGCCTGCTGGAAGAACAATGATAGAAAGGGAAATAGGAGCATACCTCTACAGAAGCATGGCAGATTTCACAGTCTGGGAAGCAGTAATGTCTTCCCTACTCTAAGCTTGAAATTTGAGTCAACACACACCCATGTCAAACAGATCAGTGTAAAATCTTGAAGTAAACAGTCTTACTAGACTCTGGTCCACCTGCTGTCATCTGTTCAAGTGTGATTTGTCTGTAAATACTGCAAATGGCAGAGTCAATGTGTGATTCAATTCATATACCTAAACCCAGACATTTTTATTTTCTGCTTCAGATATCTATCTGAAGCAGATATATCTACGTATGTAGGTATGTATGTATCTATCTACCTATGTATGTATGTATGTATGTATCTATCTATCTATCTATCTATAGAATGACTATCCCTGATAGATTGCATTAGTGAGTGTATCAAGAGGGCTGGCCCATGAAAGACAAAAACAGGTATCACAGGTATCATACCTGGCTTGAAATGCTTTTCTCATCCGTCTTTACCATGCCTGATTCACCACAAATTTCTAGCACTAAAAATTTAAATTATCTCCTGGATTACATAAAAAAAAAAAAAAGTATTGTTACCAATGTCAGTCATTAAAAGTGGTTTCTCTCTGCCTAATGATCTATCCTGAAAAGCCCTCCATATCAGTTCATATAGATCTTACTCTTTCTTTTCTTTCTCTTACCTGCATAGTACTGTATTGTATGTATGTACCATAGTTTTTTCAACGACTTTCCTATATTGAGGCATTTATTAAGTTTTCAGCATTTTGCAATTATAAATCAAATTGCAGTAAATAATTTTGTGCATATGTATTTTTATATTGTTGGAATTTTCTCAGGGTCAAAGTGCGATTGCTGGGTCAAAGAATAAATGCATATGTGGTTTTGTTGGATATTGAAAAATTTCCCTTTAGAGGGGTTGTAACATTTTGTGTTGTGAAAATACCTGTTTTCCCACAGCCTGACCAAGAGAGTATGTTGTCAAGCCTTTGAATTTTTGCCAATATGGATTGGCATATGCCGCATAGATTTGTAAAAATAATGTGAAGAAGTGTATGCAATAGTGGATATAAATTTTTAAAGGTGGAAATCATTTGCTTTTGGATAGATGTGTTCAGCTATGTAGAGCATCTGTCTTTGAATGTTCTCTTTCTTTGTCACTCCTCAGAGGTGAGCTCTCTCCCCCATAGTCACGAAAGCTGTTTGGCCAGTGGATGTCACTTTTGTGCTACTTTAAGGGATAGATTCTAGTACAACCCTCTCAGTTCGTATATTTTAGGACAATGACCCTCTTTAAAAATCCACCCCATGTGTTCATTAGATAAAGTAGGCAAGAGTTGAAAAGCCCAAGACTATCATGCTTAACAGGAGTGAGCGGGAGCTTTTTGAAGGTCTAAATTCAGCATGTTCTGATTTAAGCTGTGTAGTAGGTTTGAGCTGATACCTAAAATCAGCTAAATTAAGAACAAACTTCATAAGCAGTGAGAACTAAACGATGATCATGTAGCTCTTTGATGTACGTAAATATTAAGAGCTTGGCATTTTTGTCCTTGATGAAATGTCCTGTACAGGTTCAGAGAACTAGATGGAGAGGGTTTCCCTGCACTTCTACAGACCCCTCTCCAGCCGAGGGCAATGGCTTTTTTACTTAGGACAGTATACAAACACGAAATGCAAATCTTTTAGCTTAGCTCTTGCAGTCCCTCTCCTAACACTACCTTCGTAAAATTGATCTTTAAATGAATTCCTGAAGCATTTATACATTTTTTTTAAAATTGGCAAGGTCGATCTTAAGGACTGGGGAATCCTTGAATTAGTTACTTTGTGCATTAAAGGGAAAGAGAAATCTTAGCCAATCTAGGGCAGTTAAATATTCATTATTGTTGCTCTTTAGGATTCATTATTGTTTACTTCAAAAAGCAGGTAATTTTCAAATCCGAGAGAAAGAAAAGGTTAAATTCAGGGATTAGAGCTGTGTTATTTGTCATCAATCCAGCATATTTGTTATCAAAATTAATTAAATATAGTTATTTTTAAATAGATATTTTATCAGGAGACTCCCAGCAGAAAAATGATAGCATATTCAAATTAGGATACATCAAAAAAGGTTCGAAGAATCTTAAAGACCACAAAACATTAGTTGGGATAGCCCCACTCCCCATTCTGGTATAAGCTCAGTATTCAGTAAACATAACCATGATTAGTAAAACTGGCAACAGTGATACACACTGAGTTCTGGTATAAACAGGTAAATCCCTCCGGATGACAGCCCTCAGGCAGGGGTGGCCGAGAGCTCATCTCCATTCTGAACCTTTCCCTCCACACTGGGGAAGTCTTGCCACACATTGTCACCTGCTGGCTCAGTCCTGTTTGGGCCTTTGTTCCAGTTGCCAGGCCGCCTGAGGTTCTTGCTTGTGCTCTTGTTCCAAGATCACCTTAAGTGCAGTCTTCACAGGGGAGTTCTCAGGAGCACCCTCTTCCTTCGGCTGTGCTTGCTAAGCATTCGTTGTTCATCACGTGTGACCACAGGACTGGCTGTCTCACGGAGCCCATGAGGCCCTGTGGCTTCTGTATGTTTCTCATGTGAGCACTCTAAATTTTTTGGCCGTGGCCTCTCTCTTCTCCCCACAGGTGGTTTTGGAGGGGGAGGAGTTTTCAAATCTGTTCTGTAAATATTGGACTTTTTTTAAAAAAAGTGAAGATTAAACTGTATGGATAGTAGAGGGTACAGTGAACTTAGGAGAGTTACCACTTTATTACCTTCCATTCCTTGAGCAAGAATGTCACTAAGTCTTCCTAGCAACCTTGATTTTAGGAGTTGAACATGTAAATCACTCACAGCTGTTTGAGAGGAATAGTATTTTACCTAGAACTTCTGACAGTTTTGAAAAAGCTGAAATTGGAAATCGGCTGAGAGTTCTTGAAGAATCCATTACCATGCTAGTCTGCTGATGCATTGCAAGGAGCAAGTTGAAGCAATCTGGGCGTTCTATTCTTCTAATAAATACACATCTGCCAACTAGTTATAAATACCTAATAATAATAGTTAACTCTATTGAGTGCTTACTGTGTACCAAGCACTGTTTTAGGCACTTGTATTATCTGACATAATCCTCGTGGCAACTCTCTGAGGTAGGTACTCTTAATATCCCCATGTGACGGATGATGAATTTCTAGCTACGTAAGTAGGAAAAGGCAGAGTGAGGAAACTGTAAGTAAGCCAGAGAGTTCTGGGGAGTGTGGGAACTCTACCAAGAGCAGACAAGGTGGATCAGCCCCAGTGGACACACACAGCACCCAGACAGGGAGACTATCGCTCAGTGTGTAGCCTGATGGAGGAGGCTCCGTCCGCCTAGGTGCCCCTTCTGTGGGAGAGGAAGCCTCCCATTGACCTACTCATTAGACTGAGCTAGTAAAGAGGTGAAACAAGAAACAGTAAACCAAAGCAGGGATTCCTGTGCCCAGGACTTGAGGGTGGAGAGGGAAGAAGAAGGACCACATCTCTGTCTCGAATAGATAAGGCAACCTCTCCCTTGTGCTCATGGTGCCCCCGGCGAGGCTGCAGCTTACAGCGCCCTCTCCTGGAAGGAAGGGCCTCTCTGGTGGGAATGAAGCACAAGTAATCCATCTTCCCTGTGTTGCTAAGGCAGGTGATGAGCACCTTGGGAAAGACTGGGCAATGGTCCTACTTCATGTTTGATTTCATGCCTTTTAGGAGCGGTAGCAGAAGTGCCCCACCGTATCCTCCACAGGCACATGGCATGCTTCCAGCTGCAGCTCTTGGCTTCAGGGCTGGCTGTGGCCACCAGAGCCCACTGGGCCCATGCACAGGGTAGGCTGGAAGTTCCAGATAATTAATACCAACTCAGGAGTTGGTGGATAAATATTACATCCCCCCTTGCCACAGAAGTGCATGTTCTACAATCGTTCCAAATTCCCCAGAAGAATTTTGTCCCATTCACCCACTCTGGTAACTTATTTGACAATATATACCTTTAAGGCCATCATCCCTTCCCTTCTTAGTGTCTCCTGGGATCACCTCCTGTGTTGAGGTCTCCAAGATCACCCGTAGGTTCAATGATTATGTAGAAGGACTCACACAACTCAGAATATATTCGTACTCGTGGTTTTGATAGATTACAGCTAGAGGACACACAGCAAACTCAGCAAAGGGAAAAGGTGCATGGGGTGAAGTCCAGAAGACCAGGAACAAGCTTCCAAGACTTCTCTCCCAGTAAATCACACAGGATGTGCTTCATTCCCCCAGCAACAAGTTGTGACATGCTGTGTGTGAAATGCTGTCTGCCAGGGAAGCTCTTGAGAAGCTCACTGTCCAATGTCTTTCATGATAGGTGGTCACATAGACACCCTCTGCCTGGCCTGTGCCCAAATCCCAGGCTCCCAAAAGGAAAGCGTGTGTTTAGCACAAACCACATTATTGGCACAGTTTAGGCACAGTGAACCATTCTTATAAGGGTTTTGGGATCCTTCCCCAAATCCAAGTTCTCAGATGACCACCAAGGGCCTCAGGATAGCAGTCTCAAGCCTGCATGTTAATGCTTTTCTCTACCTCTCAGGTCCCTGTCTCAGGGTTCACTTAATCCAGGCTAATCCTGGAGCATGCCCTGCCTCTGAGGGTACTGTCCAGTAACTCTGTCATAACTCAACATATTTGCTTTTAAAACTCCTTCATGGGCTTCCCTGGTGGCGTAGTGGTTGAGAGTCCGCCTGCCGATGCAGGGGACGTGGGTTCGTGCCCCAGTCCGGGAAGATCCCGCATGCCGCGGAGCGGCTGGGCCCGTGAGCCATGGCCGCTGAGCCTGCGCTCCGCAGCGGGAGAGGCCACAACAGTGAGAGGCCCGCGTACCACAAAAAAAAAAAATAATAATAACTCCTTCATGTTTCACTCGTTTTCACAATGCTTTGGATTTGTATAAAGTGATACTATACAAACTAAAAAGAACTGAACATGTGGCGTAGTGGCCAGACCCCTGCTCTGGGAGTCACAGGGGTCTTAACTTCTCATCCATATGTACCTCACATAAGGACTGGCTCACATTGGTGAATTGCAGTTTGTTACCACCAATAATCCCTTGTTAATTCCTGTTTTAGTCCATTCAGGCTACTATTGAATAAAACAGAATGCCATAGACTGAGTAGCTTATGAATGACAGAAATTTATTTCTCACAGTTCTGGAGGCTGGCAAGTCCAGGATCAGGGTGCCGTCAGGGACAGTATCTGGTGAGAGTCTGCTTCCTGGTTCTTTTCACTGCATGCTTACATGGCAGAAGGAACAAGGAAGCTCTCTGGCTTCTTTGTTATAAGGGCACTGACCCCACCTCCCAAAGGCACCACCTTCTAATACCATCACTTTGGGGCTTAGGGTTTAACATTGAATTTTAGGGGGAAAACAAACCTTCAGTCTGTAGTAATTCACTACCTGCATAAACCCCACATTTCTTTGATTTTTGTCTAAAAATTTTTATCACTTTTATTAAGGCATAACTTACATTCAGTAAAATGTATACTTTGTCACTGTACAAGTCAATGACTCATGACAAATGTATTCCATTATGTAACCACCACCCACATCAAAACATCACCCCCCAAAAGTCCTTCACAGCCCATTACAGTTGATCCTTTCCTCTGCTCCTGTCCCTATACATCCACTGATCTGGTTCCCTTCATTACAGTTTGCCTTTTCTAGATTTTTATATAAGCAGAATCATAGAGTATGTAGTCGTCGTTATCTGTCTTCTTTCACTTAACATAAGCCATTTGCGATTCATCTATATTGTTGTGTGCACCAGTAGTTTATTTCTTTTATTCCTTTGAAGGGATATAGAATGGTTTGTCTATCCAACCACCTTTGCTGAAATCTTGAGTTCCTTCCAGTTTAAGCTATTATGAATAAAATTGTTAAGGACAATCATGCATACGTCTTTGTAAAAACATAGGTTTTTATTTCTCTTGAGTGAATACCTGTGAGTAGGATTGGTCAGTTGAATGGTAAGCGTATACTTCAGTTCTTAAGAAACTGCCAAACTGCTATGCAAACTGGGTGTGCCTTTCAGCATCCCCAACGGAAATGTATGAGAGACCCAGTAACACCACGTGCTCATGCACACTGTGTATTGTAAGGTTTTTTCTTTGATTTTAGCCATTCTAAAGGATATGTAGTAATAGCTCTTGGTAGTTTTACTTTATATTTCCCTGATGACTAATGATGTTGAGTGAACAACTTTTCATGTGTTTATTTAGCATTTATATATCTTCTTTGGTTAATTGTCTATTCAAATCTCTCCTCCATTTTTTCAAAATTGAGTTGTTTGTGTTCCCAATATTTAGTTGTAAAAGTTTTTTTTATATATTTGGGATGTAAGTTCTCTAATCAGATTATATTTTGTAAATATTGTTTCCCAGTCTGTGGCTTGCATTTTTATTTTCTCAATGAGGTCTTTTAAAATAACTTTATTGAGATACCACTAACATACCATACAATTCAACCATTTAATGTGTGCAATTCAATCGATTTTAGTATCCCTACAGAGTTGCGCAGCCATCACCACAATCTAATTTTATAACATTTCCACACTCCTGAAGGAAACCGTTTACCCATTAGCACTCACTCTCCATTTCCCCTTACTGTCCCCTACCCACCCAGGCCTCAGGAACCACTAATCTGTTTTCTGTCTCTATAGATTTGCCTGTTTGGAACATTTCATACAAATGGAGTCACATGTGTGGTATATTATGATTAGCTCCTTTCCTCTTATAAAATGTTTTCAAGTTTCATCTGTGTTGTAGCATATATCAGTACTTCATTCCTTGTAATTGCCAAATATTAGTCCATTGTGTGAATATACAACATTTTCTTTATCTGTTCATCACTTGACGGACATTTGAATTGTTTCCACTTTTTGGCTATATTGAATGAAGCTGCTATGAACATTCTTATACAAGTTTTTGTGGATATATGTTTCAATTCTCACTAGTAATGTATAAGGGTTTCAGCTTCTCCACATCCTTGTCAATACTTGTTATTGTCTTGTCTTTTTTTATTATAGCCATCCTAGTGGGTGTGAAGTCATATTTCTTTGCTTTGCATTTCCTGATGGCTAATGATATTGGGAATCTTCTCATGTGCTGATTAGACTTCATAGATCTTCTCTAGAGAAATGCCTATTCAGATCCTTTGCCCATTTTTAATTGGATTGCCTTTTTATTATTGGACAGAATGAATAGTTCTATCCATTCTTTTCTGGTTATATAGACTACCCAAAATTTAGTGGTTTAAGCAATAACCAATTGATACTACGTGGAGGAAAATACTTTATAGCTGGGGAAGCCTTGTGAAAACATAAGGGATTATTACTACTGATGCTCCAGACTAACTTAAGTTCTCACCAATTCCAGCCAACTAACTGGGAAAGGAGTAAAATAATGTCTAATAATGTACTAATGCCACAGTTCTGAGCAATTGTAATCCTGACCAACGTCTAACCAGCAATGTCTCATGTATACTCTAAGGTGAAGTCACCTATCAGAGAAGGAACTGGGCATAAATCCCCCTCCCCTCTCTCCAGATGAGGCAAGCTATGGCAGCCCAGTCCCCCTGAGAAAGAATAATATGGAAAAGAAGATGCCAAGGCAAGATGACACATGGGAAACAGGGACAAGGAGAAAGGTAGCTCATTCCTTCCTTCCTCCAAAAGATCCTGGATCTTGTCAAACATTCCTGCTTGGCTCAAGGATGATCCAGGTTCTAGCCTGGCCCTACCACTAACTTCTCTATCACCTTGGACAAGTCCACTTCATCTCCCTGGGCTTCAATTTTCTTACTTTTTCCCGCCCCCCCCCCCCAGCTTAATAGTGATATGATTGACAAATTAAAATTGTATTTATTTAAGGTATACAATGTGATGTTTTGATATATGTATCCACTGTGAAATTATTACTATAATCAAGCTAATTATTATATCCATCAACTCACATAGTTATCATATTTTGTGTGTGTCGTTAAAACACTTGAGATCTACCTTTTTAGCAAATTTCTGTTAGTACTTTGTTATTAACTGTAGTCACTATGCTCTACATTAGGTCTTCAGAAATTATTCATCTTGAAACTGAAACTTTATCCCCTTTGGTCAATATCTCCCATTTTCTTCCACTCCCACCCCTGCCTGTGGTACCCAACCACCTTTCTACCCTCTGCTACTATAAGTTCCACTTTTTAAAAAATTCCACATATAAGTGAGATCATGTGACATTTGTCTTTCTGTGTCTGGCTACTTCACTTAAAATAACATCCTCCAGCCTTATCCATGTTGTAGCACATGGCAGGATTTCCTTCTTTTTATGGCTGAATAATATTCCATTTTATATACCACACATTTTGTTGTCCATTCATCTCAACACTTGTGTTGCTTCCATATATTCCTAATGTGAATAATGCTGCAATATAAAATGAGGAAATTTAGCTGAGTCTATGTGATTTTTTCCAGTTTTAAAATTTTATGACCCAAAGGCAGTACAGTCAGCCCTCCATATCTGCGGGTTCCACATCCACAGGTATGAAGGGCCAACTGCAGGTCTTGAGCATCCATGGATTTTGGTATTCATGGCCGGTCCTGGAACCAATCCCCTATGGATACTGAGGGACGACTGTAGTTGCTAACCGCCTGTTTGAGTGCACAGTCCTCACATATGCATATTTATTTAGTTTCAAAATGTATGCATGTATCACAGTACTAGTACCTTATAGTAATGAACACACACACACACACATTTTAAAAGATGAGAGTTTAAAATGAAATAATATTTTAGATATTTTGATAACTGGGATGCTCTATATATCATTATCACTATCTCAAGCCACAATATAGATTTTGTCAATAAGGATAGTGAATGTGAATCCATTTTTTATAGTATTTTTAATCTTAAAGTTTTGTGTTGATTTTTATTGTTGTTTGTTGTAGCTCTGTTTTTTTTCTCCTGCTAGGAGAAAGAGGCATGTCTGCTAGTCACTTTCTTCTTCATTTGTCCCTGCCTTGTTATTTAGCTGAGAGTCAACAAATAACCCTTATCTGTTACCCATGTGTGTTCCAAGACACAGTCAGAGATGGAGATCAAATTGATAGGTGTTACACTAAAGGGCCTTATGTACAGAGAAGAGTTAACATAGCAGGTCTGCCCTGCTTAACTTGAAAACGCTTGCAAGGTTGGCCGTTGGCTGGCATCTGGGAACTTAGATTTCAAGAGGGTTCCCATCCATTAACTGATAAATGAGGCTCACTGTGCCAAACCGTTTGTACAAATAGTGTAGTTTATGGTAAACACGTGCTTTCCTTCTGGGAGCCTGGAATTGGGATATGTGCTAGATAGAGTGCTGTGTGATCAGTCTCCAGGGAAACCTCTAGGCACTGCATCTCTAATGGACTTTCCCGGTTGGCAACATTCCGTATGTATTGTCACAGCTTGCTGCTGGAGGAATTCAGTGTCCTCTGTGACTCCTCTGGGAGAGGACTCTTAGAAGCTTATGCCAGACTTCACCTCATACACCTTTTCCTTTTGCTGATTTCGCTTTGTATCTTTTCTCTATAATAAATCACGACTACAACTTACCTTGCGTCCTTTGGGTCCTCCTAGAAAATCATTAAACCTGGGACCTCATGACATGGCCTGCCAACACTCCCTGAAATGAAATTGTACACCTCCCTTTGTTGAAGTATTTGAAAAGAAAGAGCCTTTGTCAAACTTTCAATTTATTTATGAAAACAAAAATAAGCCCACATACAATATCTTGAGAACAATAGCAAGGAACACACAAGCTAGTCAAAGGAAAGCAATACAAATCTGTGCCTTTGGCCCGTGCAAATTCTCTTTCCCTTCCTTTTGGCCTTACTGTATACACATAGGCTGAACTCAATAAATGCTTACATACTAAAAATATGCATTCTGCAAATGAAAATGGAACCTTCTCCAAATGTTTCATAATTTCTTTCAAACGTTTAAAACATCTCTTAAATTAGCATTAGGGATATTGGGTGTTTTTTTTAATTATGCTGCCAACCACCTCTTAGATGAACTAAACGCATTTTTGTCCAAACTTGTTTTAACACTGTCTAAAAATAAACATTTTTCTCTCATTAAAATGGACTCAGTTATAAATAATGTTTCCCTGTTATGAAATTACTTTGAATTTAGACTCTCTTTACTTTGGTTTGTACTGAAGTAGTTCTTAATTTAATTATGCCAGCGTAGTTGTATCCATGCTGGCAAAATAAGCATGAGACAATCCACATAAAACTAAACAGACCTCAAGGGAATTATATTTGAATGGAAAAAAAAAAGCCAATCTCAAAAGTTTACAAACTGATTTCATTTATACAGCATTCTTGAAATAAAAAAATTATAGAAATGAAGAAAAGATTAGTGGCTGCCGGAGTTGGGGACTGGGCGAAGGAGGCGGGTATAAAAAATAAACAGAATATGATTATTAATCAGAAATGTAGAAAGGTGAAATCCTATATATCATTTATTTGAAAAATATCATTACACATTTAATCTTTTTCATTTCCAACCATGTATAGTTTTCACCTTGGTGATGACCTTGCTGAGTGGGAAACATAATATCTTTAATACATGAGTTAAATCTAAGATGATGATCAAGAGGACTGCAGGTAACCATTTATGTCAATAATAAATACAGTAGATTACTTAAAAAACCCATACTTGGGGCTTTTTATTACAGATGCAATTGCTGACTTACCATAAATCAATGTGCTTAAAGTGCCATATGATATCAAATGTTTAGCTTGACAGCATAAAATTGAGCAGAAACTATAAAACGTGTTTTATAGATGCTATAAAACCCTGAGGCTGGAGGTCCCGCTTTTTTGCATTACTTTGATCCATCAGGTCCACTGAAAATTCTCGATAGCCAGTACACTTGGGAACTGAAAATTGGCTTTCAGAGTTTTACTCACTTCGGTTATTATGACCTCCAAGGAGAGCATTTTATGTTTCCTAACATGAGGAGAGAAGCAGAGGCTAGTGTAGGACCCACTGAGAGTTAAATCATTGTATCCTTTGTAATGCTCTTTGTTACTAGTCTTTCCTGTTGTATCAGGTCTCCCCTACCCCCGACCCCTTGTGGGCCTTTAGTATCTGAAAAGAAGCTAATTGATATGGCAAGAGGGTAGTCTTGTTTGTCTTAAAATGTTTGTTTCTGTGAGCATTCATTTAGCAAATTGAGTCATTAAGCACTGTTCTGTGGTTTAGCAATAGAAAAGACTGGGTAGAGGCAGTAAGAAAGAGTATGGAGGATGTGGATGGATGTGAGGGACCTTTAATATATAGAGGCGGTCAGATTTGGTGATAAAAAGAGATGAGAAAGAGGGGGAAGTCAAAGATGATGCCCAGGTTCTAGGCTTGGCAACCTGGTCGATGGTGGTGCTATTGCTGAGATAGAGTACAGAGAAGCGAGCCAGGGCAGAGAGGGAGGATACACTGAATTTGAGATACTCATGGGTAATCCAGTATAAATTTCCAATAGCAATTGGTTATTGGATCAAAACCAGAAGGCAAATTAAAAGGAGTTAACTGTTGTAAACACCACTGACGGTGTTTTCCTTTGTTGCAAATGTAGTCCCTTCCATGTAAAACCATGTATCTCATGGATTCCTTCAAAGAATTACCTAGTTCAGCCTTCCATTTTTACTTATCCATCCAACCATTAATTTCTAAGCTTAAACCATCTATTGCCCACCCCTTAGCACTCAGAAGGTTTGCTACTTTTCCTCTTCAACCTATGAAACCTGGAACTGAAAGTAATACCTTAGTATGTAGCCAGAGATCAGCACTGAAGACATGAAAACACTAAGTAAAGAAATCTATGACATGTTAATGAAGGGGTAATATGGAATGATAAAAAAATGTTTCAGTCATTCAAGAGAAGGAAGGGAAAAATTTTCAATGGAACATAAAGCAGGCGGGTTAATTAGAAAACAAATAGTAAGATAGTCACTATAAACCCAACTATATCAAGAACTAATATAAATTAAGCCAAGTAAAAAGCTAAAACTGTAATACTGTATAAAAAAATAGACACATTTGAAATATAGGAACACAGAAAGATGGAAATTGAGAGAATGAGTTCTCATGCAAATGTTTACTAAAGGAGCTGGGGTAGCTCTCCTAACATCAGACAGTAAATTGTGAGGCAAGAAGCATCACCCAGCAGGAAGCGGGACACTTTATAATGACCAGAGGTCAATCCACCAGAAAAATAACACAATCTCAAATGCTTACACACACAATAACTTAGCTTTAACTTAAAAGTACAAAAAGTAAAAAATTGACAGATCTGAAATCCACTGAGGGAAGTCACGGATCAAGTTCAAAACTGATCTGAAGAGTGACTCACTTCTAACTCTGAACTCATTATTGCAAACCACCTGACTTTCTTGAGCACCATTGGCCTTGAAGTTGCCTCAGGGACAGTCAGGAAGGGGCAGCAGCTGGACAGTGAGCTGCATCCATCCCACTAGATCTCTTGCTTAGTGAGACCTCAAGGAAACATCTCCAGGCACTTCAAGTAAAACGCTATGTGTTTATTACATCATTAAGTGAGACAGTTGCATTCCATCTGCATTTTTCTAAATGAATTCTAATGTCAGCAGATCACCAGGGCCCTGTCCTGCCTTGGGATCCTCTAGCTTCTAGTCTTGTTGTCAAAGGACCAGGTACCTGGTCCCTCAGGAGCCCTCCTCAGACACTTAGAACAGTGAAGCGCTCCAGGAATATGGTCCAAAGGATGGTAAATATGTAGAGGATTTTAAAATGCTGGTTTCCTCCCCAGCAAGGAGCACATCGTTCGGTTCCCTGTGTCATGACTAATTTCTGCCCCAAGAGCTATTGTTACATGAGGATCATTTAACTCTCTCCATCGAGTCTGCAGAGTCACCTGGTGCCTGCCACCGTAACACACACTGCCTACTCAGGGCACAATCTCAGGTCAGAGGTCGCAATCTCTGCATTAGAATCCCTGTCTCTAGGAACAGGATATTACTCTACTACATTTAACCATCAAAGAACGTGCACCATTCTTTTGAGGTGTCCCCTCTCCCTGACATAGGGCTTTGGCCCTAGAGTTCACCCACTTCCTCTTCCTCCAGGAGAAAAGACCCCCTTACTCTTCTTTAGTGCTGGGAGAACTTCCTGGGATTCCAGCCACTGCCTTCTCCCCAGAACTCCCTGTATTTCTGCCATCTCTGCAGGATCCCACATAATCCACCTCCAGCAGTTCAGGAAGTAAACCCAGCCTCTCTTGCTGAGGGTGGCTGGAGGGGTGAATTCAACAATGAGTAGGTTATTATTAACAAACATGGTGAGATGTTACCTTGAGATATTAGTCTGTGGATTTTTCTTTCCCTGCTTCCTTATACAGTGACCAAGTGACCTCATGGGAGAGTAAAGTTGATAGAAGGTGATTGAAAAGAGCCAGAAATAGTTAATGTTGAGATTTGTGACTCCAAAGCAGCTTTAGAAAAGCAAAAAGTGAGGCTTAGGGCATGAAGCATGGAGAGAAACAGAACAAGGAGAGAGACTAGAGGAATTGCCAGACAACTGCACCCCAGTGCCTCCCAGGGAGGCCAGAGTAGGTCTGCTGGGCTGGGCAAGGGGAGGAGCAGGTAAGAGCACCTGGAGAGGAACAGGTCAGCATCAGGAACCTGGAGAGCACCTGAGAGGGCTCCCCATCAGCACCCTTCCTCCTGGGAGGCTTTTGGGGGCAGCATACTCCTGGAGATGTTTGCTAAGCCCTTTCCACACTCCTCTGATTGGACACCCTCCCCACTTCCACGTTTCAGGACTCTCACAAGCCCCATGTATCTGTTAGGAATGCTTTCAGTTGCAAACAACAAAAAAAGTATATGATTTGCAGTGCCTTAGGCACCAGAGGTTTCTTTTTCTAATGTAACAAGAAGGCAACTGCATTTCAGGACCCAGTTCCTGAGGACCAGATTCAATTAGTTCTGGAATAACCTTCGAGGATCTGTAATTTTAGAAGCTTCCCAAGTGACCCAACCAGATGTGGAGCCACTGTTCCTGAGCTCACTGAACCTACTGTGCTCTCCCCCCTTCTGAGTTTCCAGAGTCCTTTAGCTTCCAAAGGAGCCAACAGCACTACCAGTAAACACCTGATTCATTTATTCATTCAAATAGTCAACCAGCAGTAACTGCTCACCTTTTACATGGCAGACAGCTGAGCGAGGGTCATGAACTAGACCTATAGATGCGATGATTTAACTTTCTCAAACTAGGTAGAATTGTCATAGAATCTATTTTAAGTACTTTTTTTCCATTGAAAGATGAGGTAACCTTCCAAGTAAACATGGTGGATTAAACACCCTCTTTTGCCTCCATTCTGTCTCAAAACCTCATTACGATATAAAGATTTTGTTAAAGGCAACAAAATCCTCAAGGATAAAGCTAAAAGAAAAGGCAATAAGAATGGAGAGAGAGATGTGAACAAAATGTTGGAAACTGGAAAGCAGATAGCAAGTAAGAAGTGACTTAGAGACCAGGCATGAGTTGCAGATAGGGGGCAGGAAGCTAACAGATTGGCCCCATAGAGCCCCTGAAAGGCAAGGGATTGGAGACACCAGGAACCTCTCAGGAGGTGGGGTGACCTCCTGAGAGGAGGGGGGGGACCCTCCTCTCTAAATGCAGGGGGACCCCTGGATCACTCCTCCACCCCACCAGTGAGGCATCTACTTCATCCAACAGAAAACATGCTGGAGAAGGAGCTTAAAGGCAAGTTGGCATGCTGAATGAATGGTGAGAACCACCAGCTACAGGTTGGAAAGTTCTTCTTTAGGGTAACTGAGCTCAAAGAAAAGACTTATAGACCATGATTGTTGGGAATCCTAATCAAACACAGGAATTCAGAGGAACTTAAGGCAGCCCAAAGAACAGCATAAACTTTCAGGAAAATCATAATTAATATCTTCAGAGAGGTAATGGAAGATAATTGCACCAATGAAAAAATACTACTTATAGAATAAAAATGAGTTCTCAGTTTTAAAAAAATATAAAGACAGAAAAAAAAAATCAATAGAATCCAAGCAGGCTTTATTGGGAAGCTACTGGAGGATGTGTTCCACCCAAACGAGGGAGTAAACCAGGGAAAGAGAAGACATAGGTTTCAAGAAACAGGGATTCAACACAGGAGAGTTGGATGACACATCAGAGCAGGAGGCCAGTGGGCTCCAGAGGGGCTGTGTTAAAAGTAAAACATCAACAGGTTACCTGACACCTTTGACTGTTATGAGGAGATTAACAATTCTGGCAAAGAGTTGAAAGAACATCCAGAATAGTTATAAATCACAAGATAATTTTGAACTCCAGGGAGAAAAATAAATGTTGCATTACAAAGGAAACATTATCAGTTCGCCTGAGCTGGGAAAAATATTTACAATAATCACCACAGTGTTAACCTTGACTATTGATTTAATAAAAAAAATTATGAGACAGTTACATTGGAAGAATGGGCAGAACAAGAGTGCCAAATCCTCATCTTTCACAGCAGGAAGTCAAGAGTTTATATCTAAATCTGAAAAATCAATACAGAAGCATATGATTTAGACACATGGAGGAAAGATCCAGAAGAAGCAGCGGAGCCAGTTGAAATTGAGACTCATTTCTCCGATGAAGAGGAACATGTGGGAAATGGTAATCTGTCAGACCACAGGGACTTTTCTGGTCAACTAGTCCCAGGCTTTTGTAATTCTTTCCCCCTAGTTCACAGGGTTCAGCCAAAGTCCTCCCTTGAGGATTGCCAAGTGTAAGCTCTAAGGAAACATACAAACACACACAATGAACTTCAATTGAACTTTGTTTCATCCTTTTTTTTCTAAGCCAAAAGCATCATAACAACTAGGGAAGGCGCCAGAGCCACACGGATAGCTGGGGGTGTCTGTGCAGAGGCTCTATTCCCTGAGCCTCTTGTCAACATGGAGACCCATGAGTGTCTTCACCCAACGTACAGGCACAGGTTTGAATGAATGAATGAAAGCGAAAGAAAACCCTACTATTTTTCATACATCGTGAACGCTTAACAAATTTTAGGACCAACACTGTTTGCCTCTAGCGCTTCTTTCTGACTCGCTCAGAGATTTACTGGTCCATTGTGTGTTTTGATATATATGAAGTGTGCATCTCTAATGTGCAAGGGACACTCCTGCCTTCAAATATATTACTATCTGTTTGGGGGGGCAAAATATGAACAAAGGAAAATTTAAGCTTATGGCCGTGGGCAGTTGAGCAGTGGGTGCAAAGGAAGAAGTTACTATGGGACTTGAACCCATAAGCTGAGTGAGGGTGTGGTGCAGGGAGGACTGACTTTCCCGACACTGGCTGCAGAGTCCCTCTGTTCTTTCCCAAGTATTTTGTTCACACTGAGGATGGAAAGAAGGGAAGACAAAAGTCAACAAAGTGCAAATTTGGTTGGCTTCCCGCAAGCATTCTCATGTTTACCTTAAGGCTTTCACTCTAAGTCAGAGAAATAAGTTTCTCTGGTGATGAAATCTCACCAGTCTTTCCTTCCTGCCGGGAGGGCCGTGGGAGGAGTGCTAGGCAGCTGCCTGCTCTGCTCACTCCTTGACTCCAGATATCAATTGATTTCCTCCATTTGTGTATTTCTTCCCACTGGAACAAGCATTAAACCATTATCCAGGAGTAGCTAAGAGAACTTTCACTGGTCTAGGCCCCTACTTTTGGTGTTTTCTAATTCTGCAATTCTGTGTCTCCACTTCTGTGTCCTCAGGAATTTACTGGGTACAATGCCAGACACACCAGTTCACATCAGAACAGCCCCTTCCACATTCTAGGAGGAATGTCCCAGTGGAGGAGAATTCTTGGTCTCACATTCCACTTGTTCAGACTTCCAAGTATAGTGTCTTTATTTCTTTAGCTCCAGTTCCTTTGCTTCTATTTACTCTTGTAAAAATATCTGGAGAGCAATACTCTCAGTTTTGTAAATATTCCTTTTTAGCAAGAGGCATGCCCTTGACATTTAAACATCCCTGACTTTGGGAAATAAGATAACTACAGCAGGCGTACAATCTTAAAAGGCTCTTGAACTCTATAGGTTGGTCACTTCCGGGGATCTGGTTTCTTGTATGTGTGTGTTGGAGTGCTCAGTTCTAACCATGTGTGTCCAGAACAGAGCCTTGCTTAGAGAAGTCCCTCCATAAAGATTTTTAGGTGAATGAAAAATAAAAACCTTGCATCTGATAGCCGTAAGCTTTTTCTACCACACAAGAGAGTGTCAGAGAGTTCTCTTTTGTGTTCTTTTCATATCCACTTGTCTATCCTGTGAGCTTCCATAGACTCTACCAATTTTGTTTGAGGCTGGCCTGGAAGCCCATGTATGCTGATTAATCTAGTGGTTCTATGGCTCAAATGTAGAGGAAAAGACCTCTCTCCTGGCTCTTTTCAAATCATCTCCTTTGTGAGTCCAGCTCCTGGAGGCTGGGGCTCAATCTGCCATTTTCCATGAATCACACAGGCTCTCTAGAGTGGTTTATGGTGTAGGAAAATCTGTGTGGACAGAAAGCAGGTCTCCCCTTAGAAGGCATAGGAAGAAGGTCCCCATACTCTGTGTCCTGACCGTGCTCCATTTAATGGTTCTCTTGGGGGTGCTGAGCACCTACTACGTGTCAGTGGTAAACAAGACAGACACGTTTCTGCTTTCAGGGAACTCGAAGTCTCGTGGAGGAGCTGGAAGTTGTAGAGTCTTATAAGGCTACATAAAGGGACACATGGCCCAGATACCCAGAGAGTGATCTCTAAGAGCTGAAACCAGGCCAGAGCAGGTGGGCAAGGAGAGTTCCCAGCAGGGGAACAGCCCATAGGTGAGAGATGCTGTGATATATTTGGGCTAAACCTGGAACAGAGAATGCACAGAGTGCAAGAAGCTGCAGATGAGGGAGGGTGAGGGAAGCAGGGAGAAGATCACAGAGGCATCATATTAGGAGGTTTGGGCTTTATCCTGAGAGAAATGGGAAGTCACTGAAGTATCTTAAGTGCAGGGCGAGGGGGGCATAATCACATTTGCATTTTAGAAATATCAGATGGTGATTTGAACAAGCAGAGTGACAATGGAGATGAAAAGAAGCAGCAGAATATTAAGAGTCTTTTAGGAGACAGAATTTATATGTAGGAGGGAAAAGGATATGGGGGATGACGGAGGAGGAGAAGTCAAGATGAAGCTGCAGGCTTCTAAAATAAGCAAGTGGGTGAACGAGGTGCCATTCCCTGAGCTAGAGCCCACAGAGGAAAAGCAGGTTTGGAGAAGGTGGGAAGACAGCTGATTCAGTTTTAACCTGTTGAATTTGACTTACCTGCAGGAAATCCAAGCATAGATAAATGTCCATTAGATGGACACTGTGTATTTGGGTCTAGAGCTCAGCAGAGAAGCTGGGCTGAAAACAGGGACTTAGATAGCATCAGCACAAAGATGGTAAGGAAAGCCGTGGAAGTGGATGAGAGTGTGTCAGAGAAGAAGAGAAAACAAGGACAAAGCCTTGAGGAGCCCCAACATTTAAAGGCAAGACAAACGAAGAGGAGTCTGTGGCGGAGACTGAGGGGAAGCAGCCAGAGAGATGAGAGAAAAACCAGGAGTATGGAGACAGGGAAGGAAGAGAGGAGAGAGTTGTAGGGGGAGGTGAATATCTTTGTCCAGTGATGCTGAAGGATTAAGCAAAACAAGGGTGGAAAAGTAGATGTTGGATTTAGCAGCAAAGCAGATTTTTTGAGTCGAATTGTGTCCCCCATTCCAAATTCATATGTGGAAGTCTTAACCCCCAGTACTTCAGAATGTGACTGTATTTGGAAATAGAATCTTTAAAGAAATAATTAAGGGAATTCCCTGGCGGTCCAGTGGTTAAGACTGCACTTCCACTGCAGGGCCCGCGGGTTCGGTCCCTGGTCTGGGAACTAAAATCCCACATGCCGCGCAGCCAAAGGAAAAAATAAAAGTGATTAAGTTAAAGTGAGGACATATGGGTGGACCCTAATCCAACATGACAGGTATCCTTATAAAAAGAAGATATTAGGACACAGACCACACAGAGAGAAGACCATGTGAAGACACAGGGAGGAGGCAGCCATCTACACGCCAAGGAGAGAGGCCTCAGAAGAAACCATCCATCTGACACCTTGATCTCAGACTTCCAGCCTCCAGAACTGTGAGAAAATGAATTTCTGTTGTGTAAGCCACCCAGTCTGTGGCACTTTGTGGTGGCAGCCCTCGAAGACTAACTCAGCAGCAGTGGTGACTTTGACAAGAGAGGCGGATTTGAAAGCAGCATGAGGGGAAGCCAGGTGGCAGGGAGTGAGGAGTGAGCAGGAATGAGGACATGTCAACGATCGTAGAAAATGTTTTCCAAAACCCTGTCTGTGAAGGGAAGGAGAAGACACAGATGGTACCCGGAGGAAGCTGTGGGGTCAATGGAGGGGAGTTGACTAGTTAGTTGCTGGATTAGTTAGTTGGTTTAAAAGTGAAACAGCTAGTTATTAATAGCTCTGCCACTGAAGATTCATTTCAAGAAGGTCACTTTGTTTTTTACATGTTTTATAAATTTTATTTCTAAAAAGTATATGTTGTGCTAGTGTAAATGGTATTTTTTTAATATCTTTATTGGAGTATAATTGCTTTACAGTGTTGTGTTAGTTTCTGCTGTATAACAAAGTGAATCAGCTATATGCATATGTATATGCCCATATCCCCTCCCTCTTGCATCTCCCTCCCACCCTCCTTAATCCCACCCCTCTAGGTCACTTTTAACATTCCAAGGCTAGAATTTAACCAAGACCAAGCTAACACCCATTCAGGTCAGGATTCTAGAGTGGCACTCTCCAATAGAGCAGCCACTGGCAGCATGTACTTATTGCAATTTAAATTAATTACAATTGAATAAAATTTAAAATTCAGTTCCTCAGTCACACTTGCCACCGTTCAGGTGCTCAATGGCCGCATATGGCATATTAGGCAGCACAGAGGATATACAACATTTCCATCGTCACAATGGTCAATGCTGGTCAATGCTGCCCCAGAATTTATACTATCGTCAAGTGAAGAGCTGGCGCAAACTCCACCATGTCACATGGTACAGCTTAAATGAATAGGGGAGGGTCAGCAAGAGAATGCATGTCAATCCCAAGCCACTTGTCATTCAAGAAAGATATGCTCCTATTTACAATAGCCAGGACATGGAAGCAACCTAAGTGTCCATCGACAGATGATAAAGAAGATGTGGCACATATATTCAATAGAATATTACTCAGCCATAAAAAGAAACGAAATTGAGTTATTTGTAGTGAGGTGGATGGAACTAGAGACTGTCATACAGAGTGAAGTAAGTCAGAAAGAGAAAAACAAATACCATATACTAGCACCTATATATGGAATCTAAAAAAAAAAAATATGGTTCTGAAGAACCTAGGGGCAGGACAGGAATAAAGACGCAGATGTAGAGAATGGACTTGAGGACACATGGAGGGGGAAGGGTAAGCTGAGACGAAGTGAGAGAGTAGCATTGACATATATACACTACCCAATGTAAAATAGATAGCTAGTGGGAAGCAGCCGCATAGCACAGGGAGATCAGCTTGGTGCTTTGTGACCACCTAGAGGGGTGGGATAGGGAGGGTGGGAGGGAGGGAGATGCAAGAGGGAGGGGATATAGGGATATATGTATACATATAGCTGATTCACTTTCTTATACAGCAGGAACTAGCACAACAATGTAAAGCAATTATACTCCAATAAAGATGTTAAAAAAAAAGAAAGAAAGATATGCTGGCTCAGACCAGGCACAGCTGGACACAGCCTGGCTTGTGCTCCAGGAGAGAGTCTCCTTGGCTCTCCCTTTTGCTATGGACTTTGAGATTTGAGACCAGGCAGTAGAACCTGACCGATGGTATGACTTTTATGGTCAGGAGGCCTGATAGTGGAGATGAACTTCCTGCCAGCTGAGCAGGGGCCCCTCTCCTAGGGGCCAGGAGTGAAGCTGAGGCATGGGAGTCCCAGGGAAGGACCTCTGTGTCAGCAGCTTGGATTGTCCTTCCTAGAATTTCCAGGCACTGTCTCTGGTGCTAGAAAGTATGAAATGGGTTACTTTTCTTTAACCATTCTACTGGTACTGTTTTTTGCTGTTGTTATTAAAATGGATGTATTTGTTGCTTTTCATTTTTTAAGACACAGCCATGTTTGACTGCGTCTTTTTTTCTTTTCTTTTCTTTTTTTCTTTTTTTTGTTGTGTTAAAATACACATAACATAGGGCTTCCCTGGTGGCGCAGTGGTTGAGAGTCCGCCTGCCGATGCAGGGTACATGGGTTCATCCCCCGGTCCGAGAAGATCCCACATGCTGCAGAGCGGCTGGGCCCGTGAGCGAAGGCCGCTGAGCCTGCGCGTCCGGAGCCTGTGCTCCGCAGCGGGAGAGGCCACACAGTGAGAGGCCCGCGTACCGCAAAAAAAAAAAAAAAAAAGGGAGTCTTCCCTGGTAGCGCAGTGGTTGGGAGTCCACCTGCAGATGCAGGGGACACGGGTTTGTGCCCCGGTCCGGGAAGATCCCACATGCCGTGGAGCGGCTGGGCCCGTGAGCCATGGCCGCTGAGACTGCGCGTCCAGAGCCTGTGCTCCAAAACGGGAGAGGCCACAACAGTGGGAGGCCCGTGTACTGCAAAAAAGAAAAAAAAAAAAATACACATAACATAAAAATTTACCATCTTAACCATTTTTAAGTATACAGTTCAGTGGTATTAAATATATTCATCTTGTGTAGCCATCACCACCATCTATCCCCGTAACTCTTTTCATCTTGTAAAACTGCAGCTATACCAGTCAACAATAACTTCCCATTCTCTCCTCCCCCAGCCCCTGGCAACCATCATTATACTTTCCATCTTTATGATTATGACTACTCCATATAAGTGGAAGCATACAGTATTTGTCTTTTTGTGACTGTCTTATTTCACATAGTGTGATATCTTCAAGGTTCATCTATGTTGTAGCATATTGCAGAATTTCTGTACTTTTTAAGACTGAATAATATCCCACTGTATGTATAGACCACATTTTGCTTATCCATTCACCCACTGATGGACACTTGGGTTGCTTCCACTTTTTAGCTATTGTAAATAATGTTGCTATGAACACTGGTGTACAAATATCTCTTCAAGACCCTGCTTTCAATTCTTTTCGGTATGTACCCAGAAGTGGAATTGCTGGGTCATATAGTAATTTTATTTTTAAATTTTTTGAGGAAGCTCCATAATGTTTTCCATAGTGGCTGCACCATTTTACATTCCCACCAACAGTGCACAAGTGTTCCAATTTCTCCACATCCTCACCAACACTTGTTGTTTCCTATCTTTTTGGTAGTAGCCATCCTAATGGGCATGAGGTGTTTCTCCTGGCACTTTTTTGGAATACTCTAGTTTAAATATGTCCATCCAAAACTGACCACAAAGCTGACCAGTCCAGGGTTACCTGAGCTTAAGCTGTCAGTAGGGTTTGCTGCAGCGCATCACTCTAAAGGGACCTATTACACTAGTGGCCAGCGAAACCACACACACACACACACACACACACACACACACACGTTTTAAAGAAGTTGTCATTTAAAAGAGGAATGTAACCATGGTTAAAACGTTCAAACAGTATAGAAGTATATAAAGTGAAAAGTAAATCTCTTTCCACTGCTTCTCAATCCCCAGAATTCTACCATCAGGAGAGAAACACAGTTGACCTGTGTATCCTCATGGAAATTTTCTATTCACTTCCTCACACACCCTATTTTATACCACCTGCAAACTGATCAGGAAGACACAATAAATCTCATAAATTTTGTATTTTAAAAATATATATGTGTATGTGTGAATACGCCCAGTTCACTCCTACGTTGTGATCTCCCCCCCATGTCGTGGGCTCTCAGCTAACAAGAGCTAGTGTGGTCACCTGTGGGGTGTGTCTATATGAACCTATGTATATATTTTACACAAATGAAAGCTTACCTCATATACTTTCTGTATAAGTAAGGTATAGTAAGATACACTTACTTTTTTTTTTTAACCTTTTAAAGATATCACAGTGTGATGGGTTAATTTTATGTGCCAGCTTGACTGGGCCATGGGGTGCCCAGATATTTGGTTAGACATTATTTCTGGGTGTGCCTGTGAAGGTGTTTCTGGATGGGATTAGCATTCGAATCTGTCGACTGAGTCAAGCAGATTGCCCTCCCCAGTGTGGGTGGGCCTCATCCAGTCCGTTGGACGCCTGTGTAGAACAAAGTGTGAGGTAAGAGAGAATTTGCTCCCTCTGCCTGTCTTCAGCTAGAACATCCATCTTCTTGAATACTTGGACTGGAACCACACTACCAGCTCTCCTGGGTCTCCGGCTTGTAGATGGCAGATCTTTTTTAAAATTTTATTTTAACATCCCTATTGGAGTATAATTGCTTTACAATGTTGTGTTAGTTTCTGATGGCAGCTCTTTTAACGAATCTTCGTAAAATTCATGATCTACTCTCACTGTCCTGACCTTAAGCTGCTTAACATTTTTGTCTAATTAGTTTTCTCTCCAAGAATGGCTCTGACCTTTCCTAGGGTGATCACCTTAGAGAGGACACCCCTGAGGTCCCACGAAAGGCCCCTTGGGGAGGGGAGAGCAGCCCGTCAGTGACTCGAGGAGTGGATGGCTGCCTGCACGCCTCAAGGGCAGGTCGGGAGGAAGGACCCTAGGTGTTGCCCTCATTTCAAAATTCGACATTCCATTGCTTGGCCCTTGCAACATGTCAGAATTGGATATCTTTTGTTTTTCAAGAGAACCAATCCATGATTTTATTTAGTTACTTTTCAATAAGTTTAAATCCTTGAGGGGGTACAGCATTGCACAGTTTCTACGTGCAATGGCCCTAGCAGGAAGACCGTTCCTAGCAGTTCGGCAGGAACTGCCACTGTTTCCATGGGCACGAGTTACCTTTCTCCAGATTCCTCTGGTTTTGTTTGGTTTGCCGCCAGAAGTCACTCTGTTGCGCTTTATGCACACGCCTCTTGCCCAAACAGAATTCGGTTTCATCTGGGGGCATAAACACTTTCAGTTTTAAGAAGAGCTGTGTGCTCCTTCTGGTTGCAGAGACCTCACTTAGAGCCAGCAGAAGTGGCCCTAGGCCCCAGCCTCCCCAGCAGTTACTGCTGTGGAAGTCCCGTTGCTGGCAGGCTTCCACAGGCGCCAGGATGGTGAACAGAGTGGATTTGATCTCTTTTGATAGGGTAAGCATCCCTCTGTTCTAATTAGAGAAGAACAAAGTATTTTTTAAATGTAATTTGTCGCAAAATAAACTATTTTGATTGCTGAATCCAAGATGCAGTGATACATGTAGTCCTAAATCTTACTCAGATCCCCTAAAACCAGCCTTAATTTCCAGAAGGTTGATACCATATTATTTTGTTGGTACCATTTATTATTTTGTGGCAAAAAATTAACACTACAAAAACGTAATAGCTCCACTAAATAGTTCTGCCAGAGAAAACTCACTTCACTTTTTTAAGATTTGAAAGACAGCATATCAGTTTACACGGACATTGCCTCAAAATTCATAATTAATCCCCAAATGATGTAAGTGAAAGTTTTGCAGGTCAGTAAGGAGGAAAATAGAAATGAATTTCATTAAGAATTACGATTGCTCCAAGTATGGCCTGAAGCCATGCCCTCTCAGGCTCTGTAGGATGGTGTCCTCAGGCAAAGTGGGGTTGGGGTAGGAGAGAACACAAGCAGGACACCACCAAAAAGCACCCTGGGGTCTAGCAGGATGCGGCAGTTATGATTTAGGAAGCCTCAGGCCCGTTGGGTCAGCAACAAAAATATTTAGCCCTCCTGGGGTGCTTTTGAAACCTTAGAAGCTCCTCAAAGCCCCACCGTAGGCCCAGGACACCGAGTTGCTGAGAAAGGTCACCGCTACAAATATTGTGTAACCTGAGGTCTTGGTGGACAGACTGGGGGAAAGGAGACGCCAACACTGAGTGGGTGTTACAGTAACACCCTCTTCACTGAGCTGCCAGCATCCTCCTGTGCCTGTTCCTGTATGTTCACAGCAGGGCAGCCAGAGTGACCCTTTCCAGACACTTCTGATCGTGTCAGGCCTCTGCTTAAACATTCAGGCCTCATGTCACTCTTAGAACAAGGACCACATCCTCCTAGGGTCTTCAGGCCCGCCTCTCCACCTTCATCGTCTACTTCCTGCTCCCACGCACCAGCCTTCTGTAAGCTCCTCAAGCATTCCATGAGGGCATTTTGCTGCCCTGGAGCTCTGTACAGGCTGTTCCCTCTGCCGGGAACTCTCTCCCCTCGCCTTTCCTCTGCCTTGTCTCACACTTGTGCTTCAGATCTCAGCCTAAAAGTCAGTTCCTCCATAAACTTCCTGCCCCAGGCTAGATTGCCTCTCCCAGCACCAAGTGTCTTTCCCTCAAGAATTTATCACAATAGGACTTCCCTTGTGGTGCAGTGGTTAAGAATCTGCCTGCCAATGCAGGGGACACTGGTTCGAGCCCTGCTCCAGGAAGATCCCACATGCCATGGAGCAACTAAGCCTGTGTGCCACAGCTACTGAGCCTGTGCTCTAGAGACCGCGAGCCACAACTACTGAAGCCCGCGCGCCTAGAGCCTGTGCTCCGCGACAAGAGAAGCCACTGCAGTGAGAGGCCCACGCACCATAACGAAGAGTAGCCCCCGCTCACTGCAACTGAGAAAGCCCGCATGCGGCAACGAAGACCCAATGCAGCCAAAAATAAATAAATTTATTTATTTAAAAAAAAGGATTTATCACAATATGCAATTATGCAGGCATGTGCATGATTATTTTATGTCTTCCTCCTCCACTTAGGCAGTGATCTCCACAAGGTCAAGGCCCATGTCTGTTTCGCTCACCATGTTATTTCCTAATGCCTGGCACAGGTACCTCATAGGCTCTCAATAAATGCTTCATGCATGAAGAAATGGTAGAGTGCTGTCCCATCCTTTATAAATGTAAGATTGGGGTTCACTCCCCAGCACTCCAGCACAGGGTATAATCAGCATGCAAATTTCTATCACAAATACAGTGAAGGTTGCCTTGTATCTTATCCTCTAGGATTTAATTGTATTTTGATTACTTCAATTTGTGTATCTCTGTCCTTTAAAGACAAAGAAAATCACAGACTCATAACGGTGAAGGGGACATCGTTATTTTGACTGGGTAGTTTAAATATTAGGCAAATGTTAAGCAGTCTAGTCTAGTTAACTGAGCTTCCTAAATTTTTCTACTGTTAGAGATTATCTCCCTGCCCTGGAAGTCTAGTCAAATGCCACTTAAATCTTCATGCACCCTAATAGACAAGGAAAATTTCTCTTTGCTTTTCATGTACCCTCCCTCTGACTGATGGTCTGGGAAGGGAAGATCAACCAGATGTAGTTGCAGCATCTTCCTCATCCTTCATGAGCTGTCTGAGTAGCTGACGGATGCTATGCCCTCCGTTCTCTGAAACATTTCTAGCTTCATTCCTTTATTTAAAGTGGTTTTTCTTCTTAACTTCTGTGTAGGTGCCATGGAAAAGGCAACTTTGGAAAGAATTGTAAGGAGGAACCAGCTCTGCCAAATATTAAATACATTATAAGGCTACGATAACTGATGAGACGAGCGCCAGGATTTCTGCTTCAGTAGCCATGTCCTTCGGGCACCAGAGTAACTAAAGCGCTGGAAATCCCGGACAGTGCTGGCCAGGGCTGTGATCCCTCATGGCTCCTCAGGGGGTTCCCCACTTGACCCACTTGAGGCTACCTCTAGGCCAAGGCACCCACTTAAGGATCACAGTTTCAGCCTGAGAGTGCCTAGCTTCTCCTGGCTTTCCCGGCCTCACTTGTTTTCTGGTCGCTATCCCTTTTATCCTCTGAGTGAAAGCCCTGCTCTCTTCTCTTCCCTTACAATATCTGTGGTTAGCTTATTGGGAAGACCCTCAATTGCCCTTTCAGTGATAAGCCCCACTTGTCATAAACTGACAATCAATCCTCAAGGGCAAGTGGTGCCCATTCTTCATCACACCTGATAAGTCTCATCTTTACTCCAAGGAGAGAAGAGAGGTGTTACCTCTCAGCCCTAGAGAAATTGGACCTCACACCCAGAATGGACCAAGCTCTACCATCCACAAAGAAAAAGACAATGAAAGTTGAATATTCATTTAAAGAGAAAGTTTATATTCTGCTTTTCAGACTATAATCCATTTAATACTCACAAATATCTCCAACATACACACACAAAAAAGTGATTACATTTTTTTATATTTAAAAAACTCCCCTTGGAAAGAACACTCATTGTAATTTGTATTTTGTTTAATGTTCAATTTACTAAACCTTCAATTTTAATAAAACTTTGAAAGTTAAATTTTCTTATACATTCAAGCAATGATCATATACTTATATTACCATAAATTACCTAAGCTACAATTAAAATTTTAGCATGACTCATTTTTGAACACTTCACACACGAACACAATGACTACGGAACCCTTCAAACTACTCTAAATTATCAACCCAATTCATTTCCTAATTTTTTCTATACTTCCTAAGCCTTCTCTAAGTTATACAAAATCTAGTACTATTTACTACAATACCTTTCTAGTATTATGGAAATTTTGGTCCAAGATTTGTTGAACCCACTGTTTTTGGAAAGCCAGCTGTAATCATGGCCCAACAGAAGAAATAAGTGGGTGTGTGTTACTGTTCTACTTGTTACAATCAACCCAAAGTTAAACACGTGTCATCGCATTCATTCTTCTACTATGACCTCCTCTTCATTCATCTTATATTTTCTTTTTTTTTTTTTTTTGCGGTACGCGGGCCTCTCACTGTTGTGGCCTCTCCCGTTGCGGAGCACAGGCTCCGGACGCTCAGGCTCAGCGGCCATGGCTCACGGGCCCAGCCGCTCCGCGGCATGTGGGATCTTCCCGGACCGGGGCACGAACCCACGTCCCCTGCATCGGCAGGCGGACTCTCAACCACTGCGCCACCAGGGAAGCCCTAACTTTTCTTTTAAATGTTATTAACTTTGTACAAATACAACAATTCCAACTATAATTACCATTCCCTTTGTGATGGTCAAAGGCAGGTGGGAACCTCCCCAGGTCAATTCCTGTGTCCTTCCAGCACAACTCTGGAAGTCCTGGAAATCATTCTTGCTTTGCTCCACATATATCCTGAGGTTTTCTCTGCCCTGGACATGGACTCAGCTACCCTCTGGGAGTCCTGTTTCCTTGTAGAGACCAATTCTGGGTAGAGGGGTGCACAAGAGAGTGAGTGTGGGGAAAAGTGCCTCCACTGCTTTTCTCCATCATTAGCAGTGCTAGCAGGAAGTGTCTTTAAGGACTTGCATTACAATAAGGTGCTCTGATTTAACAGATATTGTTGTAACCCACTTTTCTCTTTTCTTTTTCTGTCTTGTAATTGTTACCATTTATTATTTTTTTAATTGGAGTACAGTTGTTTTACAATATTTTGTTAGTTTTTACTGTACAGCAAAGTGAATCAGTCATATGTATACATATATCCCCTCTTCTTTGGACTTCCTTCACATTTAGGTCACCACAGAGCACTGAATAGAGTTCCCTGTGCTATACAACAGGTTCTCATTAGTTATCTGTTTTATACATATTAGTGTATATATGTCAATCCCAATCTCCCAGTTCATCCCACCCTCCCTTTCCCCACTTGGTGTCCATACTTTTGTTCTCTATGTCTGTGCCTCTATTTCTGCCTTGCAAACCTGTTCATCTGTACCATTTTTCTACATTCCACATATATGCGTTAATATATGATATTTGTTTTTCTCCTTCTGACTTACTTCACTCTATATGACAGTCTCTAGGACCATCCATGTTTCTACAAATGACCCAGTTTTGTTCCTTTTTAGGGCTGTGTAATATTCCATTGTATATATGTACCACATCTTCTTTATCCATTTGTCTGTCAATGGGCATTTAGGTTGCTTCCGTGACCTGGCTATTGTAAATAATGCTGCAGTGAACACTGAGGTGCATGTGTCTTTTTGAATTATGGTTTGTAACCTACTTATAGTGTGAGATTCATTCACCACCACGTTATTTTCTTTTCTACTCTTTCTTTCCTCAAGGCAACTGTGGCTGAGAGAGCTTATGTAATGGGTCCCAGGTGACATCATCAGTAAGCAGCAGACGGTATTTCAAACCTGGTCGAATCCTAAAGCTCATATTCTCTCTGTTACACAGCACTTTGTGAACCAGAAGCTATGGTCCTAGTCCTTTGTTCATTTATTCCATCAATCAGTCCTTCCATATAGCTTAGGACTTGTCTTCTTTCTCCATCCTCTGTCAAGGGTTATAAGGTGATCCATTCTGGACACACTACCAATGAGGAAGAGAAAAAACGGTTCCTGTGATTTCATCAAAATGAGAAAGAGTTCTTTTTAAAATTATTTTTATACCTTTAAGAACTATTCTCTCAAAGCGATAAAATTACCTTATGTTTCAAGGTCAAGGTCAGGATAAAGAGTAGAGTATACGTGAACAACAAAAGAAATAACCTGGACAGTGCAAGCCAGCAGAAGGACAGTTAATGAGGATTCAAATCTCGCTGAGCCCTAAATTTCACAATAAACGATTTGCTTCCTCCTTATACAATTGGCCTGATGATCAAAAATCAGCCCATGTAAAGCTCTTATCCCAGCACCTGGCATAGAGCAAGTGCTCAAAAAATATTATCGACCATTAGTAGAGTTACTTCTTTCTGAACCAACCAGCTTTTGGAACACCTACAATATGTACAGTATTATGATTCAGTCTGGGGGTTAGTATAAACAAAACAATCCTGCCTATCACATAATTAAAATAATGATTTCAAGAATTAATGTTGCTGATAAAAATGTTTATAAAAGTCACAAGGTGCTGTTTTGAGTCAGAGGAAGAAGACGGGCTGGCAGCAGGTGGGGGTGAGCCAGCTCAGAGTGATGGGAGACACTTGCCATGCTTCAGTGGTACCCTTCCACCCGTCCTCTTTCACAGCCTGAGAAAAATAAATGAGTCAAAAATAACTGAGCTCAGAACTGTGGTGGATTAACATAGACTAAAGGTACATCTTTATTAAATATTAAGTCAGGTGGTTTAAGCATTTAAGATGTCTTGCCTTCATCAAGAAGTCAAAGGGCAATCTTGTTTTTAGACCTAAAAAAGACTTTATCTCACCCCAATCCTACTTTCTCCAAATACGTCACACTAAAGTATAACTAATACTTTAGTTATTAATACTTAGGTTTCTTCGAAATTGAGTTATTTGTAGTGAGGTGGATGGACCTAGAGTCTGTCATGCAGAGTGAAGTAAGTCAGAAAGAGAAAAACAAATACCGTATGCTAATACATATATATGGAATCTAAAAAAAAAAAAATGGTCATGAAGAACCTAGGGGCAAGACAGGAATAAAGATGAAGACCTACTAGAGAATGGACTTGAGGATAGGGGGAGGGGGAAGGGTAAGCTGGGACAAAGTGAGAGAGTGGCATGGACATATATACACTACCAAACGTTAAATAGATAGCTAGTGGGAAGCAGCCGCATAGCACAGGGAGATCAGTTCGGTGCTTTGTGACCGCCTAGAGGGGTGGGATAGGGAGGGTGGGAGGGAGGGAGATGCAAGAGGGAAGAGATATGGGGACATATGTATATGTATAACTGATTCACTTTGTTATAAAGCAGAAACTAACACACCACTGTAAAGCAATTATACTCCAATAAAGATGTTAAAAAATTTTTTTAATAAAAAAAATAAAAAATAAAATGTGAATACCACAGTCTAAAAAGAAAACTTAGGTTTCTTCATTCAGAGTGATTATAGTCCCAAATGGGGGTCTACTAAAGTCTTCAGTGGCCTTCCATCTGTAGGGCTGCTGGATCAAAAATACTGTAATCAGCTCAGTAGGATGTAGTAATAAGTAGGTGAGAAATTTGGAAAGTCCCTGTCCCACATATTATAAAAGTTATTTTGTGTAAAAGCAGAAGGAAAATCCTCAAACCACTGGTACACAGCAAATCTTAGTCAAAGCTGATCTCATTTTCTGTAGACAGTGGTACAAATAGATAATAAATAATTCCTTTTAGTTCCTAATTTCTCAAATACAGAATAAGTTGGCTAAGATAGCTGAGCAACCTAATTAGTAGCTTCAGCCAACTCAGTAGAAGTTTTAAAAAGATAATTTAAAAATATTATATATGACTGAAGTCTTTCTATCAAGCTCAAAAGTAGTGTTGGAAATACGTGCTGGAATAAACACTACAATGAAAACCTAAGCTTATACTGTTATATATTTTTCCCCTTGTAATTGGCACTTCTGTATCATTTGATCAAGTGTTCATTGAGAGAGTCACCTCTCAAATTTCTAATAAATGTAGCACAAGTTTTGTAACTCTCTGTGAACCCTTCCATGAAAAGGGGGCTAGAAAAACTATACACATAAATATAAGTGATTCCCCCAGGACTACGGGTGTCCAGCGAGTTTGTCATCTGTCTGCTGCTATGGATAAAGAAGAGTAAGTGTTTCACATGAAATCAAATCCCCAGGCTTACTCACTCACAGAAATAGGAGCCACGTTTACATTATTCCCAGAGCACAGGAATCCTAATCCAAAAAATTAAACTGAGTGCAAGGCAGAAATAGAGACACGGATGTAGAGAACAAATGTATGGACACCAAGGGGGGAAATTGGGGGGGGATGATGAATTGGGAGATTGGGATTGACATATATACACTAATATGTATAAAATAGATAACAAATAAGAACCTGCTGTATAAAAAAATAAAATAAAGATGTTCAAAAAAACCAAAAACACACAAAAAAAAAAAATTAAACTGAGAGCTAGTCTGGGACTCCAAAAGCCCTTCGATCTAAGAAAAGGCAGACTACCCTGTAAGGATATCAGAAAGAATTAGTGTTTCAAAAATTTGGAATAATCTGACCATGTGCCCAATGTTAGGAACATATTTTTTTTCCTGTCACACTTAAAACATTTATCAAAGTTGAATATTTACAAAAATTGATCCCTGAACAACAACAAAAAGAATCTCAGTAAGTACAAAAACTCAGTACCACCAAGAAAATACAATCAAAAACAAATTTTTTAAATGAATCAATGTATTTGAACAATAAGAAATAGTTTTCTAAATATTTCATGTGTTAAAGAATAAACCAGTATAAAGATTACAAAATATTTAGAAATGGGTACCATTCTACATGTGGAATGCAACAGTGCTTAGAGAAGAACTTAGGTACAATAGAAAAGAAGAAGAATTAAAAGCTAATGCTCTAAAGCATTCAGTTGAAGACATAAAAATAATAGTAAAACAAAGTAGAAACTAATAAATGTAAGAACAGAAGTGAATGGGAAGCTAACTAACTAGGTTTAATAAAAATCAAAAGCTGACTCTTTACAGACCTGTAAAATGGATAAAACTCTCCAAAATTAGTCAGTAATAAACAAGAAAAGGCACAAATAAATGATACTAAATATGAAAATTAAATATAAATATTGATATGGGAAAAATTTTTTTAATTTCATGAAAGCTGTGAACAATAGAACAATTAATAATTAGATGCAGTAGACAATTTTCTAGAAAAACATTAAAAAATCAAATAAGAATTTTAAAAGCCTGAAAAGATCTATAAACTTTAAAAAATAAGTCAAATCAGTAATAAAAAAAAAATTCAACAGCTAAAAAATGGCAATGATCTTTCAAAATCGTTCAGCAACTTGGGAAGACAGTTTGGCAGCCTCTTGCAAAACTAAACATACTCTTACCTATGATCCAGCAATCACACTCCTCAGTATTTACCCAAAGGACTTGAAAACTTATGTCCACACAAAAACCTGCACATGGATGTTTATAGCAGCTTTATTCATAATTACGAAAACCTGGAAGCAACCAAGATGTCCTTCAGTAGGTGAACAGATAAACTGTGGTACATGCAGACAATGGAATATTACCGAGTGCTAAAAAGAAATGAGCTATCAAGTCATGAAAAGACATGGAAGAAACTTAAATGCATATTATGAAGTGAAAGAAGCCAAAGCTGCATACTGTATGATTCCAACTATATGACATTGTAAAAGAGGTAAAACTATGCAGACAGTAAAAAGATCAGTGGTTGCCAGGGGTTGGAGGGAGGGAGAGATGAATCAGCAGATTGCAGAGGATCTTTAGAGCAGTAAAAGTACTCTGTATGATACTATAATGGTGGATGCATGTCCTTATGCATTTGTTAAAACCCATAGAATGTACAACACCAAGAGTGAAACCTAATGTGAACCATGGGCTTTTGGTGATAAGGATGTGTCAACGTAGATTCATCAGTTGTTAACAAATGTACCACTCTGTGAAGGATGTTGATAACGAGGGAGTCTGGGAGCCTGGGGAGAGATGGAGTTTATGAGAACACTCTGTACTTTCTGTTCAACTTTGCTGTGAATGTAAAACTGCTCTTAAAGAAAAATTCTATTTAAAAAGAAAAAAAAGCGAGGAGCTAGCGACAGGGAGGGCAGGGGGTCTGGGCTTAGTTTTGGGGGAGGAGGTGGCCAGTTTAGGGTCTCAGGAGACAGGTGGGGGAGATGGCAGAGTTAGATGGGACTGGGGGGATGGGGGGTGCCAGGAGAAGGAAGGTTGAAGGAGAGACTTGATGTTGGGGGAACTGTGCTGGGAAGAGCTGCGTCGGAAGTGCCCACAGTAACCCGGGGGGAGGACAACACCCCAGTCCTGGCTGTCGCAGCTGCCTGCTGGAGAAGGGGAGCCTGACCTCTAGGAGGGCGCCGCTCCTGTGTAGGCTGAGCGGCCCCCAGTGCCCTGGTTTGTATGGAAGGAGGAAGGCAGAGAGACAGGAGGAGGAGGCTGATGGTCCCGCGGCCCTTGCTGGAGACACACTTGGGCAGTCGACGCCCTCAAAATTTGCAGGAAGGAAGGCAGTGGGGTACAGGGATGCAGATGGGCAGGGAGGGCAGCACTTGAACTTGTCAATACCAGCAGCCCCCTTTTTTTTCCAGACAGAGGGTTGTGAACCTGCCTGGCATTGTGGAAACTGAACTTAGCTTCGTGGGGCTGACAGTTCTGGCACAGGGCGGTATGTAATTCTGGTTCGGCCTGGGACAGGGTCCAGCCAGGCCCAGCTGGGTGGAACCCAGGTCTGGGTGTGAGGGTGGTCTAGGGAGTGATGGAGGTCAGGTGCCACCCTGAGCGGTTACTGGTACGGCGCCTGGTGTATCTGACAGGCGGGAGCTGTAGGCAGACAAAATTGACGCCCACTTTATTTTCCAGGTGGCAGTGCACCCCTTTGGACTTTTCCTCTAGGTCCCATGCTTACCTCTTCTATGACCTCACTCTGCCCCTCCTCCCCCCTCTTAACTCTCTCGAGGTTACCCCTTCACTTAAAACGTTGCTTCTGGTAATCTGGTAAGCCGGGAAAGTTGCTGGAGTCCCTGCCGGAGTCGGTATTGTTGGTAATCCCGAAGGAGGAGAGGCGTCCCCAGCGGAGACTCTGGGTGGGCGGGTTGGTCTTGCTTGCCGGTGGAGAGGGTGGGGATTGAAGGTGCACCCTTGGGTGGGCCCACAGCGATGATACCAGCTGAAAGCTACAAAAATGCTTCGTAGACCGTGGTTTGTTACTATAGTGTTCATCATGGCAAGCTGGTGGCACCAGGAGAAATGGAGCCCCTGGCCAGTGTGAGTCGTAGCAGTGCAGGAGGGGAGACCCTGGAGGAGGAGAGAGCCCGCCTAAATTGATGTCTACAGATTGAATTTCTAGAGGCTTAGGAGGAGGAGTTCTTCAGTGTCCTGTTTCCAGGCCTTGCTCAGGAAGCCCTGTATTCATTCAGGAGACCACCCTTTAAGGTTTTCAGATGAGCTTATGAGGGGGCAATCTTTAAAAGTCCAAAGCAGATGCATCCGGGGCCTTCAGCAGTTGTGTTGCTTTGAGTGTGTAATCCGGGAGCAGCGATCTCTGGGCACGTGAATGCCAGCAGGCACCTGTCCTGTTCTGGGGTGGAGGTTTTCAGATGCTGCATCTTCTAAATTCAGCCTCCTGTTGTACTAGTTCTGTGCTACGCACCTTGCTCCCAGAGGACTCTGAAGCTGTAGAGCATTTTAACGCAATGCCACAACGCAGAGTGCTGCTTTGTAGACGGAGCTCGCGGATGCATCTCCGTGACCCTCTCATCTACCCGCCCGCCAGTCAGCATACATGAAGTGATATAATCTGTGTGTTGGGAAAGCGTTCAAGATTGAAATGCCTTAGGCAAATACTTAAATGAGCCAACTGGCAAATTGAGGGGGGTCATTGTACTGTGCTGGAGGTACGAGTTGGTCATGCCCAAATTGTGATAGAAATGGCAGGTCTAGTTTGGGCATTCCTACTAAGAAGGGAGTGGTCAGGGTACCGATAGTGATCTTTGATTCATCTTGCTCTATGTGTTTTTTAACTTCGATTTTACTTGATCATATTTCAGAGCAATCTTAGTGTTCAAATGGGAGGACCCTGAGGTGAGGGGTGGTGGGGAGGGAAAAGCCTGCCGCAGGTGCTGGGAAGGGTGGGAGGGGTGGGCGTGAAGAAAGGGAGAAGGGGGGAGGGTTGTGGTTAGGTATGGGTTGTAGAGGGTGGGAGTGGTAGGGAATGGGGGTTGAAGGGAGTTCTCTGGAGAAAAGATCAGTAGGCAGAGCTCTGGGGAATTATATAGAGCTCATGGGCAAATAAAGCACTAGTTAATAGTAAATTGTTAATGCTAGTTAAATTATCGCTTGCAAGCACACAAAAAAAGTTGCTTGGAAACTTTCTAAAATGCTTAGAACTCTGCTAAGTGCAGGGGAAAAAGCAAAATTGCTTTGCTGCAAGATGGGGAAGACTGAAAAGATAACTGAAGACCTGGTTATTGGTGGCTTGAAAGATTGGTGTCAGAAATTTGCATCAGCAGGTTAACATCCTTCACTGCTTTCAAGCTTCTTACATGGTTTATCTGGAGATGTGTGGTATTTGGGAGAGGTCTTCGAAAAGACTTTAAATACCCATATTGTGGGCTTTTAAAGTAAGCTTGAGATTTTGGAGTGCACTTAAGATGGTGAGATGTACTCTTATGGGTTTGCAACATTTTTTTCCACTGAGGTTTTGCAGTTGAAAACTTGAGCAAAGTGAAAATGCAATGATTTCTAAAGGAATTTTGTGTTACTTCCTGCCTTATAAGCACATCTCTTCTTTGTGATGAGTATTAGAAACAGCAAGAGTTTTTACTTTTCGTCGTCATTGTAACAAGGAGAACCTAATGACTTTTTGTGATCACTGTAAAATTACTGTAATATTTGGGAGCAAACAATCCACGTAGGCTTGCTAAGGTTCCAGTCAGTAATCCACTGTATCTTTAGTTTGAATGTTTGTGTTTTTTTAAGTGATAACCGTATTAGAGAGGAAGCTATCAGCCAAAATCAGTTTGGGAAATAAGCAAAACTGGGGATGGGGAGGTGCTTTATTACTAGATTACGGTGTGTTTGTGAAAATTCAGGGAAAGATCTGAATCCTTTGTGATAAAGTAATACCAGTGGCTTTTTTATCATGTCCCTCTTCCCATTGAACTTCATTTTGAAAATTTTAAATCCCCAATATTTATACACTTGGGATCTTTCTAGGTGCTCTTTTTAATGTTTAAAAATATGTTGACATGATAGTTCAGTTCTTAACCCATGATTTGGGCATGATGCAGTAACTGTCATTGGTATTTAAAGAATACTAGTCATGCATGTATGGGGAAATGGTAAGCTGTTGTGAAATTGAAACTGTAAAAATAGGAGGAAAAAGTACTTTTATGTTGCTCTGTATGGGAAGAATCAGTCTTGTTACACCATGTATGTGACTGCTAATCATTTTTCTTCCCCTTTCCAGCATGAATAAAAGTTTGAGTTCTAAACTCAAAAAAAAAGAAAAGAAAAAAAAGCAACAATCCTTGATAGTTTTCCAAATATTTGAAGAAAGATAACAAAAATCTTAAATAAGATTTTAGCAAACTAAATCCAGCAATGTATTAAAACCTAAAAAATAAAGTGAGGTTCATTGCCAGAATGAAACAGTGGTTTAGTTTCAGAAAATCTATCAATGTAGGGGCCAGTTAGCATGTTAAAAAAGGAAAAATACATAATTATTTCCATAGATCTAGAAAACTCATTTAACAACTTAAAACCCATTTATAATTAGAAAATAAACTCTTAGCAAAGTAGGAATAGAAGGGAAAGCTCATGACCTCATAAAAGATGTCCTCCAAGAAACCACAGCAAACATTATACCAAATGATGAAACATTGGAAGTGTTTCCTCACAATCAAGAAAAATTCAAGGATTTTCAATATCAGCTCTTCTATTTAACCCAAGGTTTCAGCACCCACAGTAAGACCAGAGGTGAATATAAAATGTTTAATGGTTGGAAAGGAAGAAAAAAATCTTACCATTAATTGCAGACAATATAATTGTTTATGTATGTATTTGTTTTCTGTTTCAGGGTAATAAATTATCACAAGTATAGCAGCTTCAAACAGTACACACTTATTACCTCATAGTTCAGTAGAATTTTGTTCTCTGCTCAAGGTCTCAGAAGGCAGAAATCAAAGTGGCTCCCTGTTTCTATTCTCAGTTGGAGCTCAGGGTCCTTGTCCAAGCTCATGCAGTTGTTGGCAGAATTAAACTCCTGTGGTTGTAGGACTGAGGTGTCCATCTCTTTGATCGTCTGGGAGCTGCCCTCAGCTCCCAGAAGCCGCCTGCAGTCCCTTGCCACATGCCCCGCCCTATGACAGTGTACTTACTCAAAGCCTCCAGGAGAGTCTTTCCTTTCCATGTGCTAAGACTGAGTCTTGTATGATATAACAGTAATGGGAGTGACTATCCCATCATCTTTACCATGTAAAATAACCTATTCAAGGGAGTGACTATTCCACCATATTCACAGATCTTGCCACACTCAGTGGAGGAGATTACATGGGGGTGTATATCAGAAGGTGAAAATCTTGAGGACTTTCTTAGACTTTTGCCTACCACAACACAGAAAATCTAAGAGATCCTTTAAAACTATTATACCTAATATGACATTTTAACAGGTTGCTAAATATAAAAGATCAACAGATGAAAAAACAAAAGTATTTAGACAAGAGTCAACTAATAAAAATTGTAATAAAAAAGAAGTTTCCAATCTTAATACAAAACAAAACAAAACCACCAGGTATTAAACTAGGAAAAAAATTCTAACAAAAATAGTACATGATCCAGGGGAAATTATCAAATTATAATGAAGGACATGAAAATGAAGTACACCTAAACAAGTAGACATATGTACCACAGTCACAAATGGCAAAACTTAATATTTTTGTTTGTTTGTTCTGTTGGGTTATTTTTGGCCGAGCCACACGGCTTGTGGGACCTTAGTTCCCCGACCAGGGATGGAAACCAGGCCCACAGCAGTGAAAGCGCCAAGTCTTAACCACTGGACCACCAGGGAATTCCCCAAAACTTCTTATTTTAAATAAGTCATTTCTCTCCAAATTAATCAATAAATGCCATGCAATTCCAGACAAAACCCCAACAAATTTTTTTCATGGAACTTGTCAAGTTCATTCTCAGATTAATAGCAAGTAACAAAAGGAAAAGTACAGCTAAGAAAAAAATTGAAGAAGGAGGAGGAAGAGAAGGAGATGGGGACTCACACTTCTGGATAATATAACTCACTAAGAAGGAGACACTAAAATAACGAGTGCCAGGTGTCTGTAAAATAACAAGCCCAGATAGACAAATCAGCCAAGGAACACATTTACATGCAGGTCCCCACACGTGTGAAAACCCCATTCATGGCAAGGGTGGCATTACAGTTTAGACCAGTGAATGATGCTGGGACAACTGGCTGTTTATTGGGGGGAAAAGTCACTTTTTCACCCGCACATACAAAATTATGGATACTAGGGACCAATGCGGAAAACAACATCTTAACACAGGTAGAAGAAAATAAGAGCCTATTCTTACGACATCTGAGTAGGAAAGGAATTTCTTCAATGGGATAAAAGCACGAACCATGAAAGAAAATCTAACTCTGATTACATTAAAGTGTAAAACATATGTAGAACAAAAGTCAGCATACATGAAGTGAAAAAAGCAATCCATAGACTGAAAGAAGTTTTCAATACCCATACTCGACTACGTCAACGGGGCTCCACCGCTTGCTTCCACTGGCTTTATCAACGGAGAGCCCAGTGGAGTGGAGGCAGGCAAGTGCTCTGAGGTCAGAGCATCTATCCTCCCCGTATCCGTGGATGTCCCCATGACTGACTGTGACTCTCAGCCAAAGACCGCAGCTCCTGAAAGAGCCCTCTCCACACAGCCTCACTGTCCCCAGCTTTCTCCTCTGCTCCACTGGCTTAGGGGTCCAAGGGCCCCACTGTTAATAGCCCTTATGGTTTCCTTAAACCCTGCCCACACCTTAGGTATACTCACTTCTGATCGCCTAATTTACGTCGGCCATCTGTTCTCCCCTGGGACACTGACTAGTAAACCTGGTACAAATGCTGCTGCTCATGTGGTGTAGCCCTGTTAGGCAAGTTACTTAACCTGTCTGACTCCAATTACTTCATCTATAAATGGTGCAGCCGTGGGAATTAGTTAATATGACTTACATAAGCTCCGCAGCACAGCATCCAGCACATGAGCAGACAGTAACGGTTGCTATTGCTGTCATAATGGTGGTGGTTATTACTGATGTTACTGCTAATAGTTCTTCATTGCTACCCAGTGGTGTAAGTAGGACCTAACCATAGCTGGGCAAAAACACCAAAGCTGAACCTGAGACAGGATTCCTAAAACATAATTTGCTATCCGACTTAAAGAACTTCCCAGAGTTTTCCTAACGTCACCATCATAATAAATGTTTCACGATTTACTATTTCCACACTCTTTACGAGGTAGTATTACAGAGAGTTATCTTCTGTCCACTTATGATGAATGGGCCAGTCCAGTTCCTCTCTGGCAACAAAAGAAGTCTTCACTATTTGCAAAGCCAGGCCCCACCAATCACTCACATTCACCAGACACCTGCAGGTGTGTCAGCCACAGCAGTCAGCGATGCACTTGCAAATGCAGGGCTCCTTAAATAGCAGCCAACACAAACCAGTGATGGAGGCCAGCCGGCACCCACTCCTGCACCTCTGCCGACTGCAGGCTTCATGGGTCAATTCTGCCAACCAATGACCATGACATTGGTCCTTACATACCTAATGACACTCGTGTCCAGACAGATTCAATTTTATATACATATTTGTTAAATACTACAAGTTACAGCACAGAATAAACACTTTAATTGTTATGACATGTTGAGGTATTTGAAAAAAATTATGCAATGGGAATTGTGGGGAAACAATGTAGTAAACACTTGGTTACCTTGCCCCGTGGAGAGGGAGGAACATTCTAAACTGGAGGGACAGTTGAATGTAGGAGGGACATTCAAATCATGTATATCTCTTAATTTTATTCTTAGAGCTTATTTACTCCACCCTAATTATATCTGCATGGTGTCTAAGATCTGTTGCCATGTTAGAGCCTTAGACCGTGTGAAGGGTAAAGGAGGGGACCTTCCTAGGGTGATGGACATGCTCTGTACCTTGATTGGGGTGCTCATTATATGGACGCATACTTTTGTCAAAACTCTTGGAACTGCACATGGAAGACCTTGGCGTTTCTCCGTAGGCCATAGTTCAGCTGTAATCGAGGTTATAGGAACAGGTAGAGGAATAGAAAAGTTAAAACACAAGTTCTAAGAGGATACATTTGAAAGTATAATATATCCCACGGTACCAATTTCTTTATGTGACAGAATAAAATCTTGGAATACTAAGCAAATCCATCTGAACTCCCCACGGGTTTACTAACTAATTTCTGGTGAGAGGAGGAGACTCAGAGACCTGTGAGTGACCAAAGGGAGTCAATTGACCATTAGGGCTTTGCAGGGAGTAAACCGCCCACGTAATTATAGGGTCAGTGCCTCAACTATCTGTGCTCATTCAGGTGGAGTTGACCTGGTGACACCCTCACCTCTTTGGGAAAGGCTTCAGCCCCTAAAGTATCTTTATTTTTCAGGAGCATATGCTCAAAGTCATTGTGGTTTACCCCCAAGGGCCAAAACACAGTGAGATGGATTCCTAGGTGGCTGAACAAGAAAACTACAGATTATTGACTGACAGCTTGTTGTTACTCTAAAAGGATGTCTCGGTGGTGTGCCCCAGGGCTCTTTGTCAAACATAATCAACAATTTGGATGAGGGCATAGAAGAAGTGTTTACCAAATATTCAGAAGTCACACGCAGGCGTGAGACCACCAGTAAGAGATGCTACATGCTCACCATTCACATCACCTGGACAAGAATGATGCCTGGGCCCAAGCCAAAATGTTAAACTAGAATAAATTAAAAAACAAACTGCCATTAGTTTGAAAAAGCCAATTGCCAAATCCAGGGTGAGAGCGGGGAAACCAGACTTGAGGGAAATAAGCCCTATGGTTTTAATTGACCACGTGTACACTGATGAGCCAATGGTTGTACAGTTGGTTACAGATTGACTGCATTGACAGGTCTGCTGAACTCAACACTATTGTCTCTGGTTCCAGGAGCTGCATTTTACGAGTGACGTTGACAAGCTGGAGTGTGCCAGAGAGGAGGGACAGGGTGGGAGGAGACACCTCATTCTACTACCAACATTTTAGGAAACATACTGCTTAGCCTGAAAAAGGGTAGACAGGTACGGGTTAGGCCCTTAACCATCCTCATTTGCCCAGGACTGAGAAGGTTTCCAGACACAGAGCTTTCAGGGTTTTGTTTTGTTCTGTTTAAAAGTTTTTTTTTGATGTGGACCATTTTTAAAGTCTTCATTGAATTTGTTACAGTATTGCTTCTGTTTTATGTTTTGGTTTTTGACCACAAGGCGTGTAGGATCTTGGCTCCCCGACCAGGGTTCGAACCCACATCCCCTGCATTGGAAGCTGAAGTCTTAACCACTGGCCCACCAGGGAAGTCCCAGAGCTTTCAGTTTTAAAGCTGGGATAATCCTAGGCAAACCAGGACAAGCTGTCACCCTAGGTCGAGGTGACAATGGGGTAAGAGGTACCAGGACATACGACTGCTGATTTCCAAATATTTGGAGGGGCTTATTCTCAACGGCCCTTATGTGGACCAGATCAGTGGTAGAACTTACCCAGAGGCAGAGCTGAACTCCAGGTAAGAAAGACTCTGAGATTCCCAGGGAACTTTCTCAGGAGAAGGAACAGCACAGGGCAGGTCTGCATGAGGAGGTGGTCATGACTCCTGGGGTATGAAAACCCTTTAAATACACACGCACCAGAAAATTCATCATGGTCACAACCTCTGCATTCAGTGATGCTTTTATTATATTAATATATATTATATTTCATTCTACATAGTAATATATATTATTCTATTATATATATTATTATATTACATTAATCACAACAGTGTCTTGATACATTTGGAAACTGGGAGACATGATTTAACCTTTCTATACAGAATGCTCTGCTCCCAGCTCCCATGCAAGTCCTCCAACCCCCTCGCCAGTTCCGAGTTTGCCATCCACAGGGGATAGGGTGAGGCTGGATGTTGCCTGAGATTCCTTTCAACTCCAGGGTTCTTTGTGTCCTGGGCTTGGCATCGTGCTTGAGCTACAGTAAGTGCTTATCATCAGCATCATCAGTGGCAGGGAGCATGCTCATGTCCTTTCGCAATCACTTCTTTTCCTTCCCAGACACCACGCTGCCTGAGGCAGAGCCCGCACGGGTAACTGAGTAACCAAAAACCTGACAGAGGCCTCGCTGAGTAAGGGGTTTGTTTTCTCACATAAGAGGAAGTTTGGAGATCAGCAGCTGCAGGGAGGTCATTCAAGAGACAGGCTCCTTCTTTCTTCCTGCTCCAACTTCCTCAGTGTGCAGCTCTTGTAGCAAAGTGGCTGCTGCAACTCCAAGCCTTGCACCTGAATTCCAGGAAGGAAAAAAAGGGAAAGGGGGGCTTCCCTGGTGGCGCAGTGGTTGAGAGTCCGTCTGCCGATGCAGGGGACACGGGTTCGTGCCCCGGTCCGGGAAGATCCCACATGCCGCGGAGGGGCTGGGCCCGTGAGCCATGGCTGCTGAGCCTGCACGTCTGGAGCCTGTGCTCTGCAACGGGAGAGGCCACAACAGTGAGAGGCCCACGTACCGCAAAAAAAAAAAAAAAAGGGAAAGGGAAGGCCATAAGAGCACCCCAGCTGAGCCAGACCCCTTTTAAAAGCCATTCCTGGCAGCCCCATGCAGAAATTCCTTGGATGTCATTGGTCAGTACTGGGTCACACAGCTACTGCTGGCTGCAAGGGCATTGCCACGGCATTTAGGGGACACATTGCCACCCTGAACGACACTGGGATCTGCTTAGTAAGGAAGAAAAGGAGAACGGATATTGGGTAGGCAGAGAACAATGTCTGCCTCAGTCACCTCTGGGCATATACACTTGTCACCTCCCTGGCTGTCCCTGCTCCTTGGGGAACTAAAAAACCACCAGTCCTAATGGCAGGGCTGGAGTCTGCAGCCCCAATAGGAGGGCGAGGATGTCAAGAAGAGAGTGAGTACAGGCTGCCATGCTGTGTCTCGGCAGGGAGCTCCGTGACACCCAAAGCAGAACTGGTCGAAGTTAACCCTGGGCCCAGGGAATTTTTGTTTGTGACAACAGCACGGTTGGAAATGGTAAAAGGATTTGGGTTAGTCTTTTTTTTTCTCAAGACTGGTGGAATTGGCATAACTGTTCAAAAGAATGTTCTACCAGGACCCTCCGTTCTAAAAACAAAACCAGAATGACTGAAAAGTGAGCCGAGAGGAGGCAGGCCTTGTGCAGAGTGAGGAAGGTTAGTTACATGGTTTGTGCAGTGATGAAAAACACAGAAGAGCTAGTCCTGGTTAGATGATTCTCCCTGGCTTGCTGTCTGCCAGTGCCTGGAAGGTGCCAGTGTGCATACCTACATTAACCTGGTAGCTCCCAGCACCCCCACACACAGGCACCCAGATGAGAAGGCACGTGAAGCTGGTTTTGCATCACCCCAGCCACAGCTTCCTAATCCAGCCCTGCTTGAAGCCTGGTCCCTGGACCCGAAGCAGCATCGCCAGCAGCACCTGGGAACTCAGTAGAAATGCAAAACCTCAGGCCCATCCCAGACCTACTGGGATTCTGATATATAGGCAAGTTTGAGAATCCCTAGCCTAGGTCAGTGTCTAATAGCAGGGAAGTATTCAATAAGAGTTAACTGGTCTGTGGTTTTCTACCATATAGCTATCACAAGAGAATTACTAAGCCAGTAAAAAGTGAAATCAGTACTATCTAATAAGTTCAGAAAGAGTTTAGGGTGTTCAATGAATTAGGGAAACTTTCTCTATAGGCCTGCCATTGAATTTACATTTCTTAAAAAAAATTTTTTTTTTAATTCTAATCACAGCATCTGTCTTAAAGGTCATAGCAAGAAATGATTTGTTTGCAGAAGTTTATTTCATTAGAGTTTTGGCACCAAGTATAGGGATAAGATGTATCCAAAAGTTCTGCATACTCCTAGCATTGTCATAGCCCCAATTAACGAGACAGGCCCCAATTTTAACATGATATCTGTTATGGGATAAATTGTGCTCCACCCACCCCTCACCCCAAATTCAGTCCTAACCCCCAGACTTTAAAGAGGTGACAAGGTACAATGAAGTCATTAAGGTGGGCCCTAGTCCAATATGACTGGCGTCCTTATAAGAGGAGGAGATTAGGACACAGACAGGCACAGAGGGAAGGCCATGTGAGGACACAGGGAGAAAACGGCCATCCACAAACCAAGAAGAGAGGCTTCAGCAGAAACCAGTACTGCCAAGCCTTGATCTCAGACTTCTAGCCTTCAGAATTGCGAGAAAAATTTTTCTATTTGATCTACCCAGTCTGTGGCATTTTGTTAGGGCAGGCCTAGCAGACGAATAACGTTATACAAAAGACTCATGATGAAGTTGGGCCTCTCCTGGCACTTATGTGGTGGTAGGCATTTGTGCTGTTCCAAATACTTTCAGCTCCCTACCTCCTGGGGAACGTCATGATACTGTACCTTCCCACCCTCTGAAGAAGTTAGGCATGGCCATGTGATGTGCTTTGGCCTATAAAAGGTGAGCAGAAGTGACATCACTTCCGGCAGGAACTTCACGAGCCTGCGGACGGTTGTGTCTGCTCTCTTTCCCCTCAGCCACAGCAGGGAACAGTCTCCTGAGGAAGCTATTCCATCACCTTGGCCCTGGTTGGCCCCCAGCCAACCCAGTAATGGACTCACAGTGAGAACGGCAAGTAAACTTTTGCTATTTTAAGCCCTTAGATTTTGGCATATTCATTATTGCAGGGAACCCAGACTCTCCTGACCGCTACATCAGTTTACTCACCATTTCAGATCTGAGTCATCTCATTTACCCAATCTCAAACATTCAATTGTTTTGTTGAATTCAGATGATAGGCCTATCCATTAAACCATTGATGGGGGGGCAATGGATTTTTTTAAATCTAAAATACGTGATACTTGCATGCTAGTAAGAGGGCACAGGGCTTCTTACAGAAGGTGGGAAGATGTCACTGAGGTTAGTCCCAAGAAAAGACAATTTCGCAAGTCTCCCTGCACTGGGTAGGCACAGCTAAAGGAGGGTACAACCAACGTGCTCCAAACTGGCAGTTCCCTCTGATTATCATCGCATTCATCCCACACCTGGCGTTTTACACAGAAGAGACTGAAGCCAGTTTGGGTGGTTGAGCTGGGACTAGACCTCATTCCTCCTGCCTCTCAAACAAGAGCCCTTTGCACTAGACTGTACTTGTTTGTCCTTTAAGAATCAAAAGACAGGGCCTCCCTGGTGGTGCAGTGGTTGAGAATCCGCCTGCCAATGCAGGGGACACGGGTTCGAGCCCTGGTCTGGGGAGATCCCACATGCCGCGGAGCAACTAGGCCCGTGAGCCACAATTACTGAGCCTGCGCATCTGGAGCCTGTGCTCCACGACAAGAGAGGCCACAACAGTGAGAGGCCGGCGCACCGCGATGAAGAGTGGCCCCCACTTGCCACTAGAGAAAGCCCTCGTACAGAAACGAAGACCCAACACAGCCAAAAATTTAAAAAAAAATAAATTAATTAAAAGAAGACTCAACATTAAAAAAAAAAAGAATAAAAAGACAAGAATCTCACTCTAGCCAGCAGTAGCAGCTCCTTATCCTAAAACCTGGTCATAATTCTATTACCAATGAAAACTGTTTTGCACGAACATTTGTTTCCAAAAATGAATATTCCTATGATCCAACTTGTATGCTTTTTTCAGCCTAGGTGTGTAGAACTTCTGAGGACCCTCTAAGAACAAATCCCATTTCTGGGCTACCAGGTCTTCCACCTTTTGGCTTTACCCCAGGTAGCCCCTGGCGCCACTCCAGCCAGCCTCACTGCAGCCCCATGTTTGCTTGCTCAGTAACCCCTTCTGCCTGAAACAGCCTGCCCCTTGATATTCTCCCAACTTGCTGTCTCTTCTAAACCCACCACAAATCCAGCCTGTCTTGAATAGTTTCCTGCCTTGAAGATCCACCCACTGCATCATTACATTCTAAGAAACACAACCAACCTCTGTATGTATATAAATTGTCTAGGCAATTGTGTTATCTATGTATTACTCAGATGATTTACTTATCAGCACTTTATTCTCACTATTAGATGCATGCCCTGTAATGTACCTGTGGAAAGAATGGTAAGGAGGGAAAGAAAAGCAGAATGGAATGTGGGTTTTCTGACATATTGTTGTGTTATCTAGGCTGCCATATGTGGGCAGATGCCTTCCTCTGTGGTGTGTGAAGTTGGTTTTGGTTTCCCTGATAACATACTCTATGCAAGTTTGATTGGTGAACAGTAGTGTCATTAACAGTTTCATAAGTCAGTTGCTCCAGGAAGTTTATGGTATACAAATATTAACAACTACTGGAGATTTTTCTTAGAAGACTGTAAAATTCTACGATTATTGCCAGGAAAAAAACACTTTAAATTCCTTTATTTCACTCTGTAATGCATATTCTCAAATAGGAAGGAGTAAACTTTATAATTTCAAGTTTAAATATTTTTTGCTTGGGAAATTAAAACGGTCCCAATTTATAATTTATTTCACATCACAGTTTACAGATCGCCGAATAGAATGTTAATTCATTCTCAGAATGGCAAACATCCTGTCTTAAGGGAGTGATGGAAAAACAAAAGGCCACGCCAAGTTAACCATAATATGTATAACTGGTCTACAGTGATGTTGTGTTCTTAACTAGCGTGACATGCCAAAAATGAGGGCTTACTTTGGAAAATTGCAAAATCCTATACATGCAATACTGACTGTGTTCATTTCATTACATTTTATAAAACTATCTGTTGGCAATTGTGTGTCAAAATGGGCTTGTCAAATCTTTGCAAGAGAAGGAGTTTTTTTTTTCTTCCTCAAAGCTACACAATCTAAATTACTTTGTTTCAAATGTGAAACATGGTGGATTTTTAAAGAATTGTTTCATGCCCACAGGTAAGTGGAGCAGAGAATTGCATAACAGTTCTATTCATCTGCTCAAGCTTGGCAATAACTCCGCATCAAGAGTGGCCCAGCAGAGAGGCTGTCCACACTGTGTGCTTTTGCTAACACCAGTGTTGAGATCTACGTGTAATCTGAGTACAGGCTTCTGCTTTTAGAAGCCACCAGTTTCTGGTTAGCCTAAATGCTACTCACAGTGTCCTAAGGCTGTCGAGTTCCTCCTGCACCAGAGTTGGCCCACGGGGACCTAAGTCCACTCAGGCTCATTGAGATGTGGAGAGAGTGCCCCCCACAATACAACTAAGACTTTATTACATTCTCCCATGGCCCCCATGTTAACCAGAATTAAGTGCCGCTTTCACTAGGTGCCAGAGGCAGCCTGCCACTCTCTTGCAAAAATTAAATCTTTCAATTTAGTACTAAAGATTGAGTGCTTCCTTCAGTATTCTTCTCTTGAAATAAGATAATCCCAACTTCCCTAACCACAAAGTCATATTTTCCGGCCTTAATTAGCTTTGTTGCTGTAACCTAAACCCCTCCAGTCCATCCTGAGTCTCTCTGGTTGTGGCACATACAAAATGGTGCTTGGAGAAAGAAGGGGCCAGACCTAAGCGTGAACCCCTTCCCTGACCCCTCTAGGGATGCAACCGTCGGCAAGTCACTTACCTCTCTCTGTTCCCCAGTTGACCCCTCTTAATTGTGGGGGTTAGATGAGATAATTCCGTTACGGAAAGTATCCAGCGTTGTGTCTGAAACGCAGCTCCCCAAAATACTACTTTCTTTCTTTCCCCAAATCATTATTGTAGTGAAAGTCAGTTGTCTATAACTGCGTGTCTAACGTGATCATCACCACCCACAAGTGGCTGTGTATATTTAAATCAATTAAGATTAAATATGGTTTAAGATTCAGTTCTTTGCACTAACCAGATCTCAAGCATTAAGTAGTCACTTGTAGCTAGTGGCTACCATGTTGGACTGTGTGGATGTAGAACATTTTCATCAGAAAGTTCTATTGGATTGTGCTGGTCACCGTATTCACTTGGATTTCAAGGCTTCAAAACACATCCATGTCAGTCTCTACCTAAACTGTGTCATGTGAAATCTGTAAGGTCGGATCTTAACAAACGGCACCGCGAAACAGAGGAAAGCGTCAAGTGAGCTTTATTAGGGAGCGCTCCCGGGCGAGGTTCACTTGTCCGAGAGAAAGGGGCCAGAGAAGTCACATTCGGGCGAGGGTTGGGCAGGATTTTATAGGGGAAGAAGGGAAAGGGGTGTGGTGAATCTGGGAGGGCGCAGAGTATTCCTTATTTGGTGGTCTCTTCGGGTATCCTGGGGGACCGTTAGTCCCGCCCCTCGAAAGGCGGGAAGGCTGGGCTGGGTTCAAAGTCCCCAGGTCAGTTCCTGGAACTGGGTGGTCCGGAATGTCTCCAGGGCAGTTTCTGGAACTGGGTTGTCCGGAATGTCTCCAGGGCAGTTTCTGGAACTGGGTGGTCCGGAGAATTTCGGTCTGATGCAACCTGTGAATCTGATTGTGTTCCCCTGCCTCGGGCCAGTTGGCCTTACAAAATCTTCCCTCGGTTAACAGGAATAAATGCAACCACTTTGTTTCCTATCACATCTCTTTTTTTTAAAATTTATTTTGATGTGGGAAATGTTTAAAGTCTTTATTGAATTTGTTACAATACTGCTTCTGTTTTTTTGTTTGTTTTTTTATTTATTTTGGCTGCGTTGGGTCTTTGTTGCTGTGCACGGGCTTTCTCTAGTTGCGGCGAGCGGGGGCTACTCTTCGTTGAGCTGCGCGGGCTTCTCATTGGGGTGGCTTCTCTTTGTTGCGGAGCACGGGCTCTAGGTGCGCGGGCGCAGTAGTTGTGGCATGCGGGCTTAGTTGCTCCGCGGCATGTGGGATCTTCCCGGACCAGGTCTCGAACCCATGTCCCCTCCATTGGCAGGCGGATCCTTAACCACTGCGCCACCAGGGAAGTCCCCTGCTTCTGTTTTGGTTTTTTGGCTGTGAGGCATGTGGAATCTTAACTCCCTGACCAGGAATCAAACCCACACCCCCTGCATTGGAAGTGAGGTCTTAACCACTGGACTGCTAAGGAAGTCCCTCAGATCTCTTTTAGAAAGAACCTTGTCTCCAGTTGTGTGAGTCTCACTAGATTCAGCTAGAAATGCTCTCTCCTTGGCCCTCACAGATTCAGAAAACAATTGTCAGCTGTCGCACCGCAACCTAGACCTACATCTAGTGCCCTTGGCACTGAAGCCTCTGCCTTGCCCTTGAGGATCTGGTGGGGTGTGGGCATGACACTGAAAGCTCCACTGGTGGTCTTCCCAAAGCAAAAGGCCATCTTTGGGGACTTGCTGCAGCCAGTGTGAGCCTCAGGGAGCTTATGGACCCTGCGTTGAGGACACGGGGAATTCCCCCACGAGTTCCAAGCACCCTCAAAGGAGAGATAAAGAAGCCAAATGTCTAGGACAGCAGATGGAGTGAGCAGGGCTTCTGTTCTTTCCATCACCAGTAAAGTGTCTCCCTCCAGGGGTTTCAGGAGAGACGTTGTGGGCCATGGATACAGCATGGAAAATGTGCAGGTTTGCAGGGTGAACCAAAACAGAAGACAAGAGGTCACTTCGAGCATGCTAGATGCAAACCCAAAGAACCAGGTGAACTGCACAACGCTTTTCTCCACAAGCGTTTCTAGTTCCGCGGCTTGGAGATAAAGATCATCTCCGTCACACCTGAGCTACAGTTAAGCAGCTTTCAATAGTCAAGGATTGATTATCCATATTCTCCCAATTCCACCGACCTTCACCTAGGTCGGTAAAGAATAAAAAAACAATAGTCACATTTTCTGACTTGCCAATAGCTCCCATAAAAGATGAGATTAAGAAGGCTAAAAGTAATAGCTAAGATTTTATATAATGACCCAGCAGTTTTTAGTCCCTACTATCTCTTCTCATCATTTGTGAAAAGAAGTCCACAGCTGATTGCATTCCTTTCAGGATAACACCCAGGGACTTCCCTGGCAGTCCAGTGGTTAAGACTCTGCGCTCCCAATTCAGGGGGCCCAGGTTCGATCCCTGGTCAGGGAACTAGGTCCGCATGCAGCAACCAAGAGCCCACATGCCGCAACTGAAAATCCCGCATACTGCAACTAAGACCCGGCACAGCCAAACAAATGAATTTAAAAAAAAAGATTACACCTAAATCTTTAAAGTTAATAACAGTAATCTCAGTCATAGCCATTACTGTGAAGTGCTTTACTTATGTGTAGATATTAGGGCACGTGAGCCTCACCAACGACTCTGTGAGGGAGGATGTACCCCCAAGGCACAGGGTGGGGGTGAAGCAACTGGCCTCAGCTCACACTGGTGCAGCTGCGCTTCAAACCAGGCAGCCTGGCTCCAAGTCTGAGCTCTGAGCCGCTGCGCCATCTGCAAAGGAAAACAGAAAGGAACCGAAGAGTTACAGTTTGAGTGAGCCCCTCCTGCCCCCAGCTCCCTTCCACTGTTAGCAGCTTCTGACTGTCCTTCTTAGAGGTGTTCTGTGCCAACATCAGTATCCAGAAAGGAGAAGTTGTGGCATTACATCACGTGTAATGGCACATAAACTCACTCGCGTACAAATAGGGGACGTCTTCATTTTTTTCTAGTTACTGACATAGACTTTGCTCTCCAAGCCTCCACGGCGGGAGAAAACGTTGTCAATAAGGGTACTCGGGCCTTTGCGAGAGATCCCATCCACCCTGGTGGTGCTGCCCTGGACCCTCCTCTGAGCCATGGCCCGGGTTCCAGTCTCTATCTTAGGGATTCCTTCTCCTCTAGCAGGGTGTTTTCTCCGTCACACTCCTCCTGAGTCTGCTCTTCTTAGAGTAGAGCCTGAGCGAGTGCAGCTGACAGCTCTCCAGCCTGGGCAGGTCACTTCGCATCTGGGCTCACGGCCTGGCTTGGCCCCTGTGGCTGGAGAAGGTCCACAGCCAGGCTGGGAGTTGTTGGGGGAAGGGTGTACCTTCACCACCTGGTTCAGCCTGACGCTGGTGGAAGCTGCCAATATGGTCTCCTCAGGTTAGAGGCAGCGGAGGTGTTCCCTGTCCCTGGCACAAGCAGACCCCCAAGGGCAGCCTTATAGCTCTTTGGTTCCTGCAGTAGTACCTGCCTCAGCAATCCGTTAGGAATTTCTCAACTGGGGCAGCAAAAGCATGCTTCAGTTGGCTTAAACAATAAAGTTGGCATATTGGCTCCTATGATGGAAAGGTCTGGATAGGGCAGGCTTCAGGTAGGCCGGGAGCCAGCAGGTCAGTAATATCCCCAAGGACCTGGCTTCCTTCTGTGCCTCACCTCGGCCTTCATCCTGAGGCCTGCTCCCCCGAGAACGGCAAGATGGCATCAGCAATTGCTGGGGACTTCCTCTCAAAGTCCCAGCAAGGGAGGGAGGAACATGCTGTCTCAGAAGGGCGAGGGAGCTTCTCTCCAAGACCCCACCAACAGCTCCTCGTGACTCACTCACTGTACGGTCAGGCCATTCAAGATGGCTGTTCTCGTGCTCTCTGTACATCCCCTGCTTGACCAGTCCCTGCTTCACTCACATCACCAACCAGTCCTCTTAATTATAGGGCTTAATCAGGAACTGCCTACATGCTTGCCTCCTGTCCCAGACACTGGTCTCCCTGGTAACTGATGAGTCAACTTGATGTTAATTCCTCCTATAAACGGTAGCCTCCTTCTCCCCAGAGCAGTGAAGATTGCAGCCGGTGTCTTGCCTACTGTACACAGTGGGGTTTCACTCCAGGACCTTTTGCTTCAGACTTGTAAGTTTCCCCTATCTGATAAACTGTTGATGTCTCTGTAGCTGTATCTGGGCTCTTTCTTCCGTCTCATGGCTGGGCAACTCCAAGACTTGCTGGCCTGTTGGGTGCAGCCCAACACTTGCCCAAATAGGTCCCGAGCCTATGCCTGAGCCCCCTACAACGACCAGGGGTGTAAGGGTGGAGGAGGAGGGCCCCTGGAGTGAGGTGTATTCAAGCAGCATTGGAGAGGGGCAGGCAGTGATGAAAATCAGAGCTGCATCACCCAGAGGAAGAGGGGACACTGCTGGGAGGCCCTAGCTTTTTTTTTTTTTTTTTTGCTCTTTTGCTAGAAAAGGTGTTTTCCTCCCATTTTATTTGATAACGCATTTTCACAGAAACATGATAGTGTTTACAAATATGTCGACAAGAAACTGCTGGTAAAAAACCTTAAGCTGAAACTTTCACCAAAAATTAATTTACAAGGGCTTCCCTGGTGGCGCAGTGGTTGGGAGTCCGCCTGCTGATGCAGGGGACGCGGGTTCGTGCCCCGGTCTGGGAGGATCCCACATGCCGCGGAGCGGCTGGGCCCATGGGCCATGGCCACTGAGCCTGCACGTCCGGAGCCTGTGCTCCGCGGCGGGAGAGGCCACAGTGGTGGGAGGCCCGCGTACCGCAAAAAAAAAAAAAAAATTAATTTACAAGACCCCCCTCCCCAGTTGTCCAAAGGGGTCCCAGGGTGGAGAATCTGGACAGTGCTCTGGGCTGGATCTGTGCAGAGATAAACTTTTCAGCTCTTCCAACTTCTGTAACCTCAGATGAGCCGAATGCCCACTCGACTCCACCTGTTCTCAGGTGTATTCTCAGGGCTTGGATAAGGAACATGGGGCTGCAGGTCAGGGAACTGGCCCCTGAGTCCTCATCCACACTCTCTAAAAGCCAGCAGAGCTGGGAATAGCCATGACAGTCGTGTCACCATGCCTTTCTTTCTGTGCACATCATGACCGAGTCCCGTCAGGCCGCTGGTGAGGGTACTTCAGCAAGCCTGTGTTTAGCCACGTCCAGGGAAGATGCATCCCAGCCCCTCCTTCCTGGAGGAGGGAAGCCAACAGTCAATGCCTCTCGAAACCCTCCCATTCAGCTCTCTGGCCTGTTATTACTCAAAGGCATAGGAAGGGGCAGGTGCAGATGCTCAGGGCTGCTAAATGCCTCTACTTCGCACACTGAAGAGCTGCCAGTGCCTGCAATCTGTTCAATCAGAGCTCAGGTCTCTTGGGCTCAAGACTTTGACCCTATTAAAATGACTGGGCCTGAGGCAAAAGGGGAAACATGACTGGGCCTGAGGCAAAAGAAGGGTGTTGGAAGGGTGAGGTGCAGAGGCAGGAAGACAAGCCTGAACTGTATGTATAAGGTGAGGTCAGGCTTGCTCAGACTATGCTGAGTGATAGAATTGTAACGTCCCTGTAGAAATGGTGATGAAGAAACTGATACAAAGTGCATTCATACACAGCATTTCATTTATGTAGTTATTTAGAATGGGTAATGCACGTTAGAAAAAAAAATACTGCGAAAGGGTATATAGTAAAGTTTCTCACACCCCTGTCTCCCATCTTATAATTGCTAATTTCTTATGAACCTTTTCAGACATCTTTGCACGTTTCCACATTTATGTACTCATATGTGTATGTCATTTGTTTCTTTTTAAACAGTAGCGCACAATTTGCCCTACTCTACACCTTGCTGTCCGTTAACATTATACCTTAGAGATAGTTCAATATCTACACGCCTGGATCTCACTCCTTAATAGTTGTACAGTATCCCGCTAGATGGAAGTACCGTAATTATTCAGCCGTGGGACTTGGATTTTTTTCCAGCCTCTTACTCTTCATTCTTTCCTAAAGTTTGTACTGATGCCCAAGATGTGCCAGGCACTGTTCTAGGGATGGAGAGCAGAAAATAAGATATTTGAGGAATTTACAATCCACATACAGAGAGGAACATTCTCATACATCTGTGTACATGTGTGAATGTATCCTTTCTATAAACTATAGAGGTAGAATTGCTGAGTGAAAAGGTACATGCATTGCTAATTTTGATAGATATTGCAAATAGCCCAAGAAAATGTTGTATCAATTTCCTCTCACTCTCTGTTCTGAATATTTTCATGTGATTAAAAGTCACTATAATTTTTTATATTTCTTAAACTAAATTCTCCATATAAAAATGCTCACAATCACTTGAGCAATGGCTAAGGAACTAGGAAACATGACCTATGGGACACTCTTGGTGGGGGGGGCCAGACCCTGCTGACTAAGACTTTCCTCCCTGCCTCCTGCAATGCCAAGAAGGAAACACGGGGGTGGGAGGTGGTACATGTGACCCAAGAGGACAGGCCCTTTGGAGAACATGGTGTGCAGTTAACAGAATCGCCCATGCACACGCTATCTCACAAGGAGGAATACACACACACACACACACACACACTGTGTAGGAACTGAGAAAAAAAATATTAGTGATACCTATGACCTAGGCCTGATTTCCTTAGTATTTAAAGAACTTCTACAAATCAATTAGAACTCCAACAACCCCACAGACAAATGGACAAAGGACAAACACAGTTCTCAACGAAGGAAGTGTTCTCCTGTGTTCCAGAAAACCTGTTAATAAAATGAATGCTGTTCATTAAAAACTTTTAAAATGTGTGTTTCTGATCAACATCAATCTGCCCCACGTGTAGTCATTACCACTATTAAAAACAGCTGGCCTCAGAGGAGTCCTCTGCACTCAGCCAGCCACACTTGTTCCCCTGGCCCTTTCTGTGTCTGTCTTTCTTCCTGTGTAAGACTTGCTGTGACTCACCATCTCATAAGCACTGATGCTGCCATCAGCCATTCCCACCCTCCCCTCCCGGCCTCGGTGACAGATTCCCACTTGCCTGCTTCTATCCACTCTCCCTGCAGGGACCCCGTTGGGGCTCTGCCCAGATCCCCAGGATCCCTTTCCCTGATTCTGCCCCTACCACTAAGTATGCTTTTGCTTCCAATCTGAGGTACCCGCGACACTTCTCAGGAGGGCTGTCCTGTACGACTGCCCCTTTGTACCCAGATAGACAGCCTGAGTGCCTGGATTATGTTAACCAGGGTGGCCCCTAGCCAATAACCCACAGGCATAGATATGGAAGCCCAGATCCCCTGCGGGGGGAGGAATTCATATTCCGGAGCTCCTCTGCTGACCAGGTGAAGTTACCCTTCTTGTAACTTTGTCTGAGATCCTTGCTTGCTACCCTTTTTCTAGGTCCTTACTGGTTTCTCCTGGGAGTGTTTCCTTCATAAACCACTCTCACATAATCCTTGGGTGTCCCAGCAGCAGGCTCTAAAGGCAATGTAAAACAAAGTCTTCTTCCTTAGTAACAAAATCCTGATTTCTTTTTTTTTATTCTGGCATGCAACTTCTCCAAAAAAAGGCTACCTTTCCCAGCCTCCTTTTCAACTAAGGCTATGACTAAGTTCTTAACAATGAGATATAAGCGGAAGTGCCCTATAGGACTTCTCAGAAGCCTGTAAAAGGGCACTCCTGCTGATGGCTAGAGCTTGTCCTGTACTCTGAGGATGGGGGCCACACCCTCAGATGTGGGAGCAAAGATCTGGAAAAACCCTGGGCCCCTAACAATGTCATGGACCTGCCAAAACTAACCACAGATTGCCTACAACTTCTTTTATGTGAGATAAGTTTCTCTCCTGTTTAAGCCAATGTCATTTGTTTTCTTCGTCCTATGTGGCCAAGCCTAAATCCTAACTTATAGACCAGACCACTGTGATAGAGGCTGAAAAAAGGCAGATGCGAGCTTCCCTGGTGGCACAGTGGTTGAGGGTCCACCTGCCGATGCAGGGGACATGGGTTCGTGCCCTGGTCTGGGAAGATCCCACACGCCGTGGAGTGGCTGGGCCCGTGAGCCATGGCCGCTGAGCCTGCGCGTCCAGAGCCTGTGCTCCGCAGCGGGAGAGGCTACAACAGTGAGAGCCCCGCGTACCGCAAAAAAAAAAAAAAAAAGGCAGACGCTTGCTTTTCCAGCCTCCCTTGCAGCTAGGGTTTGCTAGTGTGACCCAGTTCTGGCCAACGAGATGTATGGGAAGGTCGGGTGGGGAGAAGGGTGGGGGCAAGAGGTTCCAGAAAAAAAAATTTTCTTCTCTGATGAAAAAACAAAACAAAAACCAAAACAGGTGCATGATGTAGAGCTCTCTTGCTACCCCGGCAACCTACTCTGTGCTACCTGCCTTTGGTTGCAGCATGTGACGATGTGGTGTCTGGAGCTGTGACAGCCATTCTGAAATTATGGAACTACTGGTCAGTCTATGGACAAAAAGCCAAACAGCTGAGGAGAGCTGTGTAGAAGGATGGAGAGAGCCTGAACCCTTCAAGCCATCCCTGAGACCTCCCACTCCACACCACTGCAGAGTCCACAACGTTAATCAGTTTTCCTGTTGTTTGCAGCTGAAAGCAGCCCAACACCCACTGGGGCTGAAGCACTGAAGTAGAGTAAGGAATACTTAGTCTTTATAAGACCTAGAGGTGATAATTCTCAAGAAACCTACTACATTACTCCTTGGAGGGGAAGAAGACTGAGTTCTGGAAGATAATTATCTGCGTTAGACTGCCTCTGAAGGCAAGAAACAGAACCTCCAGCTTCAAGGAACATAATAAATAAGCTCCAGGGTCAGCTGATCTGGGTGCTCAACAGTGTCATCAGGAACCCAGTCTCCTCCCCTCTCTCTGCTCAGCCATTCTTCAGATGGGCTTCATCCCCAGGCTGTTAGCAAGATAGGGGCATACGGAGTCCGCCTGCCGGTGCAGGGGATGTGGGTTCGTGCCCCGGTCCGGGAAGATCCCACATGCCATGGAGCGGCTGGGCCCGTGAGCCATTGCCGCTGAGCCTGCGCGTCAAGAGCCTGTGCTCCGCAACAGGAGAGGCCACAAGAGTGAGAGCCCCGTGTACCGCAAAAAAAAAAAAAAAGATAGGGGCATACTTCCACGCGGCACACCCAGACACAACAAGGGTCTACCAAGTCCTGCATGCTCTGCCCCCTCTCCATTATCCCTCAGACTTCGCATCCTGATACTTTCCTCCTTGCCCTCTCCCTCCAGCTGCATTTGCTTGCTCTTCTTCAAACATGCCGGTGGACTCCTGCCTCAGGACCTCTGCACTCGCTGTTCCCTCCACCTACAGTGCTCTTCTCATACATGTCCATCTGGCTCCTTCAGGTCCTAAGTATCACCTTCCCAGTGAGGCCTGCCTTGACCACACTATTTAAAATTACAACCAACTCCCCATCCCCTTTCAGGCTTAATTTTTCTCCAGCATGTAACTGCATCCATCATTCCTTTGCCTCTCTGATTGTCTGGGCTCCCCTTGCCCAAAAGGTGTGCTCCAGGAGTACGGAGATGCTTATCTGATTACCCTCTCTTCACTTCCCCCAGGGCCTAGCAGAGTATGTGTTCCATAAATTTCTGTAGAAGAAAAGACAGACAAGAGATGGACAACATCCAGAGGGAGAAGTGGGGGAGGGAGGATGTTTTCAGAGATGGTGACCCCATCGCATCACCCCCTCCCCAGGCTTCCCCCGGCATATCTCATCCAGAATCGCACATGTGGGGCCTCAACCAGTCACTGGCAAGAAGGGACTTCCTTTAGCTCCACAGTGGGGCTGGGGTCAGCGGGTGTTGGGGAGAGGTGGACCCCTGAACAAAATAAAGAGAGGTAGGAAAAAGGATGAGGGGAGTGCATCTACTTCCTGGTTCTCCTGGGCTTTCTCTCTGTGGCCTAAAAACAATGGCCATCTCATCCCTTCACTGCCAAGCATCTAAAAAGAGTCGTCAACCCTCACTGCTTCCACTGCCCTACAGCCCAATCCATGCCTCACTTCCCTGGAATCTGGCTTCCACGCCCATCTGTGCCGCACCAGGGTTATCAATGTTTCTAAGTCCACTGGGGCCTCTGGGGCCTTATCTGGCTCTGCCCTGCTGGCCACGGCAGCCTCCTCTCCAGCCCCAGTTCTCTGGCGACCTGTCCCACTTCCAAGGTCATTGTGCTATAAGGACCCCCAACAACGCCGGCTGCGTCCCGCCCCCTTCTCCACCTGTTTCCAATTTCATCTTCTGGGAAATGAGCTCCAAGCCTCGGAGAACTGAAGCAGGTTTGCTCTAAAACCCTAAGGGCTTCGAAATCACAGCAGCCTCCGGGGAGAGAAACGAGGTCCCCAAGCTGGGTTGGGGGCGCGGGGTGGCGCCAACCCGGCCGCTCTCCCTTGGGGGAGGAGCGTCCACTGCTCCCCTCGTCCCCTTGCCCGCGCGGCCCCAGCCAGATACCCGGGCCCCGCGCCGCGGAGGCGCCGCCGCGTCCGCCGCGTAAGGAGACGGGGCATTGGGGGCCCAAGCGTAGTGGGGCGGGGCGGAGGGGCCCAGGGGCTGCGGGAAGCGCCGAGAGGGTGCGGCCGAGCGGGACCCGGACTCCTTCCAGCCACCGCCCCGGGGGCGGAGGGGAGGGGCCCGCGCGGCCTTATTGACTCGAGCGCCGGCGCAGCCCGCTCGAAGCCCGACCCGTCGAGCGTCGCGCCAGCTCGCGCCCATGCAGCTCCGCCGGCAACCGCTTCCCGCGCCACGGCCGGGGGACCCGTACCCCGCCGCCCCGCTGCTCGCGCTGCTCCTGCTGCTCGCCCTCCAGGGGTCGGCGGCGGCGCCCGCGGGGTCCGGGGAGCCCGAGGACTCCGGGTGGCGTCAGGACGCGGAGCCCCCGCGCGGGCTCCTGTCGCAGGCGGCGCGCGCGGCGCTCCACTTCTTCAACTTCCGCGCGAGCTCGCCCAGCGCCCTTCGAGTGCTGGCTGAGGTGCAGGAGGGCCGCGCGTGGGTGAGTACCAGAGCGACACAGTGGGCGCGCGCAGGGACAGGCCGCGAGCCGCGTGGGTGGTGACGCCTGGGTACGCGCGCCTGTGCGCCCGGCGGCGGATCCGCGAGGGAGACTGTGATGCGCCAGGCCCCTGCTGGGATCCCGGCTCGCGCCTCGGCGCTGGGAATTGTTTAGGCGTGGAAAGGCCAGTCAGTGCGCGGAGTCAGTAGAAAGCTGGCTCGTTCTTTCTGGCATTTACGAGGCCATAACGATTTTTTACAGGGCAGCTCCCATACCTGGGAACGAGGTGCATGGGGAAACTGAGGAGCAGGCCCAAAAGGCAAGGCTTTATCTTTTCTGCGACTACCCAGAGTTGGTTGCTATGGGGTGGTCACGGAGCATTAGTTCAGGGCGGAATTTCCAAAATCTAAGCCAGTTTCCAGGCCGAACCGCTGACGTTCCCTGGTTAATTGCAGGCCATCCTGCAAGGGCTTCAGGATAATATTGCAATTTACGCGTTGGCCTGGGCAAGAACCTTCGTAATCCTGGCGTCTGCTTTAATCTAATGGGAGTGAGTGAACCAGGGCTGTTTTCTTTGTGAACGGCGTGAATAAGAACGTGGCAGCTCGTTCGGTTGCTGATTTCGAGGCACTGGCTGTAGGTACCATTTTGTGCCTGTGGAGCTACGTTGTTTTCTTCATCAAGTAGAAGATTACGAAAGTTACAGAACTACACTTAGCCTGTCCCAAAAGTGACGATGCTTTTTCCAGTAATCCTCCAATATTCCACGAAGCCTGTAGACTCAGCCTTAAGGAATCTAGAGTTTAGTAAATAGTGTAAATAGAATTTTAAAGAGTGGCTGTAGGATTTTTCTTTAAGACTGTTCTAGACGTGGTGTTAAGGGTGTGAGAAAGCCATTTGGAAGTTCGGCCTTGGTTCTTCAGACTTAACCCTACACCCAGCTTGTCTAGATTTATTGAATGGTGAAATAAAATTTTTCCTAAAAAAAGGCAACCTGTGCTTGTCACCTGTTGTAACAGATCTTTGCTGTGTCAGGGAGGAAAAAGTTCAGTTTACCAGCCCAACAGAGAAGTGAGGGAACAGAGCTTGAGAACTTTCTATCAAAGTAAGTGAGTCGCCACCTCCCAGAGCCCAAAGAGGGGCCCCCCTGAATATTTCCTCCCTGGTTATCAGTGGCAAGGATTCCCTACAGAACACCAAGCTCCGATTTCTAAAGTGCACCAGGAATTTTTCAGGTCCTAGGAATTTTTTTTTCTTCCTTCTAAGACCATAAAAATAATTAAATAATAAAATAATTTGCATTTTCATGCATTTAGTTAACCCCTTATTGAAAAAATAAAATACTTGGCACTTTTCATAAAATGAACTAAATCCAAGTGAGTTAAGAAAAACTTCCTGTCTTATCCACAGAGAGCTCAGTTACTGTTTTCGCCTGTAATAATATAATCGTGAATTTCAAAGGGATCTCCTTTTTTGGCCTAAAAAAGCTGGGAGGGATAATCAGTAAATTAGAGACAGGTATGCAGGAGAGGGATGAGGAGTTAAGAAGTAGAAGAATCCAGGACATTGACCCTAAGAAAAGGTACCTTCCCCGATCATCTGGTTTACCTTTACATTTCCTCCCAAAGTGATTATAAATGTTTTAACATCAAGGAGCCAAGGAAGAGAACTTAGTGATTTTCAGGGCCAAGACTCTAGAGACTAAAGTGGTTTCAGTTTCTCCCTGGAATTCAGTGAAATTGCTTGATTGATTGAAACTGCTTGAATGAGGAGAACAGGCACCACCTGCAAGGAGCCTTCAATGCAAGGAATTTCTGCTTCAATTACAAGAGCAGTCGTAGCATTGACAAGAGGTGGAAAATGATAGACCCTCAAAACTCTTTATCCAATCAGTGCATTATTAGAGTGAGCACTGCGTTGCTGGACAATATCTGTCATTCCTCTAGGACTGACCGGGGGTTAGCAGGTGGCTGGGTGGGCGAGAGAAGTGTAGCTGATAGCATCCTTCTCTATCCTCGGGGTCAGTGCATCATCCCTTTGTATTACAGATGAGAGGCTTGGGACCAAGTCAGGGTTTCTCAAACTAATGGCACACTATTGGGTTATGAAATTTATTTATTGGTTGCAGTTTTGTTTTGTTTTGTTTTAAATGAAATAGTTTGGAATACAAACTGTTTAGAGTGCATTGCAGAAGACAGGGTAAGTAGTGCCTCAAAATGTTGCAAACATATATGTATGAACTGGGTCATTATGAAGCATGCAGTTCTTGCTATGTGTTTCAGCTGAAAAAATTTTGAAAGCCAGTGAACCAAATGATTCTTAAGACCTCTTAACAGCTCTGAAATTCCTTGATTCTAAGTGATGTTTCGGTTCTGCAACAAACCCTCATTTTAGGAACACTGTTGCCCTCTAGTGGTAAAATGCAGTAATAGCTGTGGTAGTAAATGCAAGGAAGTATTGAGAAGAAATCAGAGCTAGCTAGCGAGCTTGCGAGCATTCTGTTTTGTTTAGTTTACTAATTGTAAGGAGAGATCACAGACCATGACTTGTGTTCCCTCATTGCCCTTGTCTGATGACATCTCTTTCCTGACCATACACTACCTTTCCACGACCAGGAGGCTCCTATTTTTCTGATGCCTTAGGACCCAGAGCATGGAGGGGTGGTGTTGAGAGCTCCTATGCTACCCAGGGTATCCTAGATCAGCCCTGCTCCCGACGATGTGGGGCTGTCTCTTACGCTGAGGCAACTATCCTCTGGCCAATCGTAAGTCCTACGACAACTGCCCCTGCCCCAAGCAGCTGGTGAGAGGCCAGCCCTTCCCTGGCATTTAGAGAGACTGGCGAGATCTTTATGTGCACAAACTTCAGGAGAAAGGCAACCCATTTGAAATCAGCCCTTGCTTAGGGATTGCTCACAAGGACCAGGCCAGGACCAGTAGTTGGTAACATATCAATAATTGAAACAATTGACCAAAGGTGGGGCAGGAGGGACTTACGCCCAAACCTTAACTGCTTCAATTTAAATTAAAATCAGTAAATATAAAACTATCACCTGTCTTTCAATTTAAATTAAAATCAGTAAATATAAAACTATCATCTGTCTTTTTGTGTAGGGCGAAGGCCATTAATTGGCACTCCTTGCAGTCTTTCTAGCAAGAAGACACACCCATAATGGGCATCTGTGATTTCCATTTTTGTTAACTTACAGTGGAGGGAGCACTTGCAAAGAATACAGTTCACGATCCTCTCCTTTCACTTTTTTTTTTGACTTTTCTTGCCTAACTATGACTCACCAGCAAGAGTTTTAGAGACTTGATTTCATCAATTCTTTCTACTGCATTTAACTTGGATTTTGTGGACATGACATCTTTTTTTTGTGCCCCCTCTTCACCAGAACATTTAATTATACAGTTAGGTAATGAGTACACCTGGCATAGGTAAGTTTGGGAGCAAAACAGCTGACCTCTGGTGAGAATCGGGCCGCCCCAGCGCTGGTGGGCTGGGCTGCTGCCCCCCGCCCCTCCGCGCCCCGCGCGTGTCTGAAGGCGGAACAGAGCCGGTCTGATGAGCCACAAGGCAGCTGGGTGAGCGCCTAGTCTACTAAGAAAAAGCTTCTTCTTTTATCCCTTTTCAATCTATGAAGCACTTTAATGCAACACAATTCATCTAATTACTGCTCTCCTTGAAGGCTTCTCTCCATTAATGTCAATAATTTAGAGGTGATGGTTCACAAGAATAGGAAAGCGATACATCAAGCCGACCATAGAAATGAAAACTGGAGACTGAAGAAGGCCGCAATGAATACGGAGGGGAAAGATAAGTAATAAAACCCTTAAGTGAAAGAATCTCTGCTTTCACGCTAGCAAGGCTCCTAAGTGCTTTTACAGCCCTCATGAAAGAACAGTAGGGGGTGGCTGTCGGCAGGATGCAGGTGGCGCTCCTCAGCGCCCTCTGCCGTGAGGATGAAACATAACAATCCTGAAAGCACAGAACCGAGGCTCACGCCCGCCCTCCTTTCCGGGCACTGCCACTGATGAAATGGCACAGGTGCCCCCAATGGCTCCGCTCACCTCCCACCGCGGCGCCCACCTGATCTGCAGGCTCTGATTGCAGAGTCTGGGTCCAGCATGGGGTGGGAAAGGCCACTGGCCCTGAGGGTATACTTAGGCCTTGGCCTTCCTGGCGCACGTCCCTCAGTCGCTCAAGCCAGCTGCACGTGGATGAGCGAACGCTTTTAACCAGCTTGTAAGAAGTTGTTTTTGAACAGCAAACCTTTTTTTTTTTTTTTTTTACCAGCCCACAGCATTTCCACTTGTCTTGCCACACGGGGAGTCATGGCCAAGGGTGCGTGTGATCATGGAACGTTAGTAGTGATCCCAAATAAATTAGGCCACCGTTGGTGGGTTGTGAATTTAGCCATCAGGAGTGTGGCCTGGCTGCACACTCTTCCTTGAACGGCCTCAGTGGTTCTGCTGCAGACGGAATGTCAATAGCCCTAGAATGACTAATCTTAATGAGACAAGGAATGTTAACTCCACACACGTATACACACACACATGCACACACAGTCTCCCAGATCCAACCTGACCCTTGATCTCAATTCATCAGCATGAATCACCCTAGAGATTTAGTCACGCTTTTGCAGCCGTGGTATTTATTTGCCTTTGTGACGGCCCCTCAGTTGAAGAGGTTTGCCCAGAGCTGGTCCCACAGTAGCCGTAGCAGTTCCCCACTCTTGGTTACTGCTTAGGATGGCCCGAGACGCCTCTAGCCAGTAAAGTCGAGTTATGAAAGAGTCTTGTACTGTAGCTGTGTACGAGATGTACGTGAACCCACAACGGCCCCACGAGGAGGTGCCAACACAGAACACTATGTAAAGGATCCCAGGTAGTTTTGTATCTGTATTAGTTTCACTGCTGTAACAAATGACCACAGACTTTGTAGAAAATAACAAAACAGAACAACTCCCACAAATTTATTCCCTTACAATTCTGGAGGTCAGGAGTCTGAACTAGGTCTCACTGGGCTAAGATTAAGGTGTTGAAAGGGCTGCATTCTTTCAGAAGATTCTAGGGGAGAATCCATTTCCTTGCCTTTTCCAGCTTCTAAAGGCCGCCCGCATTCCTCCATCTTCACAGCCAGCAGGTAGCACCTCCTGAGTATAACATTACTCTCCCTTATAAGGACCCATGTAAGTACACTGGGCCCACCTGGATAATCCAGGATGCTCTGTCCAACTCAAGATCCTTAACCCGATCATATTGGCCAGATCCCCTTTGCCTTGTAAACATGTTCACAGATCCCAGAGATCAGGATGTGGACATCTCTGGGGGCCATTACTCAGCCTCCCACACCCAGCTTCCGGGTGGCTGCGAGCTCATGCAAGTATTTACCACGCTGCCAAACACGTGCCTCTACCCAAGAGGTGGCAGCACTGGCTGATCTCTGCAGCCTTGGTAACCTCCTTACCCCCAAACACGCCCACCCTCCACACCCCGTGTTGGTACCTGACTGTAGGCTGCTTTGTTCTCTTGCCCTGCATGTGTGTCTGCTTCCACAGGGTGGAAGGCCTCCCTTCTCTTTATCGCCACGTCCTAGCATAGGGACCTGCTAGAGACAAATATGAAATATTAGATGAAAACAAAGGTAGCTGGAAGGGTGCTGGGACCACTGGGCATCAGGAACAGGAGGCTGGGCCAGGCCCCGACCCATTCCCAGCCCTCCTACAGGAGGAGGGAGATCGAATACCTCAAATCTCTTACAACCAGCCTTTTCTAATTTTCTGAGCCCCACCTTGAGCTAGAGGGGAAGCGGAGGGGAACACTGCCTCTGGCCCCTTCTACCCTGGCTCCTTTGGAAGAAGGGTCAAGAACTCGTACTCAGAGTTGGCCACACAGATGAACACACAGTATTCTGTCTCTCTTTCTCCACTGCTCCTTAGCCTGATGAAGTGTCCCGTGCAAAGGTCTCCTTGGACCCCACAGGATAGGGCCTGATCTGGAGGTCATTGACTTTTCCGTAAACTGCAATCGCCTTATCTGGCATTGCCCATAAGGCATTGCCCGAGAGAAGGAAAATGCAATGAGATAATTCCAGGGTCTAATGTAATACGCTGATGTTCTCTCTGTCCAGAACATAAGAGCAGCATAGCAATTTTTGTCCACAGATGAGTTGTTTACTTATCTCCAACTAAGCCTGACTCATAAAACTAACCTTATAAAATGAAGAAGTTTGCTTTTCCCGGAATGGCATGACATTTATGTTTTCTTACCAAATGTGAAGGCTGGAGGGGACATTTAGAAGCCCAGTCTGTTAGGCCAGTGAGGCCCACTGTGTGCCCGAGGGGAGATTAGCATCACCATTCGAGCTCTTGACAACTGGTCTGTCCCCACTGCCCACCCCCTCAATGTGGAAACATGAAGGTTAAGGCTGTCACCACCGGCTCTAAGGTTACATGAAGGAACCATGCCTAGGAACCAGTGGCAGAGAGAAAAAACAAAAGACAGGCTTCTCCCAAAGCACAGGGTTTTCTGTTTCCTTTTTTTTTTTTTCGCTGCGGGGCATATGGGATCTTAGTTCCCCAACCAGGGGTCAAACCCACATCCCTTGCAGTGGAAGCGCAGAGTCCTAACCACTGGACTGCCAGGGAATTCCCAAGGGTTTTCTTTCTGTAGATGAGCTTTGGGCAGAATCTTATCTTTGGAGACTCCCAGAGTCTCGGTGTTTTCGTGACCCCTGCGGCATCCGACAGCAAGGTTTCTCTGGGTACCATCCCTGCTCTTACATTTGCCCTAGGTTTTTGTTGTGTTTTTTGAGTGAGTTTAAAGGGGGTGTTAGGTTTTTAAAATGTGCTCTTAGAATAATAAATACCTATTCTCCATCCCTTATCAAGTTCCTCAGTTTTATGTCTAGTACTCACACCCAGTATTTCAATGACTTAACTTTAAACAAGCAAGCAAATGTTGTATAGTGTCTAATATAGAGATAGTTGGACACGTGTTGGAGGAGACATCTCTGATCTACTGACATGAAAACAAAAGCTTTGTGTTTTACAGAAAATAGCTTTGTACTGAAAATGAGACATGGCTTAGTAGAGTTGCTATTAGAACATGTAATTTTTAACTTCCTGGATATAAATGGCATTACACGGCCAAGTCGTTATCCATGTAGCAGGAAGGAAGGAGTGAATTTTCTTCAAAAATGATTTAAATCCAGACTGCCTTCTCCACATGTTCCTGCTTGAAAAACAGCACATGCTGTGTTGCCACGGAGTTTTACCAGCTGCACCCCCTGAAGCAGAGGGTCGATCTGTCCCACGAACTTCCTAAATCATCATGACCTGATTTGCCAAAGACTCCAGGTGGACCAAACTTTGAGATGACATTCCTCCGTTTCGTTTAGTTTCATGATACCCTCAAACCTTTGGAGAGGATTAATTGTCATGTCCTTAATCTCCTGCTTATCTGTCTTCTAGTGACAGTCACTGGAGCTACTTGTTACTTCCTGTCCCTCCCTCTGGACTTCAGTGGTTCCACTCAGTGTCTAGAGAGAAGTTCTTAAAGTGTGGTCCCTAGCAGTAGCAGCATCAGCATCCCCTAGAACTTGTGAAAATGCAGGGTCTCAGGCCCCACTCCAGGTTTACTGAATCAAAACTTGGGGTGGGGCCATCACACTGTGTCTTACTTAGCAAAGCCCTCCAGGAGATTCTGTTCCAGCTCAAGTTTGCGACCCATGGCTCTGCAAGAAAGTCCCTTAAGGGACCTTCTCTAATCTGGCCCCATCCACCATGGTAACCTCCACTCCAAGTATCCCCGCTATTAAGTTGCTAATCTCCCCAGCCTGGCTGCTCACCTGTCTTCCTGAGTGTCCTCGCCCTCTCTCTCCCCAGTTGTCTCCAGCCTAGTCGTCCTGGAGATTTCCCCCTCCTGCGCTGCACTGGCTCAAGCTCCCACTTAAACCCTGCCTGAAAGAGTGCATCCAGGGACTCCTTCCAGAGTCTCAGATCATCGTCACTTCCATACTGTTGTGGATTGTTGTGTCCTCAGAAAAGATACATTGAAGTCCTAACCCCCTGGACCTGTGATTATGACCTTACTTGGAAATAGAGCCTTTGCAAATGTAATCAAGTTAAGATAAGGCTGTACTGGGTTAGCGTGGGCCCTAAGTCCAGTGACTGATGTCCTTATAAGAAGGTCATGTGAAGATACAGAGAGAATGCCATTTAAAGACAGAGGCAGAGACTGGGGTGATCCAGCTCGAAGGCAAGGATTGACGGCTGCCGCCAGAAGCTCGGAAGAGGAAAGGAGGGCTTCTATCCAGAGCCTCAGAGGGAGGACGGCCACGACAACACCTTAATTTTGGACTTTTGGCCTTCAGAACTGTGAAAGAATCGATTTCTGTTGTGTTAAGGTACCCAGTTTATGGTACTTTGTTATGGCCACCTAGGAAATGGATACACACTCCACTCCCTGCCTGGCTCTCTCCCTTCCAGAAGGTCTGCGTGGTCTTGTCTACAGGAACTGTGGTTTTAAGCACAGTCCAACTCTCTCAATGCCTCTCTCTCCCCCCCTCCCTCTCTCACACTTCACGCCCGCACACACACTCACACTTCCCACATACACACCAGGCAGCTTTCTTTCCGCCCTCTCTTAAAGGGATTGACTGGGTCTGTTTGTATGACCTCTGTCCTGTATAAGGGGAGAGCAGGGCTCTGGAGCCAGGCTTCGCTACTTACTGGCTCTGTGACTTTGGACAATTCCTTAACTTTGGGCAAGTGCCTCAGTTTCTTCATCTTTAAAATGGGGATAAGATCAGTATTTACCTCAAAGGACTCTTGTGCTGTGTTAAGTAGTTCCTGGGCACTGTGTTAAGCTACATGAAGCATGTAGTGAGAGCTCAATATATATATATAACATATATATTATAGTTTTTATCATGATTCTACCCAGTGGCCAGCAGAATGCTTTATACACAAGTGCTGAATAAATGCTTGACATTGATTAGATAGGGATTTGAGGAACATTTTTTTTTGACCCCCCCCCCCCAAAATCTAGTGAGATGAGTTTGTCCTATGAAGGCATTCTATGGTACACTTTCTTAAACAAGACTTTAAAAGTGGCCTGTTTCCCTCCGAACTGATTGCAAGGGAAGCCCCCAAACAGTGCTGGTCACTCTCCTGAAGAGCCTGTCCTGAGGCAGGGCAGCTGCCTGGGGCTACCCTTCCTCATGGCCTTTGGGGACAAAAACCAAGGAACCTACAAAATCAAGCAAACACACACAAAAAAAACAGGTTAGAACATAAACCACATCATTGGCGGTCCGTGACTGTAAAGCATTTAGTTCTAGGCCACAGTACATAAGTCCTCTTTTACACGTAATTAAAAAGAAATGTGTACTAATTCATTCCTTCAGGTTATACAGCCATATAGTAATTTGCTTTGTTTGCCAACTTTTTCTTTACATGAAAAGCTTTATTCCGGAAAAGATTAGAGCAAGACGCTGTGCCCCTGACTGTGCTTGGACAGGGATGTGAACTTCCTAATCTGTATGGCATGTGGGCAGTTTTGGCAGCGTGGGGATGGGAGAAGCAGAGCCCCATGATCCGCTCCGTGGGAACACTCCTCACGTCAGGAAAGCCAGACCTGCCTGTCACCTTCCCTGCGACAGCCTAGGCTCTTTAAAAAATGTCTGTGTAGCTTTTCAAAAAATGTCTTTAAGTGAATGGATTAGCTTTGCACCATCTGGCCGTCACAACATGTGTTGTCAGCACAGAGGGAGGAACGCCTGACCTTGAGAGTTTGGCTTTGGCTCCGTCCCAGGTACGGAGCTTCTAGATTCAAAACCACTCTAGCGGGCAGTTTACCTCACTCAGCAAATCTGATCACACCAACAACATGAGGGACAAAAACACAAGTTTAAGATACGGGGTGGGGACATCCATACCGAGTTACTTCGGACTTAACGTTTTTAAATGACTTTCTATCTTGTTAAAAGTCCATTCATGCACTTGTTGGTTCCAGGTACAAAGCTGAGGGAATAACACCCTCATTACCTTTGCTTCGTGGAGACCCCTCTCTGATGGCTGTTTATTCTCTTTTATCCCCTTTCCCATTGTCGACTGAAAAAAAAAAAAGCACAACCTATAAGTTGAGAATTATGTTTTATTCGATGAACTTAGAACTATAGCCCAGGATACAGCCTCTCAGATAGCTCTGAGGAACTACTCCAAAGAGGTAAGGGAGGTGCCAGGATAAGTAGGAGTTTTTGCTGGAAAAAAAAACAAAAACAGGGGCTTCCCTGGTGGCGCAGTGGTTGAGAATCTGCCTCCTAATGCAGGGGACACGGGTTCGAGCCCTGGTCTGGGAAGATCCCACATGCCGCAGAGCAACTAGGCCCATGAGCCGCAACTGCTGAGCCTGCCCGTCTGGAGCGTGTGCTCCGCAACAAGAGAGGCCGCGATAGAGGCCCGCGCACCGCGATGAAGAGTGCCCCCCCGCCCCCCCCCCCCCCCCCCCCCCGCTTGCCGCAACTAGAGAAAGCCCTCGCACAGAAACGAAGACCCAACACAGCCAAAAATAAATAATTAATTTTAAAAAACCCCACAAAAACAAAACAACATGTAGTTCAACGTCAAAAGATTACTGCTAATCACAAAAACGTCTCAAGTTAGTGATTTTAGTGCTTTTCTATGTATGGGAAGATGCAAGAGTCTGGGCTTATGTAAATCATTCCTTTGATAAGCATCTTAAATATTTAGGGCCAGTATCCTGTGTTTCTCCATCCTGAATTCCCCTCAGGGCGCACTTTCGGGAAGCCTGCAACATCCTTTGTTTACTGAAATGGCAGGCGACATTCTTTGTCCACAGTGCCTCTTCTTTGTCCACAGTGCCTCTTCTTGGTCATAAATTTGACCAACATTTGGGAGGCATTTCATGACCAATTTTGTCCCGTGGTTCTAGGAAAGCTCATTCCTAGATCAGGTGAGGATTCTGTGGATAGGCCACTCAATGTGCTAAGTTTTTTGGATTAGGCCCTGTCGATAATCTAAAATTCTCTGGATTGCCTGTTCTACTAGTCCGTTATGATCCAGGAAATGTTTTCTCTTGTTGCTTCTTCCCATGTCTACAGTTGCACTCTTACAATTATTCTACGTAGAGTTATATATGTGATTGATTGCCTCAAGACATTTAGCCATCATTATTTTTGTTGGAGGCCTGGTTACACGTTGGGTAATGCAAGAGACAATAATCTCATAAAATAGACAGGATGTAAATAATACACCTGTAATGTTAATGAAGTATGGCAGAGAAAGGCACGAGCCATAAATAACTTGAAAACAACAAGAGAACAAATTAAAACAATGATTAGTATAACTAGTTGTAATCTGGTCTCAATAAGCCATCAAACCCACAGGGGAGCCAGCTGGATAAGCCAGATTCTGGAAGGATCATGTAGAGAGAAAAAGGTAAATGTTTCATCTTTGTTTACAAAGGTCCACTTCATCAGTTTGTTGTAGATCAAAATTAGCGTAAAGAGAAAGATTTTCTGGAAAAAATTAAAAGCCAGTATATTTCAGAAAAAAGTCATAAAATTATAAACCATATTTATCAATTCATTCAGTCCCATGTAATTAATTCCAGTTGATCTGGATGAAGTCATCAGGTTTTCCGTTAGGGTTTTGTAACTTCTTACTGAGTCCAGTGGTATGATCTAAAAGTTATCAGAAACAAATTTGTCAAAAGTCTTTTTTACGAATCCTCTTGAGAATCGTCATTTTATAAAAGCATCAGAGTAAAACAGTGATTGTCTATAAATGACAAAAGACTTAAAATGGCATGGTTAAAGATCCGTTTACAGTGTAACTGACGAGAAACTTGGTTATTTCTGTGTCATATGACATTTTAAGATAACAACTAGGATTATAACTGATAACATTATATCAGGACTTATCAGATTTTTAGAAATTCCATATAAGTTTTGGAATATCTATATTAATGACATTTACCCATAAAATAAGAAGGTTTTATCACACTTATTTGACAATGTTTCCCATGTAATTTAACATGGCAAATAAACCTAATTAGTTTAATATCTCTCCTTGGGATGTTTCAGGGGTCCTTTGAAGCATCCCAAAGTTAGTTGGAAAGTCAAAAGAATCTTAATTAGAATTTGATATTTGGGAAGTTTGTTATAAAAAAAAAGTCAAGTTTTTAAAACACTTGGTCAAATAGGATCATAGGTCACTGTGAAGCAATAGTTATTCACTCAACCAAAGTGACAGTAAAAGATTTTTAAGGCAAATAACAGATGATTTAGAAGGCAAAGAAACTCACAATCTGTTACCAAAAGTATTTAGTTCAACATTCCAAGAAAACTCTTTTCTCTTAACACAGAAAACCAAACTCCAGTCCTGCACCAGCCCACCCTGAACAACAAAATTCACTTACCCAATTAAATTCAATCCAAACCCAGCCTGGCCATGCATGGAACAACTTTTTCAGAGCTGTCTTTCTACAAACCTTTCACACTTTCTATATCCATTTTAGTTTGTCACTTATTTTTCCGCCCTGAGACAACCAGCTCTAGGACAAAATCTCTCTCTTCCCTTAACAAAATGTACTTCCACTCCTCATACCTTCTTTGCCAAAAACACTCATCCTACTTTCCTTGCATACTAGATCATGTGAACCTGGAATTCATTCTGGCCAGTTTCCTTTATACTTGGAAATATTTAATTTGTAAGTGCTTACTAGTTAATTAAATAGAGCTCTTTTATAAGTTTAATTTTGATAATATTTTCCAGAGGTAGAAACACCTATATGTGTAATGTACACACTGACATAAACAAACAAAAATAGAGATCTCATAGCTTCACTTTAACACTTAGTTTTGAATCAGGTATTACGGTATAAACTTACTAGTTTATAAATAAGTTGGAATAAGTCAAATTTATTTTCTCAGATGACCAAGACTTTACTATTGATATTTGGGGAAAAGACTTCTAAAATTTGTATTCTTGATAATCCCCTAAGGAAGCTGTGAATTAGATTTTGAGCGTGGGAGCCTTTCCAACGGTTTGAGTTTTAAAAGGCCATTTTTTTCCTTTTTTTTCTTGTATCAGGTTTTACCTGATTAAGCAGATTAGGCTCAGTCTCAGGTCAGTGTAGCTTATCTACATTCCTGATTTGTAGAGATTTGAAAACCAGACAGTTGCTTTTCATTCCCCAGAGAACAGATCTGCTGCCTAAATTATACTAGAAGATTGATTTGTCCAAAAACATTTTCTTTAAGTTGCTTTTTTTATATCAGTGAGAAGATTTCCAACTAAACTGAAATTCAAGAGTTCTATGTCCTAGAATTTTAAGCTTTTATTTATCATGCTTTCAAAAGTTTGCATAAGGGATTCAACAAAGGCCCTCTTTCTGAGTGCACAGGTTAAACCTAGAGCAAGGATCTCCATTATTGTTTTTATTGGCCCCTGAATGTTAGCACTCAGTTTTTATTTCATATTGTGTGGTCTCAGGTAACCCTGTTGGTTTCTTTTAGTATGTTTAACTAATATTGTCTGGGGGCGGATTTATATGCCCTGTCTTATACCAGGAAGGGGGAGACATAGTGTCTGTCTTACAGTATAATTAGGGAAAAGAGATGTAACCACCTTATAAAGCCCATTTAAACATACCAATTTATGTAAGCTTTCATTTCAATTCTATCAAGTTTTATACCTTTAGCTTTAGTTTCCTTTAGGACCCTATCAATAAGTCTTGGTCTTACAAGGAGTCTTAGATGCTTTTCCTTTTTTTAATCTCCCAACCATTTAATCTATTTTTGTATAAAAGGCTCTGGGGTCCCCAGTGAAGGGCTGAGCTGAGGGATTCAGGCCCTTTTGTCAATCTTTTAACTTGATTAATTGGCCTAACTGTCGCCCCAAGCAATTGCTGGTCAGGTATCTCAATGTAATTCCGCCCCCGCCCCCCAGCCTTTATATATATAACTGGGGTAAATAAAGCAGACTTGTTTGGGGCCTTTTATGTTGGGGGCCAATGGGGTCCCTTTAACCTACCCAACCTTAGGTAGTGTTGTATCAAAACCTTTTGTTTTAATCCCATTAACATCTGTTTTATTTATCCCATTTCTTAATAACCATCTAAAGATTTTTATCCTTTTGGAAGGAGTCCCTTTAAAATTTCCACCTTGCTGGGAAGAAGTCTCTAGACTTTCCCCTCAGTTTTTTCTCCCTCCCTCCCCATTAATCAACCTAATTTACATTAGTTAACCTAATGTTTTTATTAGGATTTGTTAGACCCACTGAGGGGAAGCAAAGGCCACAAATAAGACTTCCCAAACTGTTTTTTTGTTTGTTTTAAACTAAGGGAGTGGGACTTCCCTAGTGGCATAGTGGTTAAGAATCTGCCTGCCAATGCAGGGGAAATGGGTTTGATCCCTGGTCCAGGAAGATCCCACGTGCCGCGGAGCAGCTAAGCCCGTGTGCCACAACTACTGAGCCGGCGCTCTAGAGCCTGCGCGCCACAGCTACAGAGCCTGCAAGCCAAACTACTGAGCCCACGTGCCACAACTACTGAAGCCTGAATGCTCTAGGGCCTGCGTGCCGCAACTACTGAGCCTACATGCTGCAACTACTGAAGCCCGCGTGCCTAGAGCCCGTGCTCTGCAACAACAGAAGGCACTGCAATGAGAAGCCTGAGCACCTCAATGAAGAGGAGCCCCCGCTCACCACTAGAGAAAGCCCACGTGCAGCAATGAAGACCCAATGCAGCCAAAAATTAAAAAAAAATAAATAAGAAATTAAACTAAAGGGATTCTTTTGATTAGCCATTTTATATATACATATACCTATACATCTCCACCTTCTGATTTTTTTTATAGGTGCCAATAAACTATATAATAAGAGCTCTCTAAAAATTTACCAATTTTGAAGTTTCTCCAATTTAAATGATCCATCATCTGGCCATTAACAAGATATATCTTAATAGTGACTCAGACTAGGAAGATGAAAGAGGCATCCCCACAAGAGAGTGCAAAGCCTACACAAGATACAGAAAGTTTACTCATGGGAATCCCCTGGCAGTCCAGTGGTTGGGACTTGGCTCTTTCACTGCAGCGGCCCGGGTTCAATTCCTGGTCAGGGAACTAAGATGACGCAAGCTGTGCCGTGCAGCCTAAAAAACAAGAAAACTTTACTCCCCAAAATAGTCAAAGAAGGTAAAGACCTTTGTTGCACAGGTTAAGATGACAAAGCCCCTGAGAGTTGGTACAGCCAGACAAAATGACTTCTCAGAATCCCAGCCTATTCCACCGACTGCCAAATGTGCACCATATGTGCACTTCCCGGTCATATGGTAGTTCTATTTTTAGTTTTCTAAGGAACCTCCATACTGTTCTCCATAGTGGCTGTATCAATTTACATTCCCACCAACAGTGCAAGAGGGTTCCCTGTTCTCCACACCCTCTCCAGCATTTGTTGTTTGTAGATTTTTTGATGATGGCCATTCTGACTGGTGTGAGGTGATACCTCATTGTAGTTTTGATTTGCATTTCTCTACTGATTAGTGATGTTGAGCTCTTTTCATGTGTTTGTTGGCCATCTGTATGTCTTATTTGGAGAGATGTCTATTTAGGTCTTCCCCCCAGTTTTTGATTGGGTTGTTTGTTTTTTTTGATATTGAGCTGCAGGAGCTGTTTGTATATTTTGGAAATTAATCCCTTGTCAGTGGCTTCATTTGCAAATATTTTCTCCCATTCTGAGGGTTTTCTTTTCGTTTTGTTTATGGTTTCCTTTGGTGTGCAAAAGCTTTTAGGTTTAGTTAGGTCCCATTTATTTATTTTTGTTTTTATTTTCATTACTCTAGGAGGTGGGTCCAAAAAGATCTTGCTGTAATTTATGTCAAAGATTGTTCTGCCTATGTTTTCCTCTAAGAGTTTTAGAGTGTCTGGCCTTACATTTAGGTCTTTAATCCATTTTGAGTTTATTTTTCTGTATGGTGTTAGGGAGTGCTCTAATTTCATTCTTTTACATGTAGCTGTCCAGTTTTCCCAGCACCACTTATTGAAGAGGCTGTCTTTTCTCCATTGTATATTTTTGCCTCCTTTGTCATAGATTAGGTGACCATAGGTGTGTGGGTGTATCTCTGGGTTTTCTATCCTGTTCCATTGATCTATATTTCTCTTTTTGTGCCAGTACCATACTGTCTTGATTACTGTAGCTTTGTAGTATACTCTGAAGTCAGGGAGCCTGATTCCTCCTGCTCCATTTTTCTTTCTCAAGATTGCTTTGGCTATTTGGGGTCCTTTGTGTTTCCATATAAATTGTAAAATTTTTTGTTCTAATTCTGTGAAAAATGGCCTTGGTAATTTGATAGGGATTGCATTGAATCTGTAGATTGCTTTCGGTAGCATAGTCATTTTCTCAATATTGATTCTTCCAATCCAAGAACATGGTATATATCTCCATCCATTTGTGTCATCTTTGATTTCTTTCATCAGTATCTTAGTTTTCTGCATACAGGTGTTTTGCCTCCTTAGGTAGGTTTATTCCTAGGTATTTTATTCTTTTTGTTACAGTGGTAAATCGGATTGTTTCCTTTATTTCTTGATGATCACAAGAGATTTCTGTGTATTAGTTTTGTATCCTGCAACTTTACCAAATTCATTGATTAGCTCTAGTAGTTTCCTGGTGGCATCTTTAGGATTTTCTATGTATAGTATCATGTCATCTTCAAACAATGACAGTTTTTTTTTTGTTTTTTGTTTTTGCGGTATGCGGGCCTCTCACTGCTGTGGCCTCTCTTGTTGCGGAGCACAGGCTCCGGACGCGCAGTCTCAGCGGCCATGGCTCACGGGCCCAGCTGCTCAATGGCATGTGGGATCTTCCTGGACCGGGGGCACGAACCCGTGTCCCCTGCGTCGGTAGGCAGACTCTCAACCACTGCGCCACCAGGGAAGCCCAACAGTGACAGTTTTAATTCTTCTTTTCCAATTTGTATTCCTTTTATTTCTTTTTCTTCTCTGATTGCCATGGCTAGGACTTCCAAAACTATGTTAAATTAAAGTGGTGAGAGTGGACATCCTTGTCTTGTTCCTGATCTTAGAGGAAATGCTTTCAGTTTTTCACCATTGAGAATGATGTTTGCTGTGGGTTTGTCATATATGACCTTTATTATGTTGAGGTAGGTTCCCTCTCTGCCCACTTTCTGGAGAGTTTTTATCATAAATGGGTGTTGAATTTTGTCAGAAGCTTTTTCCTGCATTTATTGAGATGATCATATGGTTTTTATTCTTCAATTTGTTAATATGGTGTATCCCATTGATTTGTGTATACTGAAGAATCCTTGCATCCCTGGGATAAATCCCACTTGATCATGCTGTATGATCCTTTTAATGTGTTGTTGGATTCTGTTTGCTAGTATTTTGTTGAGGATTTTTGCATCTATGTTCATCAGTGATATTGGTCTGTAATTTTCTTTTTTTGTGATATCTTTGGTTTTGGTATCAGGGTGATGGTGGCCTCGTAGAAAGAGCTTGGGAGTGTTCCTCCCTCTACAGTTTTCTGAAGAGTTTGAGAAGGATAGGTGTTAGCTGTTCTCTAAATGTTTGATAGAATTCGCCTGTGAAGCCACCATCTGGTCCTGGACTTTTGTTTGTTGGAAGATTTTTTTTTTTTTTTTTTTTTTTAGTATGCGGGCCTCTCACTGCTGTGGCCTCTCCCGTTGCAGAGCACAGGCTCTGGACGCACAGGCTCAGTGGCCATGGCCCACGGGCCCAGCTGCTGTGTGGCATGTGGGATCTTCCCAGACCGGGGCGTGAACCCGTGTCCCCTGCATTGGCAGGCAGACTCTCAACCACTGCACCACCAGGGAAGCCCTGTTAGAAGATTTTTAATCACACTTTCAATTTCATTACTTGTGATTGGTCTGTTCATATTTTCTATTTCTTCCTGGTTCAGTCTTGGAAGGTTGTACTGTTCTAAGAATTTGTCAATTTCTTCCAGGTTGTCCATCTTTTGGCATATAGCTGCTTGTAGTCTCTTATGATCCTTTGTGTTTCTGCGGTGTCAGTTATAACTTCTCCTTTCTCATTTCTAATTTTATTGATTTGAGTCCTCTCCCTTTTTTTCTTGGTGAGTCTGGCTAAAGGTTTATCAATATTGTTTATCTTCTCAAAGAACCAGCTTTTAGTTTCATTGATCTTTACTGTTGTTTTCTTCATTTCTATTTCACTTACTTGTGCTGTGATATTTATGATGTCTTTCCTTCTACTAATTTTGGGTTTTGTTTGTTCTTCTTTCTCTAGTTGCTTTAGGTGTAAGGTTAGGTTGTTTATTTGAGATTTTTCTTGTTTCTTCAGGTGAGATTTTATTGCTATAAACTTCCCTCTTAGAACTGCTTTTGCTGCAGCCCATAGGTTTTGGGTCATAGGTTTTCATTGTCATTTGTTTCTAGGTTTTTTTTTTTTTTTTTTTTTTGTGGTACGCGGGCCTCTCACTGTCGTGGCCTCTCCCGTTGCGGAGCACAGGCTCAGCGGCCATGGCTTGCGGGCCCAGCCGCTCCGCGGCATGTGGGATCTTCCCAGACCGGGGCACGAACCCGTGTCCCCTGCATCGGCAGGCGGACTCTCAACCACTGCGCCACCAGGGAAGCCCCTTTCTAGGTATTTTTTGATTTCCTCTTTTATTTCTTCAGTGATCCATTGGTTATTTAGTATCATACTGTTTAGCCTCCATGTGTTTGTGTTTTTTACAGTTTTTTTTCCTGTAGTTGACTTCTAATCTCATAGCATTGCGTTCAGAAAAGATGCTTGTTATGATTTCAATTTTCTTAAATTTACCAAGGCTTGATTTGTGCCCCAACATGTGATCTATCCTGGAGAACGTTCCATGTGCACTTGAGAAGAAAGTGTATTCTGTTGTTTTTGGATGGAATGTGGCATAAATATCAATTAAGTCTGGTCTAATGTGTCATTTAAGGCTTGTGTTTCCTTATTGATTTTCTGTCTGGATGATTTGTCCATTGGTGTAAGTGGAGTGTTAAAGTCTCCCACTATTTTTGTGTTACTATCAATTTCTCCTTTTATGGCTGTTAGCATTTGCCTTATGTATTGAGGTTCTCTTATGTTGGGTGCATAAATGTTTACAATTGCTATATCTTCTTCTTGGATTGATCCCTTGATCATTATGTCCTCCCTTATCTCTTGTAATAGTCTTTATTTTAAAGTCTATTTTATCTGATGAGTATTGTTACTCCAGCTTTTATTTATTTATTTTTAACATTTTTATTGGAGTATAATTGCTTTACAATGGTGTGTTAGTTTCTGCTTTATAACAAAGTGAATCAGTTATACGTATACATATGTTCCCTATCCCACCCCTCCAGGCGGTCACAAAGCACCGAGCTGATCTCCCTGTGCTATGCAGCTGCTTCCCACTAGCTATCTATTTTACGTTTGGTAGTGTATATATGTCCATGCCACTCTCTCACTTTGTCACAGCTTACCCTTCCCCCTCCCCATATCCTCAAGTCCATTCTCTAGTAGGTCTGTGTCTTTATTCCTGTCTTACCCCTAGGTTCTTCATGACATTTTTTTTTCTCTTAGATTCCATATATATGTGTTAGCCTACGGTATTTGTCTTTCTCTTTCTGACTGACTTCACTCTGTATGACAGACTCTAGGTCCATCCACCTCACTACAAATAACTCAATTTCGTTTCTTTTTATGGCTGAGTAATATTCCATTGTATATATGTGCCACATCTTCTTTATCCACCCAGCTTTCTTTTGATTTCCATTTGTATGGAATATTTTTTTTCCATCCCCTCACTTTCAGTCTGTATTCAAGTTAATGAGTTTCGTGCTTTTCTATGTACGGGAAGATGCAAGAGTCTGGGCTCACTGAAATTATTCCTTTGATATGCATCTTAACTATCGAGGGCCAGTATCCTGTTTTTCTCCATCCTGAATTCCCCTCAGGCTTGCACTGTAGGGGCTTTATGGCTGCAGTATCCTGTGTTTACTGACATGGCAGGTGACCTTCTTTGTCCACATCTTCATTCCATTGCCCTCCCATGGCAGCCACTTTGAAAAGGGCTGTTGTATATTCTTCTGTCTGTAAGTGCTCTTATAAAAGATATTGTTGGTGTGTGTGCAAATTTTTATTTAAAACATTTTTGTAAGTGCTGTTTTGCCATGCGTTTTGTTGCTTCTGTTTGCACGCCCAGCCTTGAGGAGCTCTGTTGGTTGCTGTACGTATGGCTAGTTGGCTACCTCTCCCTGCTGCACAGCAACCCCATTTTACCTGCCCGCCCCCAAGGGACGCACACCAGATTGCCTCCCACTTCCCACCACACAGATGATGCCTCGAGGAACATGCTCCCACGAGTCCCCTGTGACAGCATCACAGTTTCTCTGGGACACATACCCAGCAGTAGGTTGTTGGATCATAAGTTGTGTGCAGTCTTGATTTGACCAAGTCAGCCAGACTGCCTTCCAGCTAGACTGCACCAAGCTACCTCCCCCCAGCAGGAAGGGGACCCCTTCCAGGGCAGTCAGCTCTTGTTCAGCACTTGGAAACGAACTGTCGAGGAGACACGTGTGCTGACGAAGCAAGAGACGTTATTGGGAAGGAGCCTGGGCAGAGAGCAGCAGGGTAAGGGAGCCCAGGAGAACTGCTCTGCCACGTGGCTCGCAGCCTCAGGTTTTACGGTGATGGGGTTAGTTTCTGGGTTGCCTCTGCCCAATTGTTCTGACTCAGGGTCCTTCCTGGTGGCAGGCGCATTGCTCAGCCATGATGGATTCCAGCGAGAAGGATTCTGGGAGGTTGGTAGGACATGTGGACTGGCATCTCCTCGCTCCTTTTGACCTTCCCCGAATTCTTCCTGTTGGTGGTGACTTGTTAGTTCTGCGTTCCTTACCAGGACCTCCTGCGGCAAGATAACTCATGCAAATGGTTTCTGTGGTGCCTGGCCAGAGTGGGCAGTTTCAGTCATTGGTTCCCCTATCAGCCATGAACCCCCCAAACCCGGCCGATGGGTTGGCCCTGTGCATTTTCTCATTTGTTGCCAATCTAACAGTTGTACAGTGGTCCCTCACTGCTTCTTTAGCTGGCACCCCCCGATTATTCACTTGTGCGCAGGCCTTCAGAGCTCTGGTAGCCCAGGTAAAACATGTGATATGCTTAGAACCACACCCAGCACAGGCCCTAGAGGGTGTCTGTTGTTGTTGTTGTTGTATAAATACAAGCGTCCTTTAAGTGATGGTGGACATAATAATGTTGTCCTAATACAAAACATGTATTCTAGTGATTATTTCTGACCTTGAGTGATGTGACTGGTCAGTTGACCTGCTAGTTAGGACTTACATCCACTTCTGTCCACCGTAAACTTCCCTCCATTTCCGCTGTCCCCACCCTGGTTCATCCACCCCCTCAACAAGCCTCCTGGTCTCTGCATTCACTCCGGACCCCTCCTCACTCCAGCACCACCAGTTCTCCATATGTGGGCTAGAGGGATCTTTAAAGATCTCTCATTCCTGTTCGTGGCTTCCCGTTTCTCTTAGGAAGAAACTCTTACTGCAGTCTGCAGGGGACGGCCCCTGAGCACCTGGCCAGGGCCAGCCTCTTCCGGATCCTGGCTCCCGTCTTTCTGCCCTCTGCCCCCCAGCTGCTCCCCAGCACCTTCAGCCCCATCTTCCCTCCATGTGGAATGTTTGCCAGCCCCCCACCTTCACCCTGACACCCCAAAGTCAATTCCTTCTTAATGATCAGAGTTCAGCTCAAGTGTCACGTCGCTGATCCCCAGACTAGATCACGTCTCCAGTTATCCTTTCATAGCTCTTAAGTCATCCATGATCATATAATCAGTTCTACAGCCATCTATTTGAAGTTCTCTTCCTGTCACCTGACTGCCCTGAGGGCGGCTGTGACAGTCTGTTCCCTGTCGTCACCTAGCCCTGCGCTCACACTCCTGGGGTAGGTGTTGAACTACAAAGACCTCTTTATCACAGGATAGTTTAATCAAAGGCAGCTGCAGGGAACTCACAGCCCTAAAATGTCCCGAGGAGCGTGAGACACTTTGTCCCAGACAAGGAGGCCCTGGCTGGTGCTGCTTTGCCCAGGGCCTGAGGCTGCCACCTTATCTCAGGAGAACCAGCAAAGCTGCCTCAGGGGAACTTGTGGCTCAGAGGAAGGGAGCGGGAGAGGCCTTTGTGGGAGAAAAAAGGGCTGTGTCTTGATAAAGGATAAAGTACAACCAAAAATATAAAAGTCTTATTTTGGACAGAATGTAGATGCCTTTAAGAGTGCCTAATTAAAACAAAAGAAGGAGATCAAATCGGGAAGGAAAAATTACTCTTCAAAAGGACAGCTCGGGGAAATTCCCTGGTGGTCCAGTGGTTAGGACTCCGTGCTTCCACTGCAGGGGGCGTGGGTTCGATCCCTGGTCAGGGGAACTGAGATCCCACAAGCCGCTGTACAGTGGGGCCAAAAAAACCAGACAGCTCCATTCAGCTCACAGCCTTGGTTTGGTTAATCCACTTGTTCCTTTCCCTGCAAAGAATAGGTACTGGTACATCACTTTGCCTCCGTGTGTTTTCAAAAAAATGTTGAGTCAAATAATATCTTAAGTACTTTATTTAAAATATGCACAGTTATATCAAGAATGAGGCAGATTTTTGTGAATCCTTGTGGGTAGCAAGTAAGTGTGCCCAGTTTATTACCGATGGGAAGATTGGTGGTCCTCAGGATTCTTCTCAGTGTACACACCTTCCCTGGGGGGATTGCAGCCAATTCTGTGGCTTCAGCCACCACCTCTACTGAATGTATTTTTATGACATGCAGCTGCCTCCTGGCCGTATGTCCCTGAGCACAAAGAATGTAGCGCCAACCCTGCTGCCCCTCCTCTTCCCATGAGTGGCCTCACCATCCACCCCACTCACCCCCAGCTAGCAGCCTGAGGGTCATCCTGACTCCTGTGTAGGAGGCTGCGCTTAGACCCCTAAGTGGACAGGAAGGGCAGACTCCTAGGTCGTGCATGCAGCAGGCCAGAGGGCCCTAGGACTGGCGCAGCAAGCAGTTTAAGCTTTAGACCTGCCGGCTGGCGGAAGTGTTGCCTCCTTTGAGTCTCAGCTGTTGGTGCCCGAGTGGCTCGGGTGAGTTGTTCCATTGTCCCTCTAACTCGGGTGGGGCGACGAGGACACTGAACTTTAGGAGACTTGGAGACGGATGTATGGAGCGCCTTGTGCAGCCACTTTCGTGCAGGCCCTGTTTACACCCTTTAATGATTCACTGCGAGCTCTAGGCAAGAGAAAACCAATGTAAAAACAAGCTAGATGGAGTCTGTATCTCAGCCTTCCCTAGCCGCATCCTTGGGCCAGACCCTGCTTTCCAGCACAGTTCTCTCCCTCCCTGATGTGTATACGTTTTGTTTTCTTTGTTTTTGCATTTTACTTTTTTTAATTTAATTTTTATTTCATATTGGGGTATAGTTGATTTACAATGTTGTGTTAGTTGCAGGTGTACAGCAAAGTGTTAGTTATACATATATCCATTCTTTTTCAGATTCTTTTCCTGTATAGGTTATTACAGAATATGGTGTAGAGTTCCCTGTGCTACAGTAGGTCCTTGTTGATATCTATTTTATATATAGTAATGTGTATATGTTAATCCCAAACTCCTAACTTATCCCTCCTCCCCACCTTTCCCCTTTGGTAACCATAAGTTTGTTTCTGAAGTCTGTGAGTCTATTTCTGTTTTGTAAATAAGTTCACTTGTATCATCTTTTTAGAGTCCACATAGAAGTGATATATAATACTTTCTCTGTCTGACTTACTTCATTAGTATGATAATCTCTAGGTCCATCCATGTTGCTGTAGATGGCATTATTTCATTCTTTTTTATGGCTTAGTAATATTCCATTGTTTTTAGGTACCACATCTTTTTTATCCATTCCTCTGCTGATGGACTTTTAGGTTGCTTCCATGTCTTGGCTATTGTAAATAGTGCTGCAGTGAACATTGGGGTGCGTGCATCTTTTTGAATTATGGTTTTCTCAGGGTATATGCCCAGGAGTGGGATTGCTGGGTCATATGGGAGTTCTATTTTTAGTTTTTTTTTTTTTTTTTTGATACGTGGGCCTCTCACTGCTGTGGCCTCTTCCGTTGCGGAGCACAGGCTCCGGACGCGCAGGCTCAGCGGCCATGGCTCATGGGCCAGCCGCTCCGTGGCATGTGGGATCTTCCTGGACCGGGGCACGAACCCGTGTCCCCTGCAGCGGCAGGCGGACCCTCAAGCACTGCGCCACCAGGGATATTTTTAGTTTTTTAAGGAACCTCCATACTGTTCTCCATGGTGGTTGTACCAATTTACATTCCCGCCAGCAGTGTAGGAGGGTTCCCTTTTCTCCACACCTTCTCCAGCAGTTATTGTTTGTAGACTTTCTGATGACGGCCATTCTGACCAGTGTAAGGTGACACCTCGTTGTAGTTTTATGTTTTGGCTGCCGCTGTGCAGCTTGTGGGATCTTAGTTCCCCGGCCAGGGATTGAACCCAGGCCCTCTTCAGTGAAAGTGCTGAGTGCTAACCACCGGACCGCCAGACAATTCCCATGTATCCTGCAACTTTACTGAATTCATTGATGAGCTCTAGTAATTTTCTGGTGGCATCTGTAGGATTCTCTATGTATAGTGTCATGTCATCTGCACACAGTGACAGTTTTACTTCTTTTCCAATTTGGATTCCATTTCTTTTTCTTCTTTGATTGCATGGCTAGGACTTCTAAAACTATGTTGAATAAAAGTGGTGAGAGTGGACATCCTTGTCTTGTTCCTGATCTTAGAGGAAATGCTTCCACCTTTTCACCATTGAGAATGGTGTTTGCTGTGGGCTTGAATAGGTTTTAATAATGCTAAAAAGAGTGAGCATATGTTGGACTTTTACCCCGACCCAGGCACAGTCGAAGCTCTATTTGTGCCATGTCTTACTCTCCACAACAGCCTAAGTACTGCATTATGTTAACTGGGGCTCCCACAGACTTTGGGATCAAGTTCCAAGTTGATCCCAAACTTTTTTACAAAAAAGAGGCTTTTGTGACCTTGCACCAGCCTCCCCAGACAGCCTTTTTTCTAGCTTCACTGCCTTCCCTGGAACGCCAGGCCCTGCACCCCATTCCCACATCTTCGCCTGGGCCCCTTGCTCTAGATAAGCCCCCCCTAAACTGAGTGCCCGGCACACGTGCAGCTCTGGCCACATAGATGAGCTGCACTGTTGATATATCTGTTTCCACACAGGAAGTAGGTTTCTGGTCAAGCTGGACTGGATGTTCTGTTTCCTTGTGTATCTCTGGTGCCTGGCATAATAGGTGGCAAAAAGTGAATGCGAAGACAGACTTGTTTGTATGAATTCTATAATTTGTATGAATTTGTCATTGAAATCAATGTTTCAGCGTATACCAGGGCTTGTTTCAAGACTGAGCATGAGCCCTAAGCAAACTGCTCTCGTACATGTGCTCTGGGTGCCCCCCGCCCCGTCTCCCAGCAATATCCATATATCTACATGTTTAAATATTCTTTACATAAATAATTGCCACAGAATCTCGCCCTCCATCCTCTGGTTTCCCAGAATTTTTTAAAAATCTGTGATGGGAATAGATGATATCTGGTCTACTTCCAATAAGTCAACCCTGTTTGGTTGTTGTGTTCTTGATTCAAGGGAAATTGTTGTTTCCAGAATCTAACTTAATCAACACTATGAAATAACTTCAGCTCCAGGCAGCGGAAGTTTCCTTTCTTCTCTAGAAAACACTCCTTTTACTGAATGGTCACTGTGGTGTTTAAAAAAAAGTTGGCCAATAACATAAAGTTCTTCTAAACAGTCTAATATGCTTCAATGATATGGGTATATATACTCTAAAACTCTGCATTGGGTGCACGTGTGGGTGCCCCCCGCCTACCCTAGGTCCGGGTGTGGCTGCTTCCATACTGTCCCTTTGGCCTCAGCTGAGGTCTCCTCCTCCCAGATGCCTTCCTTGACCACCTTAAGAAAAGTAGCCACTCTGCCCCACCGCTCTCTCTTCACCATCTGAAAACCCATTATTTATTACGGGGTGCACCTTTGTCGCTGGATCCCGTGTTCAGCTGTGAGTGGCAGGAGGGGGGCCGCTGATGGGGCCCAGCGCCCCGCACAGGGCGTGGAGGGGCACTCCACGGCTGGGGAAGGAAGGAAGGCCCCTGCCTCTCAGCCCTGTGTGCTCATGTCTGTTTCTCATCTAGCTGCTTCCACAAAGCCAACTTGTAGCTTCAGGACCACTGTTTCCCCCTCTCAGCCTCCCTCCTTGTGAGTAGCTGTCAAATCAGCCAGCAGAGTGTCATGATAAGCCCAAAATTTGGGATCTTCTCTCTTTGTGAAAAATCAGCGATTTTATTCAGGTACGAATGCTAGAGCTGCAATTTACATGTCATGTTATTCTCAGAGAGCGAGCGGTTCTTGGATATGAAGGTGTTAACAGAGCTTCCACGAGGCTAAAGTTCTACTTCTGTGTTTCAGATTAATCAAAAGAAGGAATATAAAGTTGACCTGGTGTTTACCACGGAGCTCTACAACCCAGAGGTAAGCTGCCATGGTTTGTGAAGTGTGCTATTAACAACTTGTATGAATTTTTTTTTTAAGTGAGACTCTTAATATGTAGTGACCTGGAGGTTTGCCTTTTTTTTTTCTTTCCTGCTTTGTTTTCTATTTGTTCTCAAGAATTGAAGACAGCGCTAGGCAGGACCACTTCATGGTCTCACACAGGGTTCCTTTTACCGCGTCCACACAGCCGCCGTCCCCTCCTTCCTCTGCCGCTGGGAGGGCGTTTCACACCCCCTTTGGACCCGGTGCCCCTCCCTAGCACCTCCGAATCCCCAGAATGATTCACTCTCAAATGCCAACCTTCTCTCCTGTCAGCTGGTGGCATTTCTCGTTAGCGTGCCGGCATAGCACGAGGCCACCTCCAGGAGCTTCCGTGCACAGAGGCATTCCGCAACTCAGAGCAGCCCACGTGCGCCGCAGGCATCTTCAGCCTCTCCTTCTGACCCAGCGGGCCACGGTCACCAAGTTTCCTTTCCCCACCACCTCCCCCTTCGCAAGAAGAGAGGAAACAGAGGACTCATACAGAAATTAGAGCCAGATGGACTTCCCGGGGCTGGGCCAGGCTGGGAGGCAGCACCCGGAACCGGGGTGGAAGGACCAGCCCAAACCCCTTTGTGTGGCGCGGAGTCAGAGCAGGGGATGAGCAGGCAGCATGGGCATTACGGTGTCTCAGGAAGGCGGAGCTTCGGAGAAGGCATAACCCCTCCGGCTGATGCTTCTGGAAGAAAGCTTACCAGCATTCACAAACAAGTTCTGACAAGAAAACACTATGCCAACTTTGCTAATTAACCTAAGAATTAACGTTTTCTTAAAGCATAAGGAAGGTGCTTTTGGTTTCTGTGTTGCAAACGAAGTGTTAGATTAAAGCTAAAAGGAAAACAATTACTAGATTACTTTGACCAACTGTGCTTCTCTGAAGGGCTAGCTAATTGAAATGCTTCCTTTCGGGAGGTAGGGAGAGTTCTTTCATCTTCTGGCAACTGTTTTGATTCTGTGGAGCTGTTTGGGGGGAAAGGGAAAGAAAAACAAAAGGGGACAATACCTATTGCCTTTTCTCTTCCCTGGAAACGGTTTTGACACCAAAAGAGTCCACGTACCAGCCCTGTCTTCTGCCTTTCATAAGCCTCTTCCCCATCGCTCCCTTCACCGTTTTCCTGTATTGCACCGATCATTAGGATTTTAATGTACCACTTAAATTTGCTCTCCTGTAAACCAGCACTACGGGAGAAGACGCTGCCCACTGGAACGCCTATTTCAGTTTTTTTGCATTAGTTCAAGGAGGGGGCTTATTTAGCAGATCCAATTTTAAGTATGGTTTGTTTCATTGTGGGCTTTTTCTTTTTGTTGTCTTAACTGGGACTCCACCCAGTTTAAATGACTGTAAACGTGAAAAGAACTCAGTTGCTCAACCAACCATGTTGTAACAGGAGTTACAGCCCATGGATGGGTTTTGAGTGCCGCCATGAACCCTCTCAGATTCTAGGCCCAGTGGATGGTATGAGTGAATGTGCATTTTTCTGGGAAGCGGTTCCCTGGCTTTTATTGTCGGGTTAAGGAATCAGTGACCTAAAAGAGTGGAGAAGCACCGTCCCAGAAATGAGTTGTACTCTTGATGTCTACTTAAAGCATCCAGCTACCCAGCTCCAAGTGTCTCTGGATTGGAAAGTAAGTGAGGGAGATCCCAGAACACTCAGTGTGTCTACCTTTAAATATGAGTGCAAGCAGACTTCCTTCGGTCACTCAGGTAGTTGAATCAGTCCCATTTGGGTGATCTGTCCCTCCACTTCTTCTAGATTAGACCTCGGAGTAGAGAGATGGCGTTCTCACAGAGCTGGGGCCCTGGCATCACACAGACACAGCTCAGGTCCTGGCTTACCACTTACTAGCTGTGAGACATGGAGTAGGTTCCTCTTTAAACTTGTCTTAAACTGTAAAATTGGAATAAGAGGACTGAATTCATCAGGCAGCATGAAGACACTGTCATTTGTGTTGATGGGAATCAGCTTCCTTTTGGTTCAAGTCGGCCAGCTTGAGGGCCAAGTAAGCATTATGTTGGTTGGTCCACGGTAGAGAGGAAAGTACCTCCATCCTAGCTAGAGGTTTGAGCCGAGTAGCACCCACAGATGTCAGCGGTATTTCTTTGGAAGAGGCCCAGCATTCTTTCATAAGGGCACCATCAGAAAGCAGTTTTTTAAATGACAGCAAAGACTGAAGATTGTTGTGTTTGGCTGTGAGCACAAAAATCATTTTCTACAAAGCAAAGAATACTACATATGGATGCCAGTGCATACCTGCCATGTACAAGGAACTCCCCAATCTTGTGTGTGTTTTTCATTGGAGTGAGTGGGGAGTGATAAGGAACCATTCTAATTCCGAAATCTTTCTTTCAGGAAGGTAAGGAACATCTGGGGAAATGTTCTGCTCGAGTGTTTTTCAGGAACGAGAAACCCAGACCGGCCATTAATATAACGTGTACTCGGCTCATTGAGAAGAAGACAAGACAAGAAGAAGATTATCAGCTCTACAAGTACATGAAGCAACTTAAAAACCTCTTGGATGTTGTCAGCATACCTGGTATGAACCAATATCTGGAATTTCTATATTCAGGAATGCATGTCATTACTATATCTTAAAAAGAATGATCATGGAAGCAACCTAAATGTCCATCGACAGATGAATAGATAAAGAAGATGTGGCACATATATACAATGGGATATTACTCAGCCATAAAAAGAAACGAAATTGAGTTATTTGTAGTGAGGTGGGTGGACCTAGAGTCTGTCATACAGAGTGAAGTAAGTCAGAAAGAGAAAAACAAATACTGTATGCTAACACATATATATGGAATCTAAAAAAAAAAATGGTTATGAAGAACCTAAGGGCAGGACAGGAATAAAGATGCAGACCTACTAGAGAATGGACCTGAGGACACGGGGAGAGGGAAGGGTAAGCTGGGACAAAGTGAGAGAGTGGCATGGACATATATACACTACCAAATGTAAAATTGATAGCTAGGGGGAAGCAGCCACATAGCACAGGGAGATCAGCTCGGTGCTTTGTGACCACCTAGAGGGGTGGGATAGGGAGGGTGGGAGGGAGACTCAAGAGGGAGGGATATGGGGATATATGTATGCATATGGCTGATTCACTTTGTTGGACAACAGAAACTAACACAGTATATTGTGAAGCAGTTATACTCCTATAAAGATCTATGTTTAAAAAATGATTATCTAAAAATGTATGTCCCCCAAATGGCAATTTAATTCAACTACAGAATGTGGTACACCTGATTATCTGAACAAAATTCACAAGTATCCTTTTCCTGTTTTCCCCCTCGAGTACAATATAGTGACTCCACTGAAAACTATCTGTGCCCCTTTAATCTGCCCACTTCTCATCCCAGACGCAGGGCTGGGCAAGAGCCGGACTCCAGGGAGAAGAGGTGGAGGTCGTTGCAACAGGACCCACACGTAGGGGTGCAGTTCTCAGGGTTGAGTCCAGAAGCTGAGGAGAAAAATTCTAGAGGTTTCTGGTGGTGGCTTTGGAAACTTTAGGTGACGGGACCCCATCCAGGGCCTCTGTCGTGTGCATCATGGCCTTCTGCACCAGGGCCAGGCGAGCTGTCTCGGGGCCTTGCTGGGAGACTGCAGGGAAGTCAAGCTGATCTCATTTTAGGTCCAGAGCTAATGGGCGGTGGTGCCGTCTCTTATAAGAAATGAGCCCTGCCTCTGAAGTGACTCAGCTGAAGTGAAGCAGAGCCCATTTGCGCTGGCACTCAGCAGGGTCTGTGGACAGCAGCTGACACTTGGCACTTACCGGCAAATCCAATCTCCAAAACCACAGAAGTCATCTCTGGACTTGCACTGGGGTATTAAGCTTGACATCTGACCACCACAGCGCTTCCTGCCCCACTGTCTCTCTCTCAGTTCACTCATTTGCCCGGAGACTGTGACAGGCCCGCGTCAGCATGGAGGACCTGTGGTCTCCATTTCTGGCTGCATCTGTGTCCCATCCATTACTGAGACTAAGTGTTCTGAAAAACCCGGAGGTGGGATACTGCACCTTGGCGTTTCTCGAATTCAGAAGCTTGGCCCATTCGCATTCTAGTTCTCTGACAACTTGGATTAAATCCTGTTCCAAAGAATTATGAAGAAAGTTCAGAATCTTACATTGTAGTAGCATTTGTTTATATTTAACTGCCTGAAATAAATGGGCCATGACTAATACTTAAAATCTATGGTTATTTAGGGATTGGTCCCCTCATTAGCATTAGTTGGGGAAATAGGGTTTTATATATTCTTCTTAAAACACAAATTTTAGAAATCGTATTGGACCCTTTCTTTGAAAGGGTCTCAGTCCTTTTGCCACAGGGTCTCTAGATTTTGGACAATTTTTAATAATGCAGGTTAACTGGATCCTGTTCAGTTAAGTCCTATATGCCCACAAGGATTATTCTGTAACAGTCTAACTTAACGTGGCTGCTGTGAAGCTTTGAAAAAGATTTGCTTAATATAGGGCACGTTTTCATCAACAAAATCTACAAGTTCTCTTGTCACTTTAAATTCAGCAGAGATGTTTAATGGTGCTTATAGCCTGTATATCTAAAATTATCTATTTAAAACTGAAAAGGTTTGGTTTTAGGTAAGTTGAATCAAAACCTATGTTGGAGCAGCCAGTTCAGATCTCAGCAGATCCCATTCAGTATTTAATCAATCCAGGGTATTTGACTGTTGAGCAGTTTTCTCTACAACTGCTAAGTGAGAAGATCTAATCCATTTTAGGCTATCCTTGCTCTGCACTGTTTTTCCCCTAAAAAAAGCAGTTGTCTGGTTTTTATGAAGAGTAGAAATTTCTCCTCTTCTAATGAATTCATAAACTTCCTATAGATGAGCCCAACTACATGACATACAAAAGAAAAGACTGGGGACCTGGGAATAACCAAAGTCCTAAGTGACTCTGTAGCAGTGCTACTGGCATTTATAACTTTCAGTTGTCCTCATTATTCACAGTATTTTGTATAACTAATTTTTCTTCTATGGTAATTCGTTTTGATCTCACAAGTTAAACTCCTAGTGGCACTGTAAGACGAAGGAAGTCTGTCACTCTCTCGCTTCCACACACACGACAGGAATTCAAGGCTCAGCTCAAATCTCATCTCTGTGAAGCTGTCCCCAACCTCTTCAGCACAAAGAAACCCCCCCTTCCCTGTGTCCCCTCAGCTCTCTGATGCTCCCTTTTTCTTAAGGAAGGTGTCAGCTGCATTTCCACACTGTCAAGTGGAGGGTAGGGCCTCTCTTTGCATCTCTCACAGCACCCAAGCAATCAGTGAATGCCTTCTGAATTGACTACCACTATAAACCGGCCAAGTCTAGTTCTACCAATACAGAGCAGAATTTATGCGAAAGATTATTTTACTAAGAAGGATTCATTTCCTAATAAGCTGTTCGTATTCCTCACATATTATACTATTATTGGGCTTTAATATACACTATCTCTTTCAAACTGCATAAATGATGGTCCATGAATAGCTCATAAATTACTTGCTAAAATTTGAGTTCCTAAAAGTCACAAGAGGTAATTTATTAGTCATTGTATCCCTACCTATAGCAGTATCTGATACTAAGTAGATTTTTTATAAATGTTTGCTGAATTTAAAAGATTGCAGTTCCAAAAACAATGCCACAGGAAAAACCCACTTGATTTCTTTATGTGGTCAAAAGTGACAGATGCCGCCAATACACAGATTAGCTTTAACGCCAAGGATCAGAGGAGGACAAAGACGTTTGGTAGACTGTCAAAGACCAGCACATTGACTGTAGACCCAAACCAGAAGGTAATGTGGAGAAGATGACTGATAGATGTTTCCATCTAATTAAAAGATTTTAGATTAGAGGTTTTAGATTAACTTTGAGTATCATTATAGCTCTTAGTTTGCATTTATATTGTACAGCCAATAGCCCTTAAACTGTTTTATAGTAGCTTTACTCAGCAGGGCAAGTTGAAGCATGTAAGATTCCATACAATACAGAAACAGAGAGTCACACCTCACTACTGAAACTTGTAATATTTTGTCCTGAAAACGTCTTAATATGAATGTACTTTTTTTTGTGCCCTCAGATAGTCATGGACATATTGATCCCTCTCTGAGACCCATCTGGGATTTAGCTTTTCTGGGCAGCTCTTACGTGATGTGGGAAAAGACAACACAGTTTTTACACTACTACATGGCACAGCTCAGCAGTGTGAAGCAGTGGGTAAGAAAAACTGACAATTAACTTGTACCACAAGAGATACAACCAATGCAATGTTCTTAGACTAAATTAATGTGAACTTCTAGATCTGTGGCAAGAGTTTTAATTGCATTTCCTTAACTCAATAAATATGTGAATGCCAGGTATGGTTGTGGGGACTGAGGATATAGCACTAAACAAAAAACTCAGTGTAGCTCCCCTTATTGAGACTAATTCTAGCAAGAGAAGAAAGACAGTGAAGCGATAAACAAGTAAACATGTGGTAGGTGCTATGGAGAAAAATAAAGTAGGGAAAAGGGAATGCAGGGTATTGACAGAATTAAACTTTAGTCTAAAGCAAGGCCCCTCTAATTTAAGCAGAGGTGACACTGGAGCAGAGGCCTAAGGGAAGTGAGAGTGAGCCACGCCTCCAGAAGGGAAGGCATTTCAGACAGAGGGGACGGAGGCAGCATTGTGGCTGATGGGTTGGAGAAACAGCAGTGAGGCTGGTATGGCTGCAAGAGATTGAGCACGGGGAGCGTGCCGGGAGATGAGATCGGATAGAGGCGGTCAGTTCATGGAAGGCCATTAGAAGGACCCTGTCTTTTACTCACTACAGGGTTTTTAGCAGAGAAGTGACACGATCTGACTTACAACAGGATCATTCTGGCTGCTGTGTTGAGAACAGACTGTAGATAGACAAGGGTGGAAGCAAGGAGAGCAGTAATGTATTGCAGTAGCCTAGGCAAGGCCTGGTGGGAGCTCGGACCAGGGTGGCAGCAGTGGATGTGGTGAGAAGTGTTTGCATTTTGAAGGTAGACTGACAGTATTTGTTGATGGGTTAGATATGGATATATCCAAGAATGAGAAAAGTCAAGGATGATTCTTATGATTTTGGCCTGAGTAACTGGATGGAAGGATAGAGTTTTCACTTACTGATTGGGGAAGACTACAGAGGAACAGATTTGCGTGGAAATTAGCTTGAGTTGGAGCATTCTAAATTCCATAACCAAGCAGAGAATTTGTATTGTCATCTGGACATAAGAGTCTGAAGTTCAGGGGAGATGTCTAGGCTGGAGTCATCACCACATAGATGGTTTTTAAAGCCTCAAGAGTGGATGAGATGAGAGAATGAGTGTAAACAGAGGAAGGTTATGTAGGGATTGAGTCCTGGAACACTTCCAACTTTAGCGGGTTTAGAGATATGAGAAAGAAGTGTTTCAAGGATGAGAATTGACTATCTATCAAATGCTGCTGGAAAGTCAAGAAAGATGAGGACCGAGAATTGCCATTAGGTTTAGGCAAGCTGGAAGTAGATGGAGAGCTTATCAAGAGCTGTCTCACTGGCACAGTGTGGGCAAAGTCCTGATTAGAATAGGTTCAGGAAAGAATGGGAGAGGAAGTGGACACTCCATGTCTTTCAAGGAATTTAGCTATAAAGCGGAGTAAAAGGGAGGGAGGGGGCTAGAGCTGGAAGATGCGTAAGCACAGGGTTGAAGGAGGGTTTTCCGTTGTATTTTTAGATTGGGCAATTTAACGGCGTATTTATATGTTGATGAGAAAAATCCAGTAGAGAGGGGCAAAGTAGGACTTGTAGGGAAGAGAAGGAAGACTTGTTGGATTTAACATCTTTGAGGAGATAAAGAGGATATGACCGATCCAGGAGATGACTGGACAAGGGCACAGAGTTCACCTGGAGCAAGGCTTTCAATGTGGCACAGATGCTGGTAGGAGGGTGGGTATCACGTGGCGGCCTGTGGAAGTTCTTTCCTGACTGCTTCTGTCTTCTCAGTGAAAAATGAGGCAAAGTCACCAGCTAAGCGTGAGGATGGAACAGGAGGTGAGAGGGGGTGGGAGTGCGTGGATTCGAGCATCACGCAGCACTGCAGGCCTCTGAAGGTCTGTGGTCGCGAATTTAGAGAAGGGCCAGTCACTCAACTGGTGGGGTGCAGACAAGGAGGTGGCTGAGGCACCTGTCATGTGGAGCGGGAGGGGCACTTCCAGAGTAAACAGTATCAACTACTCAGAGGCAGGCGGAGCCAACCATAAATACACATTTCTAAAAATCGTTTTCTTCACGGGTGGCTGAAGCAGTACATTCGCCATGGATGGAGAGCAGTGAGTATCTTCTGAGTACAAGGAGTTGCCTGGCGTCCAGTCAGCATTATTCATGGTGGTAACAGCTCGGTGTACCTTTCAAAGGCCACTTGTGAAGCAGACAACTGTTTGAAATGTAGTTTCATTCCTTATCGAAATGAACGTTTCTTTCCCCTATGGAGTGGCTTTGATAGAAATGGCCGTGTAATTGACTGCTGTTACACCAGGAGTTAGGGCACAGCACCGATTCTTTGGCTGCAGGTAAAAAGTTTCTCTCGTCTACCAAGACAATCGTGTCCTCCACAGAAGGCTTTTCCTTTAACTGAGAAGTTAGGGGAAATTTTTTGTTTAGTGTAGAAAATGGCGTCAAGATAATAGAACTAATTTTAATGAATGTCAGAGGAAAACTCAATAAGAATAGAGCAACAGGGACACAAAAGAAGAAATTAGGATCTTTTAATGGCATTGTTTTCCATTCTTCTGCATTTATAAATGACACATCACCTAAGTAAACACCAGGACGTACTATGGTTTGAAAACAGCAGCCCCATTTCTCACTCATTCTAGCCAGTCTGTCTTTGATGTCCATCATCTGTCCATTAATATCCCTACAAGTGGGAAAGTGGGGACAAATGTAATTGTAGAGCTAAGAAAACAAAAATGCAGGGGGAACAGGACTTTTAGATTTTTTTACCCTGTGGTGTCTGTCTGTGTTTTAGATAAATAGTAATTGAAGATGCAGCTGACTTGGTTGGGTCACCTAAGGCAAATGACTTCTTCTCTTAGGGCTATGAAATGAGGGTCAACAAGCTTATTGAGTGAAGCCCTCGAAACTAACATAAAGCTAAAATACGGAAGCAATTGGGAAATTTGGATTAAGGTTGATATGCATTTCAGATTAGAGTTTTTTTTTTTTAAAAGCCTACAGCACCCAGTATTCCCAGGCGGCCTCCCATCCAAGTTACTAATCAGGACCAACCCTGCTTAGCTTCCAAGATTAGAGTTCTCTTAAATAAAAGCAAGCACATACCCAATAGATTTTCAAATTCTGCTATTTGGTGGCTACTAAAGATTCTTGTGATCTTTCAGAAAAATAAGCAACATAACAACAAGCAAAACAAGCAACAATTTCTAAAAAAGTCACCACGATCAGAAAGTCTAGGGACTGTCCCTGGAGACCAGAAGCAGGGCTGACAAAGCAAAGACAGAAGCAGGGAGTGACTGGAGGTGCCCGTGGCCCAAGGTAGCTCAGGAATCTATAGGGATTATAGTTTTTTCCAAAAGCTTACTGGGTGGGAATTACTCTCTCTCCACTCAGGGATAATCCAATTGTGTAAGGCAGTGCAGCCTTATAAACTTCACAGCCCCAAATGAACACAGCCTGAGAGAAGAGTGGGCTAAGAAATAGCTGAAATACAAATATAAGACCCATCTTACCGGCAGTTATTGCCTTAGGACTGAAGAACAGATGTCATTCCCAAACCATGAGGACTAAGCCAAGGGCAGGGGAGATACTGATGGCTAGAAAAAAAAAAAGGATAAGGACTTTCCTGACACCCTTTAGCCTTTCTTTAATGTGAACTGAGAAAAGTAAAACTGTTACTTTTCCAGCATTGTTCCAAATCTTATCAGTACCAGATACTGTCAGCATCCCAAACTATCTAACCGGCAGCACATCACTGGCAGCCAGCCCAAGTCTTCACCCTAACTAGAGGCCTCCATCGGCCGACAGTACATTACAGAAACCATTGTATCTACCTCATTCTGCTAAGAAATCTACTTTTGACTTGACACCTTAAAACTCCTTGAAAAGAACATAGGCAAAACGTCCTCTGACATAAATTGTAGCAATGTTTTCTTAGGTCAGTCTCCCAAGGCAGTAGAAATAAAAGCAAAACTAAACAACTGGGACCTAATCAAACTTATAAGCTTTTGCAGAACAAAGGAAACCATAAACAAAACGAAAAGACAACCTACGGAATGGGAGAAAATATTTGCAAACGATGCGACCAACAAGGGCTTAATTTCCAAAATGTATAAACAGCTCCTACAATTCAATATCAAAAAAAAAAATCCAATCAAAAAATGGGCAGAAGATCTAAACAGACATTTCTCCAAGGAAGACATACAGATGGCCAACAGGAAAAAGATGCTCAACATTGCTGATTATTAGAGAGATACAAATCAAAACTACCATGAGGTACCACCTCACACTGGTCAGAATGGGCATCATTAAAACATCTACAAGTAACAAATACTGGAGAGGGTGTGGAGCAAAAGGAACCCTCCTACAACTGCTGGTGGGAATGTAAATTGATACAGCCACTATGGAGAACAGTATGGAGGTTCCTTAAAAAAACTAAAAATAGTTACCATATGATCCAGCAATCCCACTCCTGGGCATACATCCAGAGAAAACTATAGCTTGAAAAGATACATGCACCCCAACGTTCACAGCAGCACTATTCACAATAGCCAAGACTTGGACGCAACCTAAGTGTCCATCGACAGATGAATGGATAAAGAAGATGTGGTACAGGCACACAACAGAATACTACTCAGTCATAAAAAAGAATGAAATTCTGCCATTTGCAGCTTCATGGATGGACCTAGAGATTCTCATACTAAGTGAAATAAGTCAGAAAGAGAAAGACAAATACCATACGCTATTACTTATATGTGGAATCTAAAATATGAAACAAATGAACTTATTTACGAAACAGAAGTAGACTCACAGACGTGGAAAACACACGGTTACTAAAGGGGAAAGGGGGTGGGGGAGGGATAAATTAGGACTTTGGGATTAACAGATACAAACTACTATATATAAAACAGATATGGACTTCCCTGGTGGTGCAGTGGTGAAGAATCTGCCTGCCAATGTAGGGGACATGGGTTGGAGCCCTGGTCTGGGAAGATGCCACATGCCGTGGAGCAACTAAGCCCGTGCACCACAACTACAGAGCCTGCGCTCTACAGCCTGCGTGCCACAACTACTGAAGCACACGTGCCTAAAACCCGTGCTTTGTGACGAGAAGCCACCACAATGAGAAGCCCGCACACTGCAACGGAGAGTAGCCCCCACTCACCGCAAGTGGAGAAAGCCTGAGCGCAGCAACGAAGACCCAACGCAGTCAAAAATAAATAAATTTATTTAAAAAATAAAATAACCAACAAGGACCTACTGTATATCACAGGGAACTAGATTCAATATCCTGTAATAAACCATAATGGAAAAAATATTAAAAATATGTATAACTGAATCACTTAGCTGTATACCAGAAACTAACAACATTGTAAATCAACTAAACTTCAATTAAAAAAATATCAACTTTTGATAGCATATATTAATAACCTAAGCCTACTTATTCTCTACTAAAACCACACTGGTTCTGCTAGGGATCATTCCTTTTTTTTTTTTTAGTGGGGAGGGGAGCAGTAGGGGTAGGGTAGGTCACGAGTAAGTATAAGGAAACCAAATACTTCATTCTGTCTCTAGGAAGATTAAAGTGCTAGGTTATCAGAAAAATGTGACAGTAAATCATCAATTTGGACTATAAGGATTTGACACATGTGATGATTTGAACAAAACCAAGGAGATTATTTCTGAGTATTAAAAATGATGGCTTCCTGGCAGAGCCTTGCTTGGTGTGGGCAGTGCCCCCTGGGTACTTTGCCAGGCTGGGCTGCGCCGTGTCTGGGCTGCAGCTCTTTAGTAAGGCCTGGTTTGGTTTGGTCTAAGGGCGCTTCCCCCTGAAGGAGGAAGAATCTATGAACAGAAACATGAGGTGTGTCTCAGGAGCCTTACTGAGGAAGGTCTTAATTAAATGAAGAGGGTGCCCAAGCATTATAATAATCCAAATTTTTGTTTGGATTATTAAAAAATGGGTAACACTTGGTATTGAGCAGAAGTTTGTCAGATGGACTTGGAACGCCATGATTTGTTTCAAGCCTTTCTTCCTTTTTGCCTAAAATCTGGGGATTGCCATGATTTCCTTAAACGCTATTTTCAGAAACAGAAAGAGGCACTGTCCTGAAAAAACACTTTATAAGACCAATTTTTTAACTGTAGAAATACATGGTAAACAGACCTTGAGAAAAAGTCTGAGACAAAAATTACACAGCACGGCAGCCAGCTGTGTCAATATAGTCCAAGGTCAACATCGTCACCAAATAAGAGTCAGACAAGGCTAAATGGACCCCCCAAACCCAGCAATGCCCAACTGATAACTGGAGCCTCCAGAAACCGCTCCTTTAGATAAAAGATGCTAAATTTTCTCTCATGAATTCTGACTTTGCAGCCTGTGTTTTGGATATTTGCTTTCACCATTCATGGGTACACTGCAAGGCAGAAGGGAAACCTACCCAATGACGCAAAGCACCACAGAAAAGCAGTCACTTTCTGATTGATCCAGGCCCTCTCTTGTATCATATCCCTCCAGTACCCCCTCCACCTGATGGAAATTTCACGGCTTGTAAAAGTCTTCATCAATGTAAGCAAAGGGAAGATAAAACTTAATATCAGGTCCTTTTTGTTTTTGCATATTCTTAGTCTCAATGAAAGCCTGGTAGATTAAAATCATAATCCAAATTAATTTTTTTACTCCTTCTCTTCCATTTTTACTAGTAAAGGGAGAAGCACTTTTGTGCCCCAACCTTTTCCCCTCAAAACAGTTACTGTCAAAAAGAAAGCAGGAAATCAGTTTAGTCACTCTTAAAATTTATAGAAATCAAGAGAATAAAAGAGCTGAGGGAGACTGCCTGCTTACCTATAAAATGTGCTGGTTTTAGAAGCAGTGTGGTACCGCATGAAGCATGTGCGTGGTGGAGTCAGTAGATCTGGGTTTGAATCCCCACTTGTCACCTACTAGTTGTAACCTCAAGTTGCCTTCCCTGTAAAAGACAGAATTCCATAAGAACATGTATAAAGTGCCTAGCAGAGAACCTGGCCCATGGTGTCCTTCTAGAAATCCTGATTGCCCTGCCCCTTGTCTTACTGCCTGGCATATCAGGGCTATAAATCAGCTTGAGGTGCATATACAGTATCTAGATTCCTTAGCTTGTCAAAAGATTCTCCCTATTCTCATAGACCTTAATCTCCATCAAAACCCATAAACATTAGAGAGAAAAAGTGACAGAAGGACCTTACTAGATTATCATGACAGTGGCAAAACAGTAAGAATCAACAACTTCCACATCTTAATGCAGGATACCACCAAAGGAGATGAGGCTAGAATCAAAGAGGCGGCAGGTGATTCAAGGCACCCATCCACCCATTCAAGGCAGGTGATACAAGATGAGCCTTCCAAATTCTAAGCTAATATAAACCCACACTATCTATCGCACTAACTCTTTCTTTCTTCTTCTAGAAAACAAATGAAGATGCAATTGATTTTGATTATACTGTTCTACTCCATGAATTCTCAACACAGGTAAAACAAAACGGTATATAGAACTGTTTAAACCACAAGTTTTTGCAGATCATAATATTTTAGAACTCTTATTTCCCAGGAAATGATTCCCTGTCATATTCACGTGGTCTGGTACCCTGGCAAACCACTGAAGGTGAAGTACCACTGTCAAGAGCTACAGACACCAGAAGAAGCCTCTGGAACTGAAGAGGCATCAGCTGTGGCACCGACAGAGCTTAGTAATTTCTGAAAAGCAAAAAAGATCTGTTTATACCAAATTCTGAACAAAATGATTATATTAAATAGCCTAAATCATTATTCTAGTAAAATAGCCAAGGTACAAGGCATTCTAATAATTTGGGAAAGCCTGTGATTACAAGTAAATACTCAAAAATTAAAAGATACTGGGATTTTTGGTTTTCGATTGGTTTGGTTTAGTTTTCAACTGTGGGAGCACATGCAAACTGAACTCTGCTCAGTGCTAAACAGTTACTCTGCAGGTTCCTCAGGGTTTCAGCCCTAAAATGTAAAACCAAGTCAGTTAGTGTGTGCTGCAGCTGGACCAGTGAGTATTTTAAAACATAACAATAAAATTGATGGTCACATCTATAAATCTGCATTTCTCAATATTCTGAACATACTGTAGCTAACTATTCTGTGTTGTTAAGTTGCTTCTACCTAGTATGTAAAAAAGATAATATATTTCAATGAAAGCAAATTGTAGGGAAAATATTACCTGTTTAAAAGGAACTTTACTATTTTTTATGATTTTGAGCAAGTATTCCTTTTAAATTTGATATCTACTTTTAAATGTGTTTCTAAATAAAATGTGTTACATGTGTTTGTAGAGATTTGTCTATATAGGCAAAATTTGTGCTAAGCTGGAATTAAAGGATATTTATATATTAATAAAAACTTTACAAATAAAAAGAGTGTCTCAGAGATAAAGCCGAGAGTGTCTCAGAGATAAAGCCGAGTGTCTGCAAACATGTATTAAATGGAACAGTGATGTAACTGAAAGTACATAAAGTATTTACAATTTTCATTTGTAAGGACAACTTGGACCCAGTGTTGGCCTAAGTAATTTACAAAAACAAACAATATGTACCATTATCAGATTCGTGGAGTACCTCCCCAAGGCAGGAAGAATTGATCCAGGAAATGTGGCCAGCATTTGCCTCTCAAAATTAGTATTTAATGGAATGCTTATATTCATGTCTCAAAACCCCTAGCCGGGTTCCTTGATCAGTAGCTGGTTAGGAAGCATCAGCCTTTTTAAAACATACCAAAATGTTACCTTTATGTCTGTAGTAGAAAACTGAAAAAGTTTATACTAAATAGAAAAAATTTTAAGACATGGACTCTTACAAAATAAAAGTAAGATGAATTATTCTGTTACTTTTTAGCAGAGGCAGATCATGTATTATTCTGTTTAAAACCCCAACCCCTCTGCATTCATCTTCCCAACATCCTCTGGATTTAAGGACTGTAAGTTTTCCAAAGCACTGGAAACAATCATTTAAAGAAAACATCAGATCTCCCACATATATGATAATGCAGAGAAAATACTTTCCCTAAGATATCAAACAATCTAGTGATAAACAATGCCAGAACCAAGTAATAAACTCTTCTAACTGAAGTTCCCTAAATATCTTGGAAAAAAAAGTGCCAAGAGCATTATAAGAGCATATTCAATGTCCTGTGATTTTTAATCTTTCAGTGTCACGTTAAGAGCTAGAAAGGGGTTTCAGCTTTCTTGTCTCAACTTTCTAAAAGTCCTCTCATCCTTGTAAAGGCATTTTAAATTAGTGAGATTAGGCTCACAAACGTGATCATAATTCAATCAGGTAAGGAAGCTAAGGTGGTAACCCTTTAACAGATTTCGGTATAATCGATTATGAAGGTGAATTTACACATATGACATACAAAAAAATTACCTAATTTATAAATTTACAAAACCTGTAAGTTAAACCAACTAAAAATTTCTCAATTTCACCACTAGAACATCTTTTCTAGCACAAACTCTAGAACTGCTGACTTGATTTTACTAATACTGATTTTGCTAGCTAACAGAGGAGAAAAATTGCTTCATCTGCCTTGATATAAAATGAAAACCTCTAAATTCCCTAAGCCCTCTTTTATTCATTAAGAGTCTAAAGAATTCTGAATCACTCTGACCCAATGACAGTAACAGAGAGCATCACATTTATTTTCCTAATCTCTTTAGAATTTTCAAAAATTTTAAGACATACAAAATAACACCAGGATTTTGCCTGCATTCCATTTGACTCTACTTATAGTTTTCTTTTCCCTACCTGAGTTATGAATAGTTAGAAGTTAAACAAGTTCTTCTGAAAGTCAATTGGAAGTTTCTATATTGGCCCTTGAATGAATGACAGTGCTTCATGACATATGAGTTTATCACACTGATTTCTCTCAGCTTAGAAAATTCTATGACCTGTTCTGTGACCTTTCCTAACTTTCAAAGTGCTACAATCACTAGCATGCTGCCTGGCACTTATTTGAAAGGATAAATGAATCCATGCTCCCAATAAATTGCCTGTGAAAACATGAACTGTTTCAACGATGCATTACAGTTTTATTTGAAGACGCTTTAAGCAGCAATTAAAGCTCTAATTCAAAAATTGACAGTTCTAGCAATGCACGTAGATGTTTTCTACAAAGGGATATATTCCTACATGTCACAATTTACTACTTACCTGGTGGCTGCCTCACTTCACTGGCATCAATTTTAAGTCTCATCCAGATTTCAAAAGTATTAAAATCTGAAAAATCCTAAAATTTCAGTATTAAATTTTAGTGACTTTACAACGTAAATCTAAGAGTGAGCAAGGAGGCAAGGAATAACAGAAAATTGACTGTACATCTTTAAAGATAAACTTACCAAGCTAAGAACCAATAGCCCAATCACTAACGTCACACAAAAGAATACTAATAATGTGACACATCTGAACAAATCCTGCATCTCATGTTTTGGAGGTACACGTTATACTGCAATGGTCTTTAACCTTGCCTGTATACTAGAATAAGCTGGAAACCTTTTGATCTTGATGCAAAGAATCAGAGTATCTAGGGGTTGGCCTGGGTATTTCTCTTTAAAGCTCCCCAAGTAATTTTTAAAGTGCTGCCAGGGTTGCGAATCAGGGCGATACTGCAGCAGGCCTAGTGCTGCTACCATTCTCCAACACAAATAATACTGTCTTTAAATTAGCCAACAATCATCCTTTACAACAGTAGTATAAAAGAAACCCTCATTTATGAATATTCTCATTAATTTTTTCCTTATACAGACTTTGGCTGGTATGTGGTCTTTACCAACTCTAACCAAACTAATGAGTTAACAAAAGATGTGGACTCTGGTCCTGGATGGGTTCCTATGTGATCCTATTCTAGTTACTCCCACCAGCTGGGCCTGTGTCGTTGCCTGTGAAACGCTGGTGTTGTGTTAGATATCTCGACTCTTTTCTGGCACCGTATCTTCATAACCAAAATGTTTTCACAAGTAAAAAGCACTTCCAAATTTATCCATCTTAGTTCTAATATTTTTGACTGTTAGCAACAGCAAGAGGAACTGTGCTAAATTCTATGAAGGTATTTCCTCATCAGGAACAATATTCAAAGTCAGTGTGAAGAGCATGAGATGTTGATGAAATGCCAAAGCAACACAATTTTTCAGGCTTGATGCTACTGTAGCAACAGACATATTCATGGGAAAATGCACTTGGTTTGATAAGTATCATAACTGCATTATCAATTTGAAAAGTTAATGAGCTGTGTGGTCTTTAAGTTATTTACCTTACTCTGTGCTTTTGCCTCCTCTATTACAAAATGGTCATAATAATAGTACCTAGTTTCATAGGGTTGTGAAAACTAAAATGAATAATGCATTTAAAGCATTTAACAAATGCCTTGAAAACATTTGCTCAATACTTTTTAAAGGTCTTTTTTTCTAGGAACCTGAAGTTATAGAGCCAAATCTACAAATCAAGAAAAACAAAGGAATTTAAAACAGTTATTTCATGTCTATTATCCACTAAGGGAAAGGACTAGGATATGTCTTTCACATCAGATGGTTTTTGGATGAAGCAATTCTGCACAATATGGTAGAACTCCCTGGCAATGTCCAACATTCTCTAGCTTAACATTTGTTCTTTCACAATCTCAATGAATACAATATATGATACATTCCAGCAGACTCTAATTCAACTAGCATTTAATAGGTGGATGAAATAGACTAGCCACCAACCCTATAGGTTATTATTTCCAGGCTGCAGAAACAGTAAAATGAACATAGACAAGAATAGCATATGCAAGGGCCTTTTTTTTTTACCTCACAGGTCTGCAAAAAAGTAACATTTATACTCCTAAAAACAAGCAGTTCAAAATCTGCAGAAGCCACAAATTGAAGCAATCAGCTCTATATAAAACAGCTAGAAATTGAGCTAGCATTAGAAAATCTGAAAAGTGTTCTCCATTTCTTTTTAAGAAAACACTTTATCCCCGTGCCTCATTTATTTCATAATGAAGTTTGCACCTTTTCATCTCCCTCACCTATTTCTCCCCTCCTGCCCCTCCCTCCCCTCTGACCACCATCTACTGGGTTGTTCTCTGTATCTGTGAGGCTGTTTCCATTTTGTTATGTTTGTTCACTTGTTTTGCTTTTTAGACTCCACATTTAAGTAAAATCATACACTATTTGTCTTTCTCTGACTTATTTCACTTAGCATGATACCCTCTAGGGCTAGCTATCCAGGTTGTCACAAAGGAATCCACTCTGAAACAAAAAAGGTGATGCTCCAAGAAGTGTTATGATATATGCAATTCACTTTCAAGTATACAGCAAAACAACTTGAAGGATGGAAGTATGCAACACAGATGGACAACAAACAGAAAAAGCAAATATGACAAAACAAATTATTATCCGATAAACACTTGACAAAACTGTTCATTGTTGAGTCTAGATGGAAGGTATATGGCTGTTCTTTGTACTATTTTTTCAGCTTTTCTGTATGTTGAAAATTCTTATGAAAGAATGTGGACGTTTATACATGTTCTAAGCTTATTTAGTATAACAGAAATAAGTATCTTCCTCCCTCAAATAAATATTAAATATATTTCAGTAATAATATTTTATTTGAGGTATAAAACCAATCAACCATTGAGACATACACAGAATTAACTATGATATAACAGAAGCTCCTGAATATAATAGGAAGGGCTTCTAAAATTACTTCTTTTCAGGCTGAATTTATTCCATGAATCCATTAACATATCTAAACCTTGCAGATACAGTTAAAGTTAGTCAACAAAGTGAGGAAAGTTAGTTCTTGGCGTTTCCTTTTTTTACAGGAAGTTGACCTGTAGCTTCCAAATACTTATTGATAAGGTCTTCTTGTGTAGCTGGTAAACATGGCTGATATCTGCAGTACTCCATTGTATATTCTCCCTTCCCCTGGGGGTTTAACACAAAAACAGAAACAAAAAGCAGATTTTTTTTTTTTTTAAACAACTATCAAGTAAAGTCATGAAAAGACAAGATTTCACAAAAATGATGATTTTGCAGGATGGTCTCCTGAAGAACACTGAAGTAAAATTTAAACACTTGCTTACCTCTGTGCATGACCTAAGTTCAGTAGAATAACCAAACATTTCATTTAGAGGGACCTGAAAACATACACAGTAGATATTTCAGCATTGCTTATTGAAAAATATTTGAGAAAAATACAGAGAAGACTTAGTCATTTAACTCCTTCCTTTAGACTCAGGTTTCTACTAACTACTCCTGGTTTAAAAGAATTAAAAGCCAAATAGAAACCTGTTTTTGTTTTACCACAGTAGAAACCCTATTTGAAAATAATTTCATTTGGCAGACACAACTAGAAACCCAATCTTTCAGTTTCACGGAGCAGACGGACACCACTAACAGCCGTCCCTCTCATCCCCACTCCACGCAGCTGCAGCTCAAGCACTCAGAAGTGTTTCTTCTGTGAAAATGTGAATACAACTTTCCCTTGGACTCCTCAGTGATAGGCCATATGCCAAGGGTAGTGTCTTCTAAGAGGCCTTAGGTAACGTGATAAACCCTTTCTCCCATGAGATTTAAGTAAGGGACAGGCAAGGGAATTAAATATTATCCCAATAAATTAGAACATCATAAAACGGCTATGCAAACAAAGCTATAATGAGAAAGGTAATTATGCATCTAAGAAAATGACATACTCACAAAAGGCCTACCTGAAATGAATCTTATTTTTAGATTTTGCACTTAAAGAGATACTCTAACAGCAAAGTACAGAAATTGCCACATACATATAAGCCACAAATTCAACACTCAGCCATGGAAATGTGCCAATCTGCTCTACAATTTCCAAAAACAAAAGCTAACTCTGATTTCCTCTTGTGGATAATAAAAGCAAGGTTGTCAGTGACTAACAGTACTTACATCTGCATATAGTGTAAAATAGTCCTCAATTCCATCTTGTCCCGTGATTATTCCATGGCGCCGGTTAATCCCTGCAATCACTGGTCCCTGAAATTCATTTGGAGCTACAACTTCCACAGACATAATAGGTTCAAGAATACATAATGTGGCATTTGCCAGGGCTAGGGTTTGAAAAAAAAATAAATTGGTTTATTAATCTTTAAACAAACTGGAACTCTTTCCTATCCACATATACAAAAGGGAAATAGAAAGTGCTCTCCCAAAGGTACACACATAAATGATAAGGTTAAAATATGTGATCTGGACTCATTTTTCTAGTAGCAGCAGCAGTCACTCTTCTAAATGGAACTTACAGTAAGACATACTTAATTCTAATATTAGTATGTCCATTACCATATTTTTATCCTAAAAATCATTAGGTTGCAGAAATAATATAAAAGGGTCTTAAAACAACATTCGATCAAGTCCCTTCCCATTTAAATTATGCAGTTGAGGGTTACTAATTCTTTCTGAAATCCTTCGGGAATAAAGACACTATCTGTTAAGCCTCTGACCAAGGTAAATCAATTCTTTCTTGCTGGTCCCTGGCAGACAGTTACTTATACTTGGAGACAATAATCAAGTCATGCCTGAGATATGTCTAGGCTAAACAATTTCAATACCCGATTGAGAATTAGAAAACCAAGTTTCTAGTTTCTGCTCTGCCTCTAATAAGTTATATGCCTTTTGGAAAAACACAATCTGTCCAGGTCATGTTTCTTCACCTACAAAATAAAGACATCGGCCTAGATGCTAAAGGCCATTTAAGCACTAAACCCCAATGTGTTTTTTATGTGTGTTTTTTTTTAATTAAAAAAACTTATTTTTTTAATCCCACTTACTACATAACAAGAACACTTCTTACTGTGACAAATGTTGACTGAGATTGAAAATGTAACAGTGTGGAGAGAATATAAAAAAACTTCAAACACTCATATTTAATTTGGACATTATGATAGTGTGGAATAATACTTCCGCCTCAGACTGGATGAATTATCTTTAAATAAAGACTTTAAGCGTAACATGAAAAGGTGACAAAGAAAACGTTTTGTTTTAAAATAATCATAATTTTCCAAGCATCAATTTGTTTATAATAATCTAGTCAGCAATTATTCTTGTATATTCATTAAAGCACTTGTTCTAAAGACACTATTAGTTTAAGTGCAATAATTATAAGAACAGCCATTTAATATACTTGCATTTCTTTGAAATGTTTTCTAATTCAAATCATATCTTAGCTCAGACCTAACTGACTCATTACTCTTAATTAGTGAATTTTGTTCTGAAAAGAGGAATAAATGAACTCTGCAGACTCCTAAGTTTCATTAGCTAAGCCTGCAGAATTCTATGTAGACAGCTAAAGCAGTAGACTAAAAATTCTAGACTGCAGAAGAAGCTCTATTTCTTGTTAACTTCTTGGGTTACCACAACAGCAGAGCTTCCTTGGCTCTAAATAAATGTAATTAATGCAGAAGAAGGTACCCGGAAAGAGAGATGTGAACAGACATATTAAAATTTAGTTACACATTATCTAGTGTTTTCAATAGGTCAGTGGTATAAAAGAGCTAGAGTGTGAGACAGTCACATTCTAAAGAGAAAGGGGCCAAGTATATAGTGTATAGTATATAATTGTTGAGGACGACCTGTCCAGTTCTCGGTTTCATATTCCCTCACCCTGCTCCTTTCAACTCCCTCTTTTTTCCTAAATCCACCTTCTGATTCACCTCGCCCTTATTCATGCTTTTCTCTGTCCCATTCCATATGACAAGATACCAGAGCTAAATTCATCCTGCCATTTTTTAATAGTCACATGGCAGCCAAGCCCTACAAGCAATTTTTCCGGAAGTAGAATAAAAAGCAAGTGAAAATACCCACACCATCACAGGACCTTTAAGCCAAAGTGGTGCGTAGAGATGGTAATGTTTCTATTTCAGCCCCCTAGGGATAAAGTTGATAACACCAGGCTGGGTGCTAACAAGGTTGTGTGAGAAGGTGGTCAAGGGCTAGGCTCTGGTCTGGGTTTAACTCTCGGCTCCACCACTAACAAACATGTAACCTTGGGCCATTTGATTGACTACTCGAGTCTCAATTTTCTCAACTATAAGGCCACTGTTGAAGATAAGATATGATAATTCATGTACTCAACATAATACACAGCACAAAAGTGATCAATAAGTGTTATTATGACCACTCTGAGACCAAAAGCTGGCAAATGGGTGGCACTGCACAGTGCTAGGTCAAAGGTAATGTGAAGGGAAGAGGGATTAGACTTCACTATGCCCAAATATGTGTGTGCAAGTGTTTTCAAGTACATTCTCATCTAATACTTTGGCATTACTATCTCCGAACAGCCTGGACTTGCCCATTTCCACAGAGTTAAGTATGAAGTAGAGCCAGCATTCAAACTCGAAGCCCAGGAGATCAGAAAAGGCACACTGCTGAGTAAAATGAGCTAACATGACTCTGGGTAGGCCTTTATTTCTCTTGTAGAGTAGCTACAAGTTCAATGTTTCTGCAGAGACCAAGCACAGCGGTCTAAAAATTGGCCATAGACAATGATGGCAACGGTTAACATCCATGGGGTGAAACAGTCCCTGAAAGAACATTCAATTTCACGTTTCAGTTTTAGTTACTGATTAATCTCAGGGGCAAAGTTTACATTGTGACTGAAAATAGTTCCAGTTTTCTTTTTTTTTTTTTTTTTAATGAAAACTACGTGAGAATTTGAACGATTTTTCTTCCAATTTTGATAATAGAGAATAGCTCAAAAGTATAAGCTAATCTGATACTAGGCTAATTTATCAACATTTTCCACCCTAAAACTCTCACATGATAATCAGTGGAGGTGTATGCATGCATGAAAAGCTGATTTTCTTAAGAGCCCAGCAAAAATTTCCTTTTACCCTTTTATCTTTCAGTCATGGAGAAATAAGAATCAGATGATGATACAGCAAAGTAATTCATTTTTCACACTTGCAACCTATTTGCACATATTTATCTGGCAAAAACCAATACTCCTCAATTCAATTATTATCTGGTGCTTTTCCTTTGCACCCCACCAGGCAATCATCACACATAACAGTATTTGTACACTTAAGTATTTACAAACTGAGTGTACATATTTACCTGTTTAGTTAATATGCATAGACATACAGTCTTTTTTCATGGCTATATATGTGTATGTTATGGGCATATAATCTATATTTATTTATATTTCATATAGGTACAATTAAAAAGGTTGAGGCTCTTTGTTAATTGATTTTACCAATTACCTTGCTTTATGTAACCTCTATCCAGGAAAGCTACCAATTTCCAGTCAAGAACCAGCATAGAACAGTTGATTTCTAATTTGTTTTAACTATACTTTAAAAAAGTATCACAATGTATACATTTATCAAATCATTACTTTAAATATTTTACAGTTTTGTCAACTGCTCAATAAAGCTGAAAAAAAGAATATGAAGTGATTACAACCAATTTGCCAGTTTAAGATTTATTAAAGTGGTGAACCCCTAGAAGGCAAGAGGCAGGTGTTATCAGTACAATCTGAATCATGCCTAATAAAGTCTTATTTTCTTTGTGACTTTATTTCCCTTTTTCCTATTAATACAACTGACAGACTGTGACAAGGTTTCTAGATCATAAATTTCAAATGCATTTTTAATAGCTAGCTGGGGTAAAGAAAATGGAGGATTCTCTCACCCTTTCACAACTGAGAAACAAAACCACAAATTACTAATGGCTCCCATTAGTTTAATTAAAATAAGGAATTAGCAACCTGGTCAAGGAATAAGCAACCTTCTCCAGCCACTGCCCCACACCTGGTCACAGATGCAAACAGACCAAAACCAACAAAGTCCAAAATTCATACAATAACATCCTGATTTTCCAAATGTCTGGAAATGATGTGTTAGGATTTTCTGCTGTCTATTTTGACCCTCTCTGACAAAAATATCTCTGAAATGTTTTGTGAATCATAATGTAATTCTCTGCAAAACCCCACTTATGGACATAACTAATGAATCACCATATAATGGATATGGAAGAGATGACAAAGAGAATGAATTTTCTGGCTCCCAGTTACAACGTAAAAGCCCCCAATGTCAAACTGCTGTGCCGTCATTTGCTTTTCTCTCTTAAAAGCAAGAATCAGATATAGCTGCAATTGCTTAGGGTTCTGTTTCATCAGGGTTTTAATAGACATATTATTCTATGTGGGAAAGGTTGACAATTTTAGCAGTTTAACAAGAAGTCTGCACTGAGAATAAGGTTTACTGAATTCTTTCAAATGCCTAAAAGCCTACAATGTCATATATGAAAAAGTTGTTTACAAATTTATAGATTTTTCTGACATCTGAATAAATCACTAAAAACAGGATGACTATAGTTAATGTTTCTTTAAAATAATTCTGAGCATTTCTGCCTTCTCTATTAAAAGTAGAACTTACAGATTATCTATGAATTTAAACTTACAAAAAATACCAGGTAATTTAGGAGAACAAAGTAGGATTTTAATTTTGTAAGAAAGAAAACACAGTAATCTATCCTCACTTTGATTCTATGAGTACTTGCCCAGAGTCTATCCATGTCCCCTGGTGTGCTGCTTACTGCTCTGGTGGGGTGGGGGGGATGGGAAGAAGACCTAACCAACACAGTGCTGCCTTCTGCGGCTCTGATGGTCCACCAGGGAAATAGATGCACTGATGTGGTGGCAACTGCTAGACACAGCGTACCTTGTTTAAGAGCACCTTCTCCTGCGCGGATGAAAGAGATTTCATTGGAATCCACCATGTGATACGCTCCATCTTGCAGGACAAACCGGAGCCCAGAGAGCTTGTGACCAGACAGAGGGCCCTTCTCGCAGGCATCCAAAAACCCCTGTTAATGAATGAACACAACTTCTGGAGTGAGTGGGTTTCACTCACAGAAGCATTAGGAAAAACCCCCAAACGTTTTAGTATTCAGAAGTGTAACATTTTTATGTATGCTATATTTCATTCTTTAAAAAAAAATTATTTTTTTAAGTTGAACAGCCTATTTAAGTATTATTATTGTGGAATCTAGATGAGCAATCCCTTGCAAAAGTCTATTACTTAAAGGTGAGAGCTGGTTTGAAAGTGATGCTGAGAGTGCTAGCAATCACTTTCTCAACCTTTTCTTCAAGAATTACTAAACTCTCATGATGCATTACAGAGACAGCATGATCTTAATTTTACAAGGAGGAAACAGAGGAAAGGCAAATCTAAGAAATTCTCTAAAATTAAACTTCAATCAAAACTGACATCTAATCAACAGCTGTGTCTTAAGCTCCTACTATATACCTATCCCTGCTCTGCCTCATTGGCAGATCACTACCTAACAGCTTTAGTGTTATACAATGTCAGTAAGAACTAAAATTAAAAGCTGATTTCATTTTTCCAAAGCAATTCTTTTTTTAAAAAGCAGCTTTATTGAGGTATAACTGATATACAATAAACTATACATATTTAAAGAGTACAATTTGATAAGTGTGCAATTTTTTTTTCCATTCAGTCACTTAAATACTCGTAGAGCTCCTACAATTCAAGATAGTTTTTCATGGCAAGACAATCACACAGCTGCACATGTAGTACAATATATTTCTGACATTCAAAACTGTAAACTCTAAATGCTGAAAAATATCTGAGCTTTCCTTCACTTACATTAATCCTGGAGAGTAAAAGATAATTTAAAAGTGTGTGAATGACAAACTATTGTCTTGAAATAAAGTATAATGAATGAAACACACTAATCACAAAAAATGCTACCAATATTAATGCTGAAGCCAAAATTATGATCTGTTAATAAGGATTTCTAAGTTAAAAGGTTAAAAAAAACCTAAAAATATCAATCTACAAGAATAGACAGTTGCTAAAGGTTTACAACAGTCTTAAAGCCAGTTGACCTAGAAAGCCAACAAATCACTAGTAACCCATTATATGTGCAAATCACTTCACAATTCCCGAAGAAATATCAGAGTCTTATCTGATCCTTGAGTTTGTGAGGGGTTCGGAATTAAGTACTATATGCTCAGTTTACAAAAGAAAGTGGCTCTGAACACCATGATTTACCCAAGGGCACGTTAATCACTAGCAGAGATGAGGACAGCACCCAGGTGTTGGGAATCTTAATGAATGTACATTCTACTACATCAGTACACCTAAAATTTTCATAAATCCCTAACGCCTACTGCAAATTTCAAGTGCTGATTATAATCAATGAAGTAGTTTCAATTTATCAAGAGAAATACAATAACTATGATTAAGAAACAGAATGACTTCCCCTCGTCATAGCATATATTTATAGCTCTTGAACTTAATGATTCTAATCAGATGGAAAGCTTAATGAGAAAAAGCAGAACTGTAATGAAAATGAACCACAGAAAACAATGTGATAGCAATGTGCTTTGATACCTAATAGACTGTTTTTGATTTTTTTTTAAATGCCATAAAGTTTTTGTTTGTTTGTTTTTACCTTTTCTACGGCAGGCACAAATTGCTTTGGAACATTTGACCCGAATGTTTCATCTGAAAACTCCAACTTAGTATAGTTCTCTGGGTCCAGAGGCTCCAGTACACCTATCACTTTTCCAAACTGGCCTGCACCACCTGATTGTTTTTTATGTGTAAACTCAAACCTGAAAGTAATTTAGGAAGAAGAAGAAAAAATCAACATAGCATTATATAATCACCAAAATGAAATAACTCCTACTAATTTAAATGAAAAACCACCTCTCATCATTTTTACTTTTTCCTTCAAATACGATGGCCTTGCTATAAAATTATTATAGAATTTATTTAAAAAGTAATCCTGTCCTTTCTGTTCTTACTTGGAGGTGAGGGTGAGGCACACCACCAAAGTAATCCATGGTTTTAATTCTGCTAATTCTGAATTTCACAAGTAGAAAGTAAAAGTCAACAAATTAAAATAAAAAGTTTGTGTAAGGTTCTTATTCTATTAATAGTAATCTACATTCCAAGAGCTTACCCATTTCTTTTGGAATGCCTCCCTTCCCTGGGACACAGTGTTCTCTCCTTAAATCTCTATGAGGACAATTACCTGAAAATAGGAGCTATGCAGTTAGTTCATTGAGATAGTTGCTATTTGATTTTACAACTTGTACACTATGGACTGAGAAAATATGAGAGAAGGGAGTTTCAGGCGGAATAACTAACACCTGAAAATGATTAATGGCAAAATGATCATGATTAACATAAGTCATTCAAATAGACACACAGGGCTTCCCTGGTGGCGCAGTGGTTGAGAGTTCGCCTGTCGATGCAGGGGACACGGGTTCGTGCCCCGGTCCGGGAAGATCCCACGTGCCGCGGAGCGGCTGGGCCCGTGAGCCATGGCCGCTGAGCCTGCGCGTCCAGAGCCTGTGCTCTGCAACGGGAGAGGCCACAACAGTGAGAGGCCCGCATGTCGCAAAAAAAAAAAAAAAAAAACCAAAAAACAAACAAATAGACACACAGGTCAGTGTTTACTTGAAACTACTAATGACAATATAAATAGGATGAAATAATCACCTTACACGCATACTAAATATACGTAAACACAGGTTACAATATCATTGAAAAAACATTTCATGAGTATCTACTGTTTGCAAGGCATTTTTCCTTTAAACTGAAACCTTCCTCAAGACCGTAAGATGTAAGAAGCTGGCTGCTTTCAAAGGTGTCTGCAGATAACTGCAGGTAAATGGGCATTAATGAGTGTGTGTTCCTGCGTACAGATCTGTGAATGGTTTGGAAGAAGTAAACAGCAAATTTCAGTAGATGTCAGCTTGGAATAAGCAGTTTCCATAGAGAGCCTAAGCGTGAATGTGTCTGATGAACTGCCTTTAAATAATCTTCCAGCAGCCAAGAGCTTCAGGATAGGCTGGGAAACAATGCTGAACGGTTGATTTTCCCGGGAGAGAAACAAACAGCTATCAGAACCGAGAGCAGGAAAAGGAGAAGAGAAACAACTGCCAAATCACCACAGAATTACTGAAGGGATTCCAAAACTGTGGTCCACTGACGTATTCTCTAGTATGCTCAAGTTCTCTGAGACATTTCAAATTGTTTTCAATTTGACAATAATATGACATACAACATACTCTAGATCTGTGCTGTCTATATGATAACCACTAATCATGGATATTTACATTGAAATTAAATAAAATTTAAAATTCAGTTCCTCAGCTGCACTAGTCACATTACAAGTGGTCAACAGGCAGGTGTGGAGAGTGGCTACTGTCCGGGACAGTAGAGCCAAACATTTCCATCACTGCACAAACTGCTACTGGACAGCAGTGCCCTGGAGGGCCAGATCACAGCCAAGCAATCCCTGCAGTTTCAGGGACCATGGCTGCGTTTATAATCACGTGGATGCCAAATAACAGGACACTTATGTGCCAGGCTTGTGCTAAGCACTTTTTATGAACTGTCTTACTTGTTCTTCACCACAGACCCCAGGAAGTAGGCACTATTTTTTATTATTATTTTACAGGTGAGAAACCTGAGGGTCAGAAAAGCTAAGTAACTTGCCAAACGTGATACAGCTCTCAAGTGGCAGAGCCAGGATTTGTACCAAGACCAACACTCTTAATCAAACATGTTTCTAAAAGGCTAATAAGAATATAAACTGATTTAAGCTGCACACGATGCATTCACTTCAAAAGCTGTTAGAAAACACTGCACAGAGAGATTTTACTGTAGCTTAAATAGAGAAGTGGAAGAACTAAGACATCACTTGATAGGCACTGAATAGATATGCTGAAGGCAAAAGAATCCATGCTCCTGTGGTCAGACCACTGGAATTTTGTAAAAGACAATTTCATTTTGACAAAACATCGTCATCTCTCACATTAAAATTACTGTTAATTAGAATTGTGTTGGTTTTATTGTATATCTCTGTTTTGTAGATTTATTTTGACTTCATAGTCTTATCAAAGTTGCAAGCCATAGGCGTTTTTACTTAAGTTTTATGTCCATACAATTATTTAAAATAATAATTTAATTTGCCCGATCCCAGAGACCCATAATAATTTTGCTACTTTCAAGGTAACTCATACATTATTCAAGTTTGCAGATAATGATCTCTTGACTTACCACTAATGAAATTTTAGTAAGTAAGATTTCAAGGACTCAAATATAGGAATAAGATTCTCTCAATGCAGTTTATTTACGTAACATCTAAATAGGCAGTTTAAAAACTTTAATATAATAATTATATTTTAAAAAGAACCTAAATTGGTATGTGTACTTTTAGTAAATAAATGCCTGATATGTCACAACCTCTGTTACTAGCCTTGATCGACAGAGATGGTAACTGTATCCGTAAAGCTTCAAAAGGGTGATTTCATCTAGGAAGCTCACATATTGTACTCCTCACAACTCTAACTGGTAATAAAACAGATGTTAACTAGCTACTTGTGAAAACTTCAAAATTTCATTATCAGCAAAAAAGCTCTTTCTGGGTAATTAGAATGTATTAGGCCACTCCTTCTTGGACACTATCAAAGGAGCACATAATTCATACAACTAACACACAAATACAATGACAACCTAAGAGGTTGGCTGATAGATGAATGACTCACACCCCCACCCCCCGCCCCCGCCCCAAAACAGAAAAACAAGCTTCAACTTTTTATAAAAAGCCTTGAGGAGAAACTAACCCTTTCATCCTCTAGTTACTTGATGGTTGTTGGCTAATATAATTAGAAAGAATGGGAATGCCTTACTACTTACTATTCTTTAAAAATCTACTTACTCCAAATACTTTATTTATAAATAAATAAAAAAGGGTATTTGAGGAAAACAACACATTACAAATACATTTTTGTTAACTTTTTTTTTAAAAAAGCAACACAATATATGTCTACCCAAGGAACCTTCAAAATTCGTTTTGGGAAAATAGCAAAGAGTCTTTATTTCTAAGCCAACAAGCTACAGTGTCAGTTTGGCTATACATTTGATGAAAAGAAATCTTAGCTGGTAGATCTACAGCAAATCCAAAGAACAGCCTAGACTATAGTTCCTTTAAAGCTCACAGGAGGTAATTAAGAGATCTGGAGAGTAAAAATGCACTGCCTACTAAAAGTCTGTGCTTGCTTAAGGAGCTTTAAAAACTGCTTTTGTTAGAAGTTACTTCAATGTAGTGCTTTGTATAAATTCAGTTTTTAAGTAAGTTTTAATCCTCAAAGTAAAATTTTCAAAGTGATTCAGAAAGTTGGAAGCATGGTGTGATATCAAAACCTCATCTTTCGAAGATCAGCAAAGGGAGAGGAGTGCAAGTACCTTTTAAAATTCTCCTGACCTAAATTACATAATCCTCCAAATTAACGCTATCGTTTGCAGTCTCTCGTACCCTGATTTGGGCTGAACTGATACACCACCACAGAAAGCTGGGTATGAGCAAGCCTGTTCCTGGCCAGGGAAGGGAAAAGAAGGAATCACAATGACTCACTACCTGGCGCTCCTTTGTACTTTGCCCCGTGCCGGACACTGTGGATGGTGTATAAGGAAGTTGCGCTCGTGCCGGACACTGTGGGTGGTGTATAAGGAAGTTGCGCTCCAGTCTGCAAGTAAAGTAACCAGCCTCCTTCCACGAAGAGTAAACTTGAAGCCCCAGAGACTCTCCACTAAGGCGAAGGCCCGAAAGCCCCTCCCCAAGCTTCTGTAAAGGTTAATAAAAGGAAGGATGTAGTCCCTGACAACCCAGCCCAACGACCCCCTCCTCACCCCCCCTTAAAGGAGGAGGGGGCTCTCTCTAAACAGGGACGAGAGAGTAACAGTAGGCGGTAGCAGGGCGGGGCTCCAAGAGCAGCCTCGGTAGGAGCCAGCTCCCAGGCAGCGGCTTGCAGAATCGGAAGGAGGGAGACAGGGAGGGAAGGAGGAAGACAGGGAGGGAAGGAGCTGGCGGCCCCGCCCCAGGCCCCGCCCAGCCCGAAGAAGGAGGGCTGACTTTTTCCGCCCGGGGGACTCGGCAGCAGGCAGGACGGGGGTGCCCTTCCCTTCCTGTGAAGCTCGAGCAGCCCCACGCAAGCCCAGCCGCCGCTCACCAAGAATGGCAATCCCTCCGACCCACTACCCGGCCTCCAGGGCGGCCTCGGTGGTAGAGAGCTGCATCAACTACCAGCAGGGCAGCCCCCACAAGGTGTTTCTGGTGCAGACAGTCAAACAAGCCAGCCTGCAGGTGAGTCGGGCAGAGGGTGGTGGCGGCACCTGCTACCGTTCCCCCCACCGTCGAGGGTCTCAGCTCCACCTGCTCCTGACTCCCCACACCCCTTGCCCGTTTTGGGCCTCAAGGCTAGCTGTCTCTCTAGAGGAGTTGGCTTTTCTGGGCTTGGGCTACACTCCAGTCTCTGGGGACAGCCCCAGGGCTGTTTGTTGTTTTTACGGGAAGGCAGAGACACTGATGGTTTTTATGGGCCCTGCTACAAGGAAATCGGTAAATGTTCTCAATTGGGGCGGCTTCTCCCCTTTCCCCAAGTGAAACTTATAGGAATCATTTTCAAAAGGATCTTAAAACTGGCGCTATGTTTAGCATCTACTACTCCAATCTGGGCCAAGAGAAGCTCCCGTCTTGCAAAAGATTCTTCACTGCCTGAATTTTAAGATCAATCCTTTATTAGACTCTTAGACCAAAATGAAGGGGTAAACAAAAAGCAACAGAAACTGACAAAGCAGAGTAAAAGTACTGTGGCCTGAAGCTTCACTTCAACCATCCAAACACTACTGCCAGTGACTGCTGTGAATGATGGGCCCCCTCTGGCTAAAGGGTTAAATTTAAACTGCTCAAGACCTCAGCAACCACTAAGCTTGTTTCCGTTTTACTAAAATCTAATAGATTTGAGACTGTCCCTTATTTATCTGACAGAAGTTTAACTGCTAACAGTCTTTAAGAGCTGACAGGGAGTAAATGTTATTTCAAAACCACACAACATAATTAGGTACAAATTCTCCATTACATCTTGATTCAAAAGTGAAATATCTAAACGTCTGTCTGTTATAAAATTTGTTAACGCATCATTTTGCAGGTCCACTAACATACAAGTAAAAGCAGTACTTAACACTCTCTAACCACTTCGCAGTATGCTGCCTCAAAATGGAATTCATCTTCATTGAACACTATTTGGAGGGTACATAAGGGTTTATGAAAAGGCTTTTCAATGGTGCATCCTATCTGTCACCTTTAGAATTAAAATTTTCAAAATTTCTTACGTGGAATTTAGGATCACAGATCCAGAGGTTAGAGTACTCTGATGACTGAAAGTGAATTATAACCGATTTTATTTATATATGCTTTTATCTCACCCTCTTATTCTCATCCAAAATAACCCTGCTAGAGGACCTGCTAAATTAGATGTCACAAACATGGTGACATTCCTTGGTCAAGGTGTAAGGCCTTAATCATTTACCCCCAACAGTCAGCACCATGCCCAACCAAATGAGAATGGGTTCTTCTAACAATGTAAAGAAATTGAGTTATTGTTATAATAACACATTTTCTTAATTTTAGGATATTCCGGGAAGAGGACGAAAGTATTGCCTTAAATTTTCTGTGGAAGAAATTATCCAAAAAGTAAGTGAAATGTCATGTTATTATGAAATAAAATTTGATTCCTAATATTCCATATCACCTCTGCTGATCAAATCATAGGGTTAATTTGGTTTTTAAAAGAGTTGTTGTAAAATCCCTGCCTCAAAAAAAAAATGATCACCATACAAAGGTCAGTTTTTACTTTTTGTGTATTCTGAGATACACTTAGTATTTCTATCACACTGTTTAGAAAAGAGACTCTATATACTTCAGTTCAAATAAACTTCCTTTAAAAATGTTACATACTCACAGGCCAGTATGAATTTATGCCTAATATGAACAAGTGTAATAATGAACTCTACAATCATCATCACTTTTTAAATGTCTGTTTCATTCTGTTTTTCATTTCTTTTATTTAAAGAAAGCAAGTGCTTTCTGAGATATTTATGAGCAATAGAATGGCCAACTGATACCACTGTGTTCAGATAAGAATCTTTCAGTAATGGGGCAGGGAAATTTAAAAAATACATACACCTGTCAAATTATTAATGAGACAAACTTAAAAGGAAGGAACTGCCACTTGTACCATAACCATCCTGAGATTTAAAAAAGCTTGCCCTTTTGTTAAGCATAATTAAGAAGAGATACAGGCTAACATAAGGAGATTCGTTAAAAGGCATTTGAGCTGCTTGATAGTCATCTTTACAAAGCAGAACCAACGCTACAATCTTCTCATTTTATATTTGGATATAGATTGCAGAATCTGAGTTTGAAATTTCTGTTATTTCAGGAGGAGAGAATAAGAGTAATGGACAGACTTAAAAAAAGTAACCAGAGTCTAGAGTTGGTATATAAAGACAGACTAAACTCTGCCTTACAAATGGACTTCCCATTAATACTGAAATACATAGTTTAAAATGAATTTACAAGATTATGAGACCTTATATGTTATAAAATAAGTTACCTATTTTAGATACCTCTAAGAAAATTATTGGGCCACCACCAGTTAGATACCTCTGGAATAGGTACACTCAGGTCAAGTCTGAAACAACATCATTAGGGGGGCGATGCTTTAAATGTTATAACTCAAAGAACAATAATCAGTAATGGATGTCCATCTACATGTAAAGATCTTTCACAAAATGTTTCAAACAGCAAGTTACAGTGAATTGCACAGCTGACGTACTGTACCCTCCAATGGGACAAGATACTGCACCAGAAGTCAACTTCACATTTGAAGGAGAAATTGGAAAGAACCCAGATGAGGAAGATAATACATTTTATCATAGACTCAAGTCTATGAAGGAACCACTAGAAGCACAAAATATTCCAGGTATATAACTATATGGCACGGAAAAATATTTTTTTCGACTTTAAGATCAATATCAATTACCTATGCTCAAAATTGTTAGATGTTAACATTATGCTGGCAATATACTGACTTTTGCAAAAATATTTATTACTAATCTAATTCAACAACAAAAAAGCCTTGAAACTTTATAGATCAATCTATGGCTTAATTAAATTAATTACTTTCTGTACACATTTGAAGAAAACTAAGACATGACTTAAAATTTAGATTTTTTTTAAAGGTTAATACTGTATATATAAAATAATTCCATTTATCATATAAATGTTTCCCTCACCAGACAGTTTTGGAAATGTACCTCAGGAAATGAAGCCAGTTCAACATTTAGCCTGGGTTGCCTGTGGTTATATAATATGGCAAAATTCCACTGAAAATACATGGTATAAAATGGCAAAAATTCAAACTGTCAAGCAAGTGGTAAGTAATTTCTATAAAATACACTATTAACAGATTTAATATTTACTGAAGGTGTTATAATTCATGATTGGATGAATAGTGCCCCTTTAGTCATTTTGTATTTAAGATAGTGAAGTCAGTATTTGAAGGAGAAGTCAGTTATCAAGGCTAGAGAAGGTGAAGCTGCAGTTTCAAGAGAGTGAAGTCTTGAATTATAAATAATTTGGCAATAGTTTTTGTGTGCAGCTTAATACAGATTATTTCCTTTTGCAACCTAAGTTTTGTGTTCAAATTACTATAATCATGTGATACTGAAACCACCTCTGCTTTTCTCCTCTAGTGAAATGGTAGTGTCAGAGCTAGAGATATGGCTGGATTTTTTTCCCCCAGGATCAGCTGGAACAAAAATATTAGCATCTCAGTCTTTGTGAAGCTTGCTGTATATAATTATCTTTTATAACCCATTTAGTCATAATTGACAACCTCATATCTTACTTGTTGCTAGCCTTGTATTTTAAGTTTGATATGACTATTCCAAACTGCCTCTTTCTAGACCTTAAAGAGATTAAATTCTTTGAGTTTAGCTTTATTAAGAGGTTTAAAAGAAAAACAAAATATGTCAACTAGTAGTATTCAATGGAATACAAGAAAAATACTCTGTAAGAGAAAAGCACTTTCCATTGGCTTGTTTCAGTTTGTTGATAACAAACTGCAAGGCAGTTGGAGCACCTTTACTCCACAAGCTTTTGCAGCCACTTATTAGATAACTTTGGACACTGGAGGACAGGATACCAATTACAGTACTCAGAGTGTAATGCCAAATACCTAGCATCACTATCTATAACACTTTAAGAGAGCCTTTTTCTAATGCATTTTTGTAGATAGCAACCTTGGTTACAACACTCCTATAGGGGCACTGAGGCTCAGATAATTGAGTAGCTGGGTCCACGTTACAGAGGATATACAATCACAATCATGATTTTCAAGCCATGTTTTTATAGCAAAATATGCAGTGTTACTGCTTTATGAAATAAATTTCCTGTAACCCTTCACTAAATTGAAGTTTTAAAGCATTAATGAAAATCCCAACAGAAGAGTTTAACCACTGCTTCAGCGTGTATATATTATATATCTTTACCTATTATGATCCAACACGTAAGAAACCTTCCTGATTTTTACCTTATCCTTAAAGGACATTCTTTGTTGATATAGTCAAAGAAGGGATTGCTTCAAGATACTATGAAGGAGAGAAGAGTACAGTTTTATTTGATCCTGGGGCCATATTTATAATTACTGTCAACCAAAGGAGCCACAGGAGTTTGTGCTGCCTCTTGGAGTCTAGGGCTTGTTTCAATACATCAGTTATAAGCCTTAAAGAGCCTTGGGTGAGTACAGCAAATTTCTGACGACCATGGTTTGAAACTCTGTAGATGCAATATTTCTGTGCAGCTGATAGTATAAATACTTTATATGTCCAAAGCAATAAGCAGCATAGATCAAAGCTTTAGTTACAAAATCAAACATTACATTTTATTATTTTCAGTTTTTTAAAAGAGAATTTCTATTATAAAATTGGTTTCCTTTAGTGTAAACTCTCATTTCAGTAGTTTATATCCCTTAAACGATGCTTTTCTGAATAATGGAAACATTAAGGAATTTAAATGACAAATTATAGACTCTAATGTTCTTAGCTACCACAACTCAGAAACTAAAAACAGAAAGGGTAAATGATTTTTAGAGTAACAAATTTTTTAAAAATCATGATTTTAAAATGTAGTTTGAAAAAAATCTTATTTATAAGAGAATAGTTTTTCTGCCAGGCTAAATAAATTATGACATTCAATTTTTAATTTTACTTAAGTGGAAGTATTACTGTCATCTACTAATGAAAGCTGATTCTTAAAATTATCATTTTTGCCAATGATATCAAGTTTTAAATGCAGGTTTTTATTTTTTATTATAGCAAAGAAATGATGACTTCATTGAGTTAGACTACACCATTCTACTTCATGACATTGCATCTCAGGTAGAGTATCATTTTCCTTTATTTGATGCTACTTTGAAAATTGAGACTCATTTTGTAGCCACAGTATGCCTTATTAATTTTGACTCTAAATCAGAATTCATATAAATTCAAATAGGCACCAGGTTGAAATATATTACACTTGCAGCAATTTAACTTGTTTTGTGCTTTCTTTATGAGGACTGTTTTGTTTCTAACAAAATATAAACCCAACTGTTTCCTTAATTGTTTTCTGAATTTTATCATAGCATCGGTTTCCTTTACTTGCAGGAGATTATTCCTTGGCAAATGCAAGTTCTCTGGCATCCACAATATGGTACTAAAGTAAAACATAATAGCCGTCTACCAAAGGAAGCACAATTGGAATAAATGAAGACTGTAACATTCGATGAAGTATAAACATGCTTATTAATGACGTGTATACCAGTCTTCATTGATATCTAGCTTAAAGGGTCAGACAAATCTCGTAAGTGTCCCTTTGTATAAACGGCCTGAACTACAGAACTATATAGCTTCCATAATAAAGAGCATCACAATGTAAAAGTGTCTTATCAACAGTAATAGTGCTATGTATATCCCCTAATAAAAAGCTTTAAATTCCAGCCTCATAGTTTATGTTTAATCGTTTTGCATACTTACGGGACAGGGGCCGTAATGGTTTCTCTGAAAGCAACTTTTGGCTTTCCTGTGATACAAGGACAGCCATATTCTCTTTCCATCCTCTAAAAAGAGCAGGAGAGATCTTTTTGATATATTTAAATTAAAAAAATAATAAACTAAAGGAAGAAAAATCCTAAGAATCTCAAATACCTTAGAAGCATTCATTTAAATATGATAAGCAAATGATAAATCTTAAATCACTTAAGTACCTTATGAGGATAAATACATGATATTAAGCAATACAAACTGCTTTTACAGATTTTATATAAATGAATTCTAATTTAGAATGATTAATTTATACTTACCTCCAATTAATCTATCCACTAAAACTTTATCTTTGCTCCATTTTATTACATATTTACTGGAATAGTATATGAATCTGCTGTCATAATTTTCTACTATCTCAACTTCAAAGATATAATCAGAACCAGAATTTTTAATCGTAAGTCACATATATTTTGTTTTCGTTCACATACACACAAGACCTTTCCTAGGTAAGCAGGAGCCCCATCTACCCACTTGTTTATCTCCATTATAATGATCTTCAAGTAGTGACTTGAGAAGAAAACAGGCAAGAAATGGCCTGAAGAGTGGGTACTGGTGGGCCGATTTCTCAGCAGGTTTCTCCCTGAGGTTGTCTTCCTAAGGCTGAGACCAGGATACACTCGACCCAAGGGACCATAACCTAGGGATGGATCAATGGTCTTACTGCAAATCCCCTGAGCCTTGATTCTAGAAGTCTGCAATGTTTTACGAATAAAAAGATTTAGAAACCAAAAGTAATTAATTAGTAACACACACTGGAAGAAGCAGTATACCACATCTAGATACAAAAACCAGAGTGAAGCTTGAAGAACCACTATTAGTTTACAACCATTAGATTGAGAATTATCGACTTTTAACAAAACATAGACATAAATAAAGTGAATTTAACTTCTTTGTTATTCATTACCTGAGCATAGATTTCCAGGTGTAATTCTCCCATTCCAGATACAATTGTCTCTTTGCTCTCAGTGTCAAAGTGGACTTTAAATGTGGGATCTTCTCTTGTAAACCTGCCAATGCCTTTTGAAAATTTTTCCAGATCATTCTTTAAAAAAAGAAAATCATTACACATTTTACTAAGCATGGTAAGCAATGAAATTGTTGAAAAAACTTTAATGAATGAAATCAAATACATGAACAGTTAAAAAATAAAAATGATCTACCATCTAGTTTCTAGGCTATATCCTTTTAATATGAGAGCTTGGATACCACACAGCCAAGACAGCAGGGAACAGCTAACTGAGAGAATTTTCTTTTCACACCAAGATACAGGAGTCCAAGACTTAACTCTATGCCCTTTCCTATTATATTGACAAAAACTGTCCATTTGTGGAAAACTGCCCATAAAGCGGAAAGCAGAATCTGTGTTACTGTGTTATATTTTAGAAATCCTATACATAATCAAAGGAATCAGCATGGTTACCAAGATTCTACTGTAGATTCAAGAGGGCAGTTAAGACCAACACTAGGCAAATGCACATGAGACCTCTCCCTTTCAAAACTATCTGCTTGGATGCGGTTTGATGCACCTTTATTCTCCTTAGATGTAACTTCCTCATGTGGTAAGCAGAATAATGGTCTTCTAAGGACATGCCCTAATCCCCCCCAAACCTGTGACTGTTACCTTACACGGCAAAGGGGACTCAGCAGATGTAAGTAAGGTTACAGACTTTGAGATGGGGAGATTATCATGAATAATCTGGACAGGCCCAATTAAACTGCATGGGCCTTTAAAAATGGAAGCTGAGGGACTTCCCTGGTGGCGGGCGCAGTGGTTAAGAATCCGCCTGCCAATGCAGGGGACACGGGTTCAATCCCTGGTCTGGGAAGATCCCACATGCCACAGAGCAACTAAGCCTGTGCACCACAACTACTGAGCTTGCGCTCTTAGAGCCCACGAGCCACAACTACTGAGCCCACACGCCGCAACTACAGAAGCCCATGTGCTCTAGGGCCCATGTGCTGCAACTACTGAGCCTGCATGATGCAACTACTGAAGGCTGCATGCCTAGAGCCTGTGCTCCGCCACAAGAGAAGCCACTGCAATGAGAAGCCTGTGCACTGCAATGAAGAGTAGCCCTGCTCGCCGCACATGCACAGCAACGAAGACCCAATGCAGCCAAAAAAAATTTTTTTTAATAAAATAAAATAAAAATGGAAGCTGAATGAAGAAAGGTAGTGGAGAGATGGGAAGAGAAAAAGAAGAGACAGGAGATATTTGAAACATGAGAGGGGCTCATTTTGCTGTTGCTGGCATTGAAGACAGGAGGAAGGGGGCTATGAGCAGCCTCTAGAAGCTACAAACAGCCCTCAGGTGACAGCAAGGAAATGAGGACCCCAGTCCTACAACAAGGAGCTGAATTCTACCAACAATTTGAGTAAGCAAGGAACTAAACTGTCCCCTAGAGCCTCCAAGAAAGAAACAACACAGCCTTGCCAATACTTGATTGTAGCCCATTAAGAACTGTGTCCGAATTGTGGCCTACACAACTGTAAAATAATACATCTGTGCTGTTTTAAGCCACTAAGTTTTTGCTAATTTCTTACAGCAGCAATAGAAAACTAACATGCCCCAATCACCAATATTAACAGCTATCACATGTGGCTGAAGATGTGTTATGTGTTTTGTATACGTTATCTCAAATTCTAACCACAAGGCTGCACGACAGAATTATCCATGTTTTACAGGTGAGGAAACTAGGTACAGACAAGTTACTCAAGTCCACAGAGCTAGCTGGGCTTGAATCCTGGGTTAGTCTATCTCCAAAGTCTTTTCCCTTTTTCCTGCACTAGCCAGGGACTCTCAACTTACTAGAAGATCACCCCTGCCCCACTACTGAGATTCAGGGTTTTATGCAGTGATTTTATTATTTGATATATATTAATTCTCCAGGAAGCAGACAACCCCAAGACACCAAAAAACCTTTTGAATATTGATGCATTTGATTTCCCTCCATGATTGTGAACTATCAACAGTTAAATGTCTTACATGAACTCTGGAGTTAGGAATAAAGAAGAAGAATATCTTTAACTTCTAGTCCTTCATCTTCTGAAGGGAAAAGCAACCAATCTGGCAAAGTACTTGGAGCAAACTGTGGCATCTCACTGTGGTAAGATGTAAAGCTCGCCTTTCAACTTTCTGAGACAGAGTGACTGAACGTTTCCTGCCACCTCAACATTCTCTTTTCTATAATGAGAAGGGCCTGGAAAATCTCAGTTCCTCAAAATAGATGAAGTAGTTGCTGTTAATATATCCACAAGACAATAAATCAGAATACGTTCTGTAAATGATAGTATCCAGATGATAAGAAATCATAAAATGTTTACTCAATGCATGAATGAGTTAATGTCAATATATCACGTTAAAATGACTGTTATGAATGTAACTAACTTAAGAACTAAACAATTATGTTTCAAGATCAGGACTAATTCCAATGACAAGCAATGCATATGCAGAACCTATTCAAGCAATTTTGGCTAAAAAGCTAAATGACATCAAATCCAATCATAAAACTTTGTATTTGAAAGTGAGTCAAAACAGTCTTGTTTGAAGGCCTTCCATGTTATAGTCAGACATTTACTTCATAACTACCACAGACGTAGAGATGTGTTATAATCCATAAGGCAATTAATCTACGCAATATTTTAATATACTTTACAGTGAGGTTTTTCTGCAACTTAGGACAAATGCCTCAGTTGCCTCTCTTCCATCTCTTATGATCTGAATCTAGGAAGTTACTCACACTTAACACTCCAGAGCCAATGATATACCTTTACTATAGTAAAGAGTTATAAAGCACAGTCTCATGAATACTTTAATACCATCAACTTCTTCAAATATACTGTGAAGTACTTACTACTAATAGACTGGTAAATTTTAAAAGGTGATCTGAATACCGAAAGAGGAAATAGAGACCAAAAGACTGCTGGTTATCACAAGACACCATGTGCATTGTGGAGACAGACAAAAAAGAGCTCAAGTTTTTACTGTGATATACTGAGCGTTAAATCAAACTCCTACCTTGTTAGAAGGCTTCATTGCTATTGAAATGACAGGATCAGGAACATGAATTGACTCCTAAAATATTTTTCAAAGAACAGAGAAGAATTCAAATACAGTACCGTATGTGTCAGGGATGGATTAATTTTAATGTTCTCCTTTACAACAGAACAAAAGACAAATACTAGTCAACATCTTAGGGTAGACAAATATATCTTGGTCTGTTTTTCCTTAAATAAATGAATATACTAACATATATAGGTGTCCACTTATATGATCTCCTCCCTCCCAAAATAACAAAAATAAAGCATCTATTTACTTAACTGTTTAAGACCCTTAAGTTTGTTGACACTTTCAGTTTAACATAATCGTTACGTATAATGAATTCAAATGCTGAGATGTGGAATACTTATTAGCTAGTGGCTACATCTGCTATAGCTATCTTCTGATAAGTTATTTAATCAAAATATACTGCCATCACTGATAAGAGAAGCAGAGAAAGGGACTAGATTCTTTATACATATGGTATCTCATTTAATCAGTCACAACTCTGAGAGGCAGATATTATTATCCCCATTTTACAAATAGAAGCATTAAAGGCCTGGCAAGAAGAATAACTAACTTGGCCAAGGGCCAGCAGGTAGCACAGGGCAGAGGTAAGACTGACCAGGGTCTATTTGCCTCAATGCCTGAGTACTTCCCACAACCTCCAGTCCCTTCATATTGGTAATGACAAGTTTAGAAAAAACCTTATCAATAATACTTGTCAAAAAGTCCCCTTATCTAGATCCCCCAAAAACCTTTACAGATTTATGATTTTTGTAGTGTCCTAACTTCACATGTAAAACCATAGACATTAGAGAGTATTTTACACAAAAAAGCTAAATTATAAACTTAAGAATTCATCATATGATACAGGAGCTATTATAGTGCTCATCTGTTATGTTGGACCAGTTCTTATATAAACAACCCACTGTAAATTCCTTCCCTGCAAATCACCTATACCCTGTGTACTCATATTCGTCCTTTACTGAATGAATTCAGGAGAGGGAGCACCCTCATGAACACATGGTCATACTGTGCAAGAGCCTGCTGTCCTGTGGGGGCAAAAAGGGGAGGAGTAAAGGGGACTGAAAGGCGGGGACTGAAAGGTGGGAATTGCCCGAGCATGCTCTTCCCTTCAGTCTCCCTCAGTGATGAAAAGGGACCTATGAGTTCCACAAGGCAGGCTGTGTACAGTAAGTGGGACTGTCTAGTTGCATCCTGCCTGCAGGGCAGGGTTCTGTTCTGTCATGCTGCCCCTGGAGTCTAGCCAAAATGTTACAGCCTGCTCTTACAGTTCTCTAGGGGATTGAGGGAAGGGTCCAAGCTCCAGCTGCCGAGTTAATAAGGAAGGAGCACTTGGCTGGGACTAGCCTGATGACGGTGACAGCAATTAGAGGTGTGCCCACAATGGGGAGGCACATCTCAGGGTAGGAGTCAGCGCTACACACGCCAGGTTACCTGGTGGAGATTCTCCCTCCATGCTAAACCCTGGAGAATGGTGGAATGATTTTACTATGAAAAACCAGGTAAGTTAGCTAACAGAGCACTTGTTTAGCTGACATTAAAAGAGCCATAACCAACCTACAGTTGATGCCCGTGGCACTCAATGAAAACTTCTGTGGTTGTTTTTCTGAAGTACTAAAACATAGACTTTTGAAACGCAAGTGATAAACAGCTTTGAAGTTAAATGACTTACCATAGAAAGGCCACTATTATCTTTGTTTGTGAATGTGTCTCCACTAGCACAGTCAATGCCAAACAATGCACAGATGTCTCCGGCAAACACTTCCTCAATATCCTAAATAAAGAATACAATATGACACTTGCAAGTAATACAAACCAGGACATCATAACTAAAAAGTAACTGCACAATGAACACATTGTACACAAACAAACGTGGCAGAATCTCACCATGAATTCCACGAAGAAGGAATTAGATAGAATCAATGCAACACCAACAATCAACCACGGCAAGATATACCTTCAACAGGGCCCTTATTTAAACCATACCTCAACTGACAAGATTTTACTTTAAATGGAAACTCCGAGCTATGGCATCTTTACTTGGAGGATCTGCAGTACTGACGGAACACAGAACCTCACGGTTCTAAAGTTATTTCTATAGAATTAAAAAGCACGTAGTATAGAATGAATAAACAACAAGGTCTTACTGTATAGCACAGGGAACTATATTCAATATCCTGTGATAAACCATAATGGAAAAGAATATGAAAAAGAATGTATATATATGTATAACTGAGTCACTTTGCTGTACAGCAGTAATTAACACAACATTGTAATTCAACTATACTTCAATTAAGAAATAAATTTTAAAAAGATAAATTCAAAAAAATAAAAAATACAATTCTATCAGAAAGAAAAAAAGAAAAACAAACAAAAAACATGTAGTACTATATGTGCTGCCACAGTCCAACAATGAGATGTGTATGACAAAGGCATACAAGGAAAACCTGCAAAGGAAGTTTTGGAAAACAAAGGCAGGAGAATGGAGTCTACTGTACTTAAAATAATCTTAATTTCTCACAGATGCAGGCAGTTAAAAAAACACAGGAAATCTAAAAAAACACAAGAATAAAGCACTGGTTCCTCTAAACTTCCTAGTCTTTTTTATATTGACAGTTCATTAATAACAGCCGTGGCTGTGAATGAGCAAGTGTGTGTGTCTTGCTTTACTGGTTACACAGCTGTACGGATCTCCTAGCTTCTGGCCCATGAAAGAGCTGTAACAATCACTAATCCCTCTAGCCTGCCCCCTGCTGCCTATCTCAAAAAAGAGCAATGACGTCTAATTTTGAAAGACTGCCTGTTCATTTTCCAGGAGATAAAAAAGTTATGGCCACTGAAAATTTCTGAATGTCGTAACATTTTGCTTAGACTAATAAATTTCTCTAGGAATATAGAGCTGAATTGAGAAAGGGTGCAAGAAGGAGACAACCTCACACACTTGGTATTCCTGCCAAACCTTAACCCTATGGACCACAGAAGGCTAGGACAGATTCAGAGCCAATTCAAGGATTCAAGCCATAAGCCAAAGTTTATCTCCCAGACTAGACCTTCAGAGGTTTTAAATGCTCAGATGAATTCTGGCATCAATATGGCCCTTCTGGGGGTTGGTTCTACTTCCATATTTCAGGAAGTAAATCTACTGAACAATGTGGGAAGTTATGTATGAATTTATTACTCTCATTTACCTTTGAGAACCACAGTTCCACTGTGCTAAAAACCTATTATACTCTTCGTAAGGATAGCTCTTGAGGAAAGTGTTGAATCTTGTGCTCCGAATCTTAGGGAACTAATGTCCCTTTTCCTTAACCTTGGCCACTGAGGAAATACAGCTAACTCACAAATGGTGGTTTTAAATGTGTTCCTGACATTTGCTAATTTAGCCTACACCAAAGTGCCACATGAGAATTGTAGCCCACCTAACTAAAAAGGAAGAAGCTAGGAAAACACATTCAACTAGAAGTGATTTTCTTGTGGGGCTCAGGATACCAAGAAGGTAGATATATTTCACTTGCATTAGAGAAATTTCTGATCTCACAACAATGCCCAGGTACTCGCCTCCATCATGTCGGCATGCATGTGAACCAGCCGTTGCACCCGTACTTTCTTTCTCGTCCTCGTATTATAGATGGTATCACCCTTCTTCAACTGTCCTTGATAATTTCGAACATAAGTTAACTGTCCAAATCGACCTGCCTAGAAGTCAAGATTGGATAAGGTCAGAAAGAATGAAAAAGAAACACAGGAATCAAAATTAAGAGGAAAACTTCACAACTACCTTCAAATATCTGCTATCAGTTTTAGTAGTACAACTTATACACATGCTTCAGTTTGTTGTCATAAACTACTTTAATACTAGTTTTGAATATAGATAAGTTAAATGGTTGTTCTTTGATATCAAAATCCAAGATACTACTTTTGCTTCCTCTAAGTTATTAGAAAAAGTTTTAAAATTTATATAATAAGGAAGTTATTCCATAAGTTCAGTTTAATACAAGAAGACATAAAAATAAGGTATAATTATTAGAAAGACAACAATGTTGGAGAAACTAACATTGTTAGTTAGACTACATGTTAGAGAAACTTTGAGAGTCACCTGGAAAGCTATACAAATAAGAGTTCTGTAAAGTGACTGAATATAAAATGAATAATCAAGGATCATTTCCTCCTGAATAGTAACACTAACTTATTAGGTAAGTATTTAAAAGTTGCCAATTCTTCCCATGTTAATTTCCAGGTTTAACACAATAGCAATAAAAATCAGAAGAGGAATTTTTAAACATTTTATTAGTGACTTTAATATTAGAAGAATGGATAAAAATAGAAAATAACTCTGATATAAGAATATATTAAATACTCCAAAACATAAATAGTATAAAACTAGCACAAATTAAACTGAACAGCCCATAGGGTATAGTATAAATATCTAAAATGTTTAATTAATTTGTCAATAGAAGATAAATGACACATGACAATCAATGAAAAAATATAACATTGTTCAAAAACTGGTAACTAGACAACTGGTCTTCTATTTGAAGGCAGAGGAAATACATTTAGATCCTACCTCACAGCATTCAGCAAAACAAATTCCAACTGGATTAACAATGAACAAAACAAGAAACCCCACCACAAAGAAGGAGAAAGAAAAGTAAATCTTTACAAAATATAATCAAAGAGGAAGATTTATAAGGTTAAAAATGAGATAATGACTAAAGACAAAGACTGATGTATTTGTCTATGTAAATTTTAAACTGCAAATTGTTTTTTAAAAAACTTTATTAGAGAAAGGCTCGTACAAATAAGTAAAACACTTTGACTCTAATTTTAAAAAAGGAAAGACAAAAGAAATAAAGAGGCAATTACAAAAGAGGAAATACAATTCCATAATGAATATATGGAAAAATGTTCTCTATTATTAGGAATTAAGGCAAGATAAAGTATTAAAATACTATTTTCATTTATGAAATCAGTAATGATTTTTAATAAACAATACTCAATGCTGATAAAGATTCACTGAAATAATCTAACATATACATTAATTCTGAGTATGAAAGCAATCTGGCAATATAAATCATTAAATATTAAAATATTTCATACCTGTTACTCAATAATTACAATTCTGAGGATCCTAAGAAAAATATTCCTAAATATATATTTTTAAAAGCTTTATGCATAAAAATTGTCACTGCAATGTTATTTCTACTTTTTAATTTAAAATTACTTTTTCTGGTTTTAGAAGTAATAAAAAACATACTGTAAAAATTTAAAAATAAAAACTAGGAAAAAGCCCTCCCCAATATAATTCCATCCCAGAAATAACCACTCTTTAACACTTTCAAATTACCCAACTTTTTTCCCACTTAAAATATTATACACAGAAGCAATAACACAACAAAAAGCACACCCAGTCCCCAAATGTTGGTTTCTAATACCATTCACAATTAAAAGAAATCAGGGCTCTTAGAGAAATGGCTGATTCTAGGGCTGGGGCAGGGAATATACAACGTAAGCCTGGAGAATCCTGTAGTGCCAGAAAGTAAGCAAGTATTCAAAAAAGCAAAATACGGTGGAATGTCTAAGGGGCACAGAAGCCAGGTGAAACAGCTCCAATGGCCAAAACTGGTCAATCTGGCAACAAAATAAGTAACATACCACTGGATTATAACTCAAAGTACAAACTAAATATCCACGAGTCCATACTGATAAAAATAAATGATTGAATAAATAAATATATGGGGAGAAAAGACAATTCTCTTATACAGAAGAATCTCAAATAACTTACATAGATACTGCTCCCTCAAGGAGGAAGAAAATAATTCCCAGCCCTTAAGTGTGGGTTGTGCCCAGGAACCTTCTTCTAAAGAGTCAATATGGAACGGGGTAGAGGGGAAAGTAACTTTACAGTGGAGAAACCTGTAACCAAATATTTCCTAAGAGTCATTTTATAATAGGAATAAAAGCCTAACAGAAAAGAAAATTTCTATATATAGCAGTTAAATACATTAGAAAGCAACTTACCTCCAGTTTAAAAGCCAGGCCTACAAATGGATGGGAATTGTCTCTTTTGGGGTTCATTAAGATTTTGGTTTTCTCTTGTGAGTCACTTAAAATAAAAGAAATACACATTTATGAGATGCAATATTTCATATTTCTTTTATATTAATTTGTTTCATCAGAATATTATCTGAGAAGAAGCACATGTGCAGTAAACACTTCTGGGCTGATTCATAAGTGAAATTTCACTGAAAGGGATCAATAAGAATAACTTTTCTGGTCTTAATTACTGCATTGTGACAGGACCAGAGCAGAATAAAAAACACAAAAATAGTCTGGCAGAAAAAGAAAAATTATCAATGAGAACTTCAAAATTTTTGTTTCTTAAAGCATTAAAAAAAAATACAATTGGTTCCAAATGAGTAAATTTTCTAATGATGTAAACTTTGATAATGAAATAAATCATATTTCTAACTTACAAATAGAATATATGGGAAGGTATAATAAATATTTTTCTCTATGCCAAAATCGTTACCCAAATAGAAATGGAGATTGATTTTTGTAAATTATGGGGAAAAACCCACAATCACAACTACAAGAACCATTCTTAAATACTTTCCCAGTGCACAAATGTTAAAGTCTTTGTGCATAAATTAAAAATCAATTTCCAAGACTTACTCCTGATTGAGAATAGCATAATTTTGGACTTCAGATGGATTTGGGAGGTATTCTAAAACAGCATCTAAAAGAGGCTGAACTCCTTTGTTCTTCAAGGCGCTTCCCAAAAAGACAGGAGTAAATGACCTATTTAGAGTGGCTCTTCGAATTGCGAGCTACAAACGAAAAAAATTAATGATTAGTTTATCTTAAAGTTATTTTGTGTTTCAGATCAATTACAAAGTGACAAATCAATGAAATGAATTGGTACTCTTTGGAGTACTGGCTCTGGTGAAGACTGGAATCAGGTTCTCTATAACTTAAGATCAAAATACAAAAAAAGAAAAAAAAAGAAAAAAGGCTATTTAACTTTCAACACTGCAATTGCTTTCAACACTCCTGGAATGTCACTAACTTTCAATTTGGCAAAAAAAAGAAAAAGATATATATATACACACATACATAGAAAATAAACACACACACAGAACAGTGTAAGCAGTATGTTAACAATTGTGTAAGATAGAGGGAACAGCAACACACACACACACACACACACACACACACAAAAGTCTCTGGAAAGATACACCAGAAACTATTAACTGGCAACCTGTTTTAGGGACAGGGCAGAGAACTGGGCAGATGGGAGCCAGGTGGGAGACTTTTTCCTGTGTACCTTTGTATAGTTGTTAAATGTTTAAATGATATGAAAGTTTAAACGATATGAAAGTATCACCTATTAAAAAAACATTTAACTGATTTGTTTTCTTTTTTAAAGGACATACATACAGGAAGCCAAACAGTATAAACTGCTCATAAATTAAGGGCTGTGATAGTAACAAGGCTCTAAAATAACGACCTCCTGGTCACGTCCCAACCCCTCGTGCAAGCACCGTCCATGTGTCCCAGCCTCATTCCTTACTGGCTACTGGCCTCAGAGGGAGCAGTGGACCTTTAGCTCTAGCAGCTGGAAGAGGCCAACAGCAGTGCTGTGCTGTGGCCACAACCCACCACTGCAGAAATATGCAGCTGCATACAATTATTTCTCAGTCCTCAGGAAAAACAGAAAACTAGTTATCCTAAAAAGCTTAAAGCAAAACATTTATAACCACAATTTCTAAACATCACAATGAAAAGTAGGATAACAGCTGAGCACAATAAAAGGAGTATAAAAAGGAGAAAATAGGCATGGTAAGAAAGCAATTACTATTTGGAGCTATCTTAAAACACTTGCCTTTGCTGTTGCTAGGGACCAGAAATGGCTTGGTCACTAATCACTTAGGCTACCCTAGGCCACAACGTCAGGTCTTTGACTTTCCAACCCTCCCTATATGCAACAGTAGGAACATATGAATCTTACCACGCTTAACTTTACATCCATTGAATAGAGAAACACATGAACATGGTTGATAAATAGAAAAAAGGAGAAATTAAAGCTAACCCTATACCAGCCTAACAAAAGCTTTATTTTCCGGAAAATTTCCCTAACTTTTATAAGAATCACATTCACACTTGAAAACCGTTGCCTTTCCACTGTCCCTAATAACAATATACCCAACAACAACATAGAAACTAAAGTACACCCACGTATCCTGGCAGAAAACAGTAAACATAGCAGGGCTAAAACTGTCCTCCTTATAAAGGCCTGCTTGCAAGGCTGGGCCCCTGGCTGAGGCCTGGGGATCTGGATTTCTGGGAGGTTCCCAGCATTCCCAGAACTGGTAAGACTGGTTCACTGTGCCTATACTGTTGTACAAACAATGTAATGTGTGCTAAACACCTACTTTCCTTCTGCGAGTCTGGGATTTGGTACATGCTAGGCAGCGGGTGTCTATGTGACCAGCCCCCAGTAAAACCTTGGCACTGAGTTTCTAATGAGTTTCCCTGGTAGACATCATTTCACAGGTGCACTCACAACTTTCCGCTGGAGGAAACAGGCAAGCACTGCAAGACTGCACTGGATGCCTGGGAGCTTACGCCTGGTTTCTTCTGGACTTCACCTCATGTGCCTTTGCCCTTTGCTGATTTTGCTTTGTATCCTTTCACTGTAATAAATCATAGCCATGAGTGTGATTATGTGCTGAGTCCTTACTCCTAGTGAATCACAGAATCTGACATATTCCCTTTCATAGATCGAAACCTAACTCTCTACTGTGGTTCCTGGGTTACGGTGCTTGACTTCAATTAAGGCCCAGACCTATACTTTCCTACGTGGTGCTCCTTACTCATCAGAGAGCTGAGGTGATAAGGCCTTTGTGAATGGTAAAGAACTCAAGCTATGAGATAAATTAGTAAGCATCTCAGCTTCAACAGGGTTCTTTCCTTGTGCATTTGATCTATAAACTCCCTGAGTGCAATGTCTTACACACAATAATTACTTGTCCGATCTCTGCTAAGGGCACCAAGTGGTTTGGCAAAATAAATATCAGTCTTTTTATGATTTTTATTTTTATGATAAAATATACATAACAAAATTGACTATCTTTACAATTTTTAAGTGTACAGTTCAGTGGCATCAAGTACATTCACATTGCTGTTACCACTATCCACCTCCAGAACTTTTCACCATCCCAAACTGAAACTCTGTACCCACTAAACTTCCCATTCTTCCCCCCACCAGCCCCTGGTAACCACTATTCTACTTTCTGTCTCTAGGAATTTGACTATTCTGGGTACCTCACAGAAGTGGAATCATACAATATTTGTCCTTTTATGTCCTTTTACGTCTGGCTTATTTCACTTAACGTCATGTCCTCAAGACGCACCCATACTGTAGCATGTATAAAATCTGATTCCTTTTTAAAGCCAAAAAATACCCTCCATTGTATGAATATACCAATTTTGTTTATTCATCCATTGATGGACATTGGGTTGTTTCCAACTTTTGGCTATTGTGAATCACGCTGCTATCAACACTGGTGTACAAATATCTGAGTCCCTCCTTTCAATTCTTTTGGGTACACAGAAGTGGAATCGCTGGATCATACGGCAGTTCTAGGTTTAATTTTTGAGAAATCACCATACTGTTTTCCACAGTACATGCATCATTTTACATTCCCCAGCAATGCACAAGGGTTCCAATTTCTCCATATCCTCACCAACACTTATTTTGTTTTTTAAATAATAGTCATCCTAATAAGTGGTATCTCACTGCGGTTTTGATTTGCTTTCCCTAATGATTAGTGATGCTGAGCATCTTTTCATGTGCTTATTGGCCATTTGTTATCTTCTATGGAGAACTGTCTATTTACAAACTGAATACCAGTTTTAGGCAGGGATCTTCTCTTTATTTTTTAAGAGCTGAACAATCAAGTAAAAAAATCTATACAGCCTTCCAAATAGTACAACAGGGTACGTTTCTAATTTATCTCCTTTCTTCTTAATAAGACTATGTCCAAGAGGTTGGCAGTGTAAGTATCTTTTTTCCTAAAACTATGACTCCTTTCCCATTTTACATAACTCACTACTTAAAAAAAGAGAATAATTTGCCATGTCAAATATTTTTTTAAGAAACCAATTATGTTAACAACTTTGCTCCGATTTCATTAATAAAACCCCTGCATAAAAGCACCATGTCCCTTCCCTGCAAAAAAAAAAACCCCAAAAGCCCTCTTTTTTCTTATTAATATAAGATTAATTTTGAGAGCACTTGCCTTTAAATCAGAAATTGAGGGAATTTTTTCTTCCAGAAACATCTCACCAAGTTGCTCATCTGAATTAGCAACACATTCAATCAGCTCCTGCCGGTGGTCAGCTGCTGCCGCCCTGAATTCTGCTGGAATTTCCCCATATCGAACAACCTGACTAAAAGTAGAAATGTTTTATTTTGGTACTTTAAGAATATTCAGTTAAATTGTAAATCAACTATACTCCAATAAAGATTAATTTAAAAAAAGAACATTCAATTAAACATATAAGCACCAATGAAAAAGATAAACTAATGGCCAAAATATTTTTTTAGATAAGAGCTCTGATATATTTGCGTTAAAATCACAAATAAGAAAAATGTGAATCTTTAAAATTCAGAATAGTGGGCAAAATACTTTAAACAAGCAAAGCAAACTGCTCAAGGTTGTACTACTAGTAAACAGATGAGCCATGATTCAAAGCTAAAATGACTCCAAAACCCATGAGTACAGGTGACCTTTGAACAACACAGGTTTGAACTGCACAGGTCCACTTATACACGGATTTTTTTCAATAAACATGAAAAAATATGTGTATAACATTGTATACAAAACTTGTATTGAAGTGGACAGCCTATCATTATATAGGAATAAGATAAGTGATATTTAATATGAAATTAATGTGTTAGTTTTCTTACTGTTTTATAACTTTGCTTTCAAAGAATTATATCACCATACAGTATGCCTTTCTCACATAATTAAAGACACTGTGTATCATCACAAGTAATTTTTTTAAGTCACAATGCTTCCAATACTGTATTATGAATATGATTATATGATATGCCATAAAAAATTCTATAACGACTCATTCATTAGCATACAGACTAGGCTACTGCATTACATCAATTACACTAGGCTACCATAAAGCAATATAGTGCTGCTTCTTCCTTATCAATGTATGAATTGTTATACCTGTATATAAATATGAATTTCTTTTCATATTTTATCTTTTCATTTTTGATATCTAGTGTTAGTAATACATATAACATCTACAGTGCTTTGACTCATATAAGATTTTACTGATGTATTACTTTCCATATTGATAAATACAGTACAATACTATAAATGTATTTTCTCCTCCTTATGATTTTCTTTAACATTTTCTTTTCTCTAGCTTACTTTATTTTAAGAATACAACATGTAACATACAAAATATGTGTCAATCAACTGTGTTATAGGTAAGGCTTCCAGTCAACAGTAGGCTATTAGTAGTTAAGTTTTGGGGGAGTCAAAAGTTATACTTGGATTTTCAACTGCACGGGGGGATCAGCACCTCTAACCCCCACATTGTTCAACTGTACTTGAAAATTCTATTAACCAAATTAATCAGAATATCACAGTCAGGACTTCCCTGGTGGTGCCGTGGTTAAGAATCTGCCTGCCAATACAGGGGACACGGGTTCGAGCCCTGGTCCGGGAAGATCCCACATGCCGCAGAGCAACTAAGCCCATGAGCCACAACTACTGAGCCTGCGCTCTAGAGCCCACAAGCCACAACTACCGAAGCCTGCACGCCTAGAGCCCGTGCTCCACAACAAGAGAAGCCACCACAATGAGAAGCCTGCGCACCGCAAGGAAGAGTAGCCCCCACTCGCCACAACTAGAGAAAGCCCACGTGCAGCAACAAAGAGCCAATGTAGCCAAAAATAAATAAATAAAATAAATTTATTAAAAACTCCATGTATCAGTTTTCATAATCTTTAAAAAAAAAACAAAAGAAGAATATCACAGTCTCTGACAAGCAGGATTAGAGACTTGACTATTCCTTTTCATTAATAGCAATTTTTAACACAGAACACTCCATTCTGTAGTTTTAAAAAAAAAAAGGTACTAACTATGACAGACTCTTCAACCTTGACCTCAGTTCTCCATCCCTCTAGGGGCCAGACAGGTAAGAGTCACAAATAAAATACAAAACAGAGAAATGGATATACTTGATATTTAGAAACATCAGTCTTAACATTTTAAAAGGATTTCTTTAAAAATGGAATCTAACGTCGAAAAATAACAAGCTTTTCAGAAACACATTCCTGGGGGGAAAAAAAAGGGAAAAGAAGCCAATTGCAAATAATTGCAAGTAGTCAGAAAATAATTCTTATTGTCCTAAAGAATGCTCTTCACAGCCTTCAGAACTTAATTTCTTCCATTCTGGCAAGCTCCCTCCTTCTTAGTCTTTCACGTCAGAATCTTCCTTTCAAAATGTACATACCCAGTGGTCTAGGGCTGGGAAAGGGGGCAGGTATGTTAAGAAGTTCCACCTGGGCTTCCCTGGTGGCGCAGTGGTTGAGAGTCTGCCTGCCGATGCAGGGGACATGGGTTCGTGACCCGGTCCGGGAAGATCCCACATGCTGCGGAGCGGCTAGGCCCTTGAGCCATGGCCGCTGAGACTGCGCGTCCGGAGCCTGTGCTCCGTAACGGGAGAGGCCACAACAGTGAGAGGCCCGTGGTTCTGATGTACAACAATGTTTAAAAGCCTCTGCTTCAGTAGGCAGAAACGTGTGCCCTGGGAATTCTGAGGAAGCAGATTTATTCATTTACTTAAAAATCTTTTTTGAGTCTCTATTTTGTACCAGACAGTTCTAGGGCTGGGTACAGCAGCAAATAAACCTGATAAAGATCCTTGTCCCTTACATTCTAAGGAGTGAGAGAGAAACTTTGTTGTCATTACTTAGTTGTCAAACAAAAAGTAAGAGTGAGAAATGCCTTGTCCACTGAATAGGCTTGGTCTTTTTCCCTACCTACAAGACGGTCGATAAGGATAAATTCTATATAGTTAACTGATCACAATGCCTTTCACCCACCTGCCAGACCAGCAATCTCAGTTCCATAGCAGAAAAAGGAAACCCCTAATAAAGGACCTGCGGAGAGAACTGCCAGGCTACTGGGTCCACGCTTCAGAACAAAGGTTCATTTATGACTCCCCAAATTGTCTAGAATAGTGCCATTCAAACTGTGGTCTGCAGACCTGAAACATCAGCACCACTTGGGAGCTTTCCAGAAATGCAAACTCCAGGCCCACCCTACAGCTCCTGAATTAGAATCTCTGAAGGTGAATCCAGAGACTTGTGTTTTAATAAGCTCTCTAGGTGACTTTTCTGAATGCCATGGTTTGATAACCACTGCGCAGTTACAATGCTTTGTGTGCAAAGGTCTCTTCAAAAGTTGGTTGACAGACCAAAACCATTTCAAAAGTTACCAATTTGCTTTTTGTATTGCCTAAACCACATGTATACAAGTTTAACTTCTTTTATATATTAATCTTTTTATTTTTGTAATCCCATGAAGTAGGTAGAGGAAATATTTATGATCCCTATTTTCTTCCCAGTTTTTATAATAATACCCAGAACATAGTAGCTGTTCCAGAAAAGTCTACAGAATGAAAGAATACATGGATGAATGCATGAACAAGTAGAAAAAGAGATATTACATCATTAGCCCAAGCTGAAGGTCTCCTTTCACCACACCGTGTATATCATAACGCGATATAAATATATCATCCAAAGAGTAACATACTCTCCCTTGGAATGAATACTAAGCAAAATGGGGAGTAACTAGGATTAAAAGCATTAAAACAAAATCATCTTAGAGGATATTCTTCCAGCCACATTTCAAAAAGAAGTTTATATTTAAAGCATTCATCCTTTTCCTTCTCTTTGATACTTTTTAAAATATAAGATTTTAATAGTACATTTTTAACACTTACCCAAAGTCTCCATCAAAATAGATGGCTCGTTCCTCAATAAGATCTATAATACCTTTAAAATCACCCTCCAAACCAATGGGTAATTGCACAAATGCTGCATTATGACTTAGTTTAGACCTGGAAAATAAAAATACATGTTTACCCCTTTTTTTCTCCCCAAATCCCTTTGAAATGACAAAACAAATATAAAAAGAAATCAATGACAGATCTGTGGAAGTGATCAGCAGGTCAGAGCGGAGGATACAAAAGCATTTGGGAACAGACTGACAGCCAAACTCACTGTGCTCAGGAAGCCTCAACCCTATTCGGGCAACAAAAAGAACTGTAAGATACGTATTTTCCCATCAGATCCCCAGAATACCCTGGATCAGAAACAGAAGAGGGAAAAACAGGTCATTGAGTGGTTGGCCAGGAAATTAAAGCATAGTGGGATAATTGTACCCACATCTCATTCTTGGATCAGCTGACTCTAGTGAAGCTGAGTATAGCTATCTGAAAAGGAAGTTCCTTAGGGGGAAAACCCTTAGAGTGGGTATTATAGCCAGACACTCATCATCGGCCTGTACCCTCAATCAGGCACAACCACCGAAGAGAAATCACACTCACTGGCAGGGATTTACACTCAAGTAGAAATATGCTCTAGCTAACTATGGTCTAGATTCTAGGTACCCATCTATAACTATGGATAGATAACTAAGAACCACCAAATATCTGAAGGAAATCAATAGCTTGCAAGAGAGGTGAAATTAAGAAATAGTACTAACCTCCAAGGAGAAAGTTACTAGAAGAAAACAAAATGTAAAGATCTAAAAAGGAATTACCTCTATTAATAAAGATGTCACAATAAAAGGGAAAGTTTATAGAAATTAACTACATAACTGCTGGGATTAAAAAGAACAAAAAACAGGCTAAATAACAGAAGGGATGCAGATGAATACCAGATTAGTGAGTTGGAAGACTGACCTCAAAAATTCTCTCATAACCCAGTGAAAAATTAGGAGACAGAAAGTATGAGAAAGTATGGTAGAAAAGTTAAGACACAGAGGCCAGATTCAGAAGTTTCAAGATCTGTTTAATGGGAGCTACAGAATGAGGTAACAGGTAAAAGGGAGTGGTGCAAAGAAAGAACCAAAGTAGTCAAATAAATGCTGAAAGAGAATCTGCCTGGAATTCAGGAAAAGACTTGGTGCAAAGAGACCATCTATTGCCAACCACAAGTAAAATATAACTAGAAAAAAAAAGTGAAAACGTTTCGTTATCCCAAGAAAGTATTACAAATGCCCAATAAAGAAATATTTCACTCTCATGTTCTCAAAAACATCACTTCCATCAGAGAGCACACAGCAATACTGTCAGTTAAAGTTCCTCAACACGGTATCTTTTGTCATCAGACACATCACTCTTAGTCTCTCCACTACCACAAACCTTACCGCCTACATCCATCAGCTCTGCCATGTGAAACTTGGGTAGGAACTCTACCGCTACATTTACAGATCTACAAAAGGTGAAAAGTGAAACTCCGACTCTTTTCAAAGGCTGTGTGAAACACGTAGTATTGTGCAAAATGTAAAATCATATCAATACCACTGGGTTATGTCTGATTCAGAAAGGAAGTATTGCTGTTGTCTTAACAAATATGTTAACAAAGAAAAGCAAGAGAATATAGCGTACTAATTTAAGTCATTAATTAAAATTCCTCAAATGAAGGTTAAAATTGAAGATAATCCTCTAGCTTTGTCTAAATAAATGCACAGTACTTTTAGAATCTACCCTAGATTATAACTTCTCTAATTAGAGCAAAACACTACAAATTGCCAGATGGTTTTCTGAATTCACCTTCAATCTCCCTAAAATTTAAGTCATATTTCTTCCATTTTACAGAGAAAGTAGTTGATGAAATCACATCACAAACCAAACTACGGACCTTAGTGTTCCATTTACTGTAAGTCATACACATAGATGAATTTTAAAAAGGGAAAAAAAATTTAAGGGGATAAAGCTTAATGACACTGAGTTAACTGTCCTTCTGGATGTGAGGCTTGTTATCCGGATCATCACCCCCGCTCTGTTCTAAGGTTCAGTACCTCATTTGCTGCAGGGCCCGGGCTGGGTTGGAGCCCATTCGGTCGAGTTTGTTAATGAAAGTTAGAAATGGAACACTGTAGCGCTTCATCTGACGATTAACAGTCATGGTCTGGCACTGCACCCCCCCAACGGCGCACAGAACAAGGATGGCGCCATCCAGCACCCTCAGGGCTCTTTCAACTTCTATTGTGAAGTCCACGTGCCCTAAATGAGACAGAGAACTGTGTCGGGGTCTTAAAAAGCAGTATGAATTTTTACAACATGTACAAGTAAAAGTTCTTCTATCTCTGATCATTACGTATGTCTTCTAAATAAAATATGAACTCCTTAAACCACCAATACTGTTCACTTACCATAAGGTTCAGGGGCTCAACAAAATCACTTCAAAAGATACTAGGGCATGGGCATCTTTGGAATCAGCTGCAACATGTAAAAGGCAAGAACATTCCTATTCACAATTTCTTTGCACTATTTTTCAAAGAAACCACTTAAAGATGAAGTATTCTAGGTCCCAAGTCAGATTTCTCTAATAGGGAATTCACAGTCACACTTTTGAGTATTATTTTGTACTCAAAAATGAGCTAGATCACGGTAAAGAACTAAATATGCCACTGCCAAAACAAGCTGCAATAAAACCAAGAACTTAGCTCACCAGGAGTATCTATAATGTTGATATTGACATCTTTCCACATGGTATAGGTGGCCGCTGACTGAATAGTGATTCCTCTTTGTCTTTCTAGTTCCATGGAATCCATGACAGCACCAACTCCATCTTTACCTTTTACCTAAACACAAGCACAGCAATTCAGATTTCTCTGTCCCTGCATTCCAAGAAGGAAAGAAACCTTCACAGATGGAACCAGAACACAGATAATTAACTGATGCAATTTTCAGAGAAACCTAATTGTCAAACCATATCATCTCATGGAGTAGAAAATTGATTACAGGTTTTGCCCTCTATTAACCCTAACCCTTTTTTCATTGCCATTTTTAGCAGCTGCTACCACTGAGCATTACCTGGTCTTAGAGCTATCCTTGCTCCCTCTGCACTGTTCCTGCCCACCAGCCCTGTGTTAGTCTGTGAGCAGATATGCAGAGAAGAGATTTTTCCCTGCTGTGTTTCTTGTGGACTTTGAGGTCTGGGTGGGAAGAATTCAGCTTTTAAAGTCTGTGATTTAATGAGATGATCTTCATCTGAAGTAACATTTTTAAGTGGAGAGTTGAATTACTCAATAATATGTAATGTAATGTCTTCAGGAGAGTTTCAAGATTTTCTAAAATAATTCTTTCCTGACATATGTATTTTTAAACTATTAAACTCATTTTAAACCCTTTTTCCACTTAACATTATAAACATCTCTCCATAACATTTAAAAGTATGTAAACATTATTTTAATGGCTGCTTAAGGGTACATCATACTGACTTATCATTCTTAAAAAAAAGCCTACTCAGTATACCCACAGTGATGGTCTCTAGAAAGATTCCTCAGAGCAACATTTCAAGCCAACCTGATCTATCCATTTTGTGACTCTGATTAAAGATCCACTGTTACCATTCTTTTAATCTTTCAGGTTTGTAAAGTTTCTTAAATCCTTATAAAACAATTAAAACCAGGGTCAAACTAATGGCATCAACCATGAACCACATACCTCATGCATTTTTGCAATTCTGCCAGTGTAGTAAAGCACTCGTTCTGTTAATGTAGTTTTCCCAGAATCAATGTGAGCTGAGATTCCAATATTTCGTATCTTCTCATTAGGTATCACCCCTGATGAACACCATCGGCAAATCTTCCAATTAGCCTGAAAAAATAAGAGAGCTCAATTCAATGCACTTTTCATGAGAAAACAGTGGACAATTAGAAAGGGTTTAGTGGACATCTTTCCTCCGAGAAATCTCAATGGACACAAAACGTCATATATGATTGTCTGAAAAGGCAAAAGAAGGAATGTCTCAACCTGAAACTCCTGTAACCAAAGAAGAGGTTGCAAGAGAGAACAGAAAAGACATACTCTTAAAAATAAATAAATAAGTCAGAAAAGATATATTCAAATTAATTAATTAAATAAATAAAAAGGAACAGATACTTTTACCGGATGGCACAAGTTTGAAAATATACACTGGGGCTGATAAAATCAGAAAAACTGCTCCCAACAACTACTTTAAAAGGAAATATAGTTTTTACTCTAAATTTTACTTTTTTTTCCCCTTCCTCCTTACTGTAGTTCACAGCTAGCAAGGACGTTTGCGGACTTATATGCTCTATGCAGTGGTGCCAATAGCTTCAAGGCAGCCCACAAAAGGTCTCCAATTCCTTTCCACCCCCAAACAATTAGTAACATTAAAACAACAACAACAACTTTATTTTACTCTGGTGGTGATGGGGAATCCTGCATTTATGGAAACAAGACACCATATAAATCTCTCTATATAGGACTGCTCATTCAAAATGCACTGCAGCCACTTCTGGGAAAAGGGAAGAACTTGGAAAACCTGGGTAAAATGGAATCTGGGTGATCGGCACTTGGTTGATTAAATCCCACCGATATCAGCGAGCAAAGCAAAGGAGGTTTGCATGACAGGAAAGGCTCAACTCCTACCTAATCCTAGTCCACTCTGCGCTCCCCGCGCCCCGCACAAAAGGCAGACACAGAACCAAAGAAAGGTACTGGGAGGGTCGGGCTCCAAATCAAACAACCCAGGGTCAGCTGAAAGAGGGATCAGTCAGGCCAACGACACTCTGTAATGAAAAGAGCACGGCATAACGAGTCAGAAGCCCTGGACACACTAATTTTTCTCGAGTGAAGGTTGTCTCGACCTTCACTCCAGTCACCTCTCCTCTCTAAGTTATACCAAAAATAAGACGCTTAACCGTAAATCGGAGGCCGCCGAACCTCCCAGCGCACCGAGACGCTGCTCATTAATAACCAGCAGCTGTGCAGATACCGAGGGGCTTTTTAGCGCTGAGGTCGACAGCTCACATTCGGAGCTGTCAGTAAGGAGGTGCCAGGGAGGGTAGGAGTGTCACTTCCTCCCTGGCTCCGGACACACCGCAAGGTCCCGGGGACAGTCCGTGGTGCGGTGTCGCCCTGCCGGACTCCACTACCTGCTTCCATTGCCAGCACAGGGCGGTGGGGACCCGCGGGAGCGGCCGGCTCTCCAGAGCCGCGGCGGCGGCGGCGGCGGCGGTTCCCAGCAGCCTCATGGCTAGCGCAGAACAGACGCGAACTTCCCGCAGCTCCGGCTCTGCCCGGCAACCAGCACCACTACTACAGGCGTTCACAGGCACGCCAGCAAACAGTGCCGGAAGAGGACTTCACGTGCGAAGGATGAGAGGGCGGGGAGAAAAAAAGAGAGAGGGAGAAGCTTCCGGTTCTCAGAGCCGAGCAGCACCCTCCGCTGCCAGGGTGCCCTCTGCCGACTAGGAAGAGGAAGTGCAGTCACTTTGCGGAGCTAATCAGGGTTTTGGCACGCTACCAGAAAGATGCAGCCTTTAAACGTGGTTGTTTTCCCCATACAGCAGAGTGCAGAGACGTTTATAATAGAATTTATGTTAAAAAAATGCAAAATTGTTATCTATGCTACTACAGAAATATGAAAAAATAATTGATCTATAGGATGACCTGTAAAGAACGTGGAAAAATAATGAACTATCTACAAGTGCTTTTTCTCCTTTCAAAATGTTTCACCTTTGTTCTATGTTAAACATTATATGTCCAGTCCTATAGAAGACAGCATCCTTGAGGATTCCACTTGGATCTCTTAGAGGCATCTCGAACTTAATATGTCCAAAAAGGAGCTAATGATCTTCCACCAAAACCTTCTTCTGCAGTCTTCATCCGATAAATGGAAACTCCGTTCTTTGAGTTGCCCAGACCAAAAATGTCACTTTGAACCACTCTTTGACTCTGCTGGTCTAGTCTGTCAGCATATGCTATGGGAACTACGTTCAAAAATAGATCCAGAATCGGCAGCTTCTCTCCACCTCTCAAAGCGCTGCTATCTCGAGGGAATTACTGTAATAGCCTAACTGACCTTACTGCTTCTGCCCTGCGACTGCTCAGTCTATTCCCAGCACAGTAACTAAAGGGATCCTTTTAAGCCTGGCCATGTCATTTTTCTACTGAAATCACTCAACTAGTGAATTCACTGTTGCTGTCATCTCTACTTTTGTGTAGGCTTGAAATTTTTCATAACTAATTTTTTTAATCTGAAATTTTTAATGACCTTAAAAATTTAAATAAATTAAAAAAAATTAACCTTCAGAATAAGCACCTACATTACAAGGTCTTGCTTGAGCAGCCACACCAGTGTAACTCTACGTCACTTGCTCATTTTCCTCCAGACACATTGGCCTCCTTGCTGATCCTCACATGACCAGAGCCTGTGCTCTCCTCTGGATACCAGCATGGCTCTTTCCCTTACCTTCTTCTCTCTGTTCAAATATCCTCTATCAGTGAGGTGTTCCCTGACCAACTCTTCTAAAACAGCAAGCTCTTCCCTATGTTCCTGCACTGCTTCATTTTCCTTCAGAGCTCTTCTTAGATACACCCAGACATTTTACATAGCTGTCTGTTGTCTGACTCTCCCAATGAGAATGTAAGTTCCACAAGGACAGTGATTTGGTTTTGTTAATTGCTGTACCCCCTGCTGTGCTAGGTGCTCAATAAATATTTGTTAAATGAACAAGATCAAATAAATGGAAATCAGAGTAAATTACAGAATACAAGGAAAGAAAAACCAGAGATTCAATGATGAATTTTGTACTTATTTTTTGTGTATCATCCATGTATTAATTTTTAGTAAAGGATTTACTTTGATGAATCAATCCATTAATGTTGAATACTTTTAAGTAAACTTTTTTATTTGTAGGCTTTCAAAAATTTAGTCTTTATAAGCCTGTGTATTTGTTTAAAATATGTAAATTAAATAATAATTATGTAAATAGTAATAACATTAAGGTTTTACTTTAATTTTAAGATATAATTATGTTAAATAAAAAAGTGTATCTGGGGCTTCCCTGGTGGCGCAGTGGTTGAGAGTCCGCCTGCCGATGCAGGGGACACGGGTTCGTGCCCCGGTCCGGGAAGATCCCACGTGCCGCGGAGCAGCTGGGCCCGTGAGCCATGGCCGCTGAGCCTGCGCGTCTGGAGCCTGTGCTCCGTAACGGAAGAGGCCACAACAGTGAGAGGCCCGCGTACCGAAAAAAAAAAAAAAAAAAAGTGTATCTGTTACTTTTGAAATTACTTTTTGAAATTACCACTTTAACAAACTAAGTTTCCTGAAGTAAAAATTCATACTCATTGTCCTCTCTGTGTGTATATATATATTCATATTTTTCTGTAATTATTATACCAAGTATATTCTTAATTATTTTTATTAATCACCACTTTTAACCAAAGTAATAAACTTGTTTTCTCCACAGAGGAAACTAGAGGACAAAAGGCCAAGAACTGTCTAGCTAAATTTTTATATGGGTATACATTATAGATTACTTCTGTTAGGTTTTAAAGTGGCAAAATACACATACATTATATCATTCAAAGCAGTTACACATTCTATTAATTCATAGTCATTTTATAACTTTGCTACAACTTTGCCAGGTATATGTTATAACTTTTATATCTTATCTTTATAAGAATAAAGATCAATTCAGTGAAGGTCCTGATTCACTGCAGTAAGGGTCTAGGTCAAACATCAGTAGAATCTCCAAATTGCCCGAGCCCGACTAGCCTAAGACCATTGCCTTAGTCCATTCAGGCAGCTATAACAAAAATACCATAGATGGGGTGACTTGTAAACAACAGAAATTTATTTCTCATAGATCTGCAAGGTGGGATCAAGATCAAGGTTCCAGGAGATTCAGTGTCTGGTGTGTCCCACATCCTGGTTCATAGGCAGCCAACTTCTCACTGTGTGGGCACAAGGCAGAAAGAGTGGAGGAGCTCTCTAGGGTCCCTTTTACAAAGGCATTAATCCCATTCATGAGGGCTCCACTCTCATAACCTAATCACCTCCCAAAGGCCCCACCTCCAAACACCATCACATTGCCACACGTAGGGCACCATCTGATACCAATGTGCTCCTGCCACTGCCCTGTAACAATAAAAGATAACGAAGTCCTAAAGATAAATAATGAAAACCTATCACTGAGACTGAAAGTTACCAGGAAAATCACTAAAGTAGCAAGGAGCCTAAGTTTTCAACTTGGACTTATTGTCAAGGCCACATTCACAAAATAGTTAATATCCTTACATTCCCCAAGGACCCAGCGTTCCAGAAAGATCAGTGGTTGTCAATAAAGAAAAAATAACATGTGAACTACAAGCTATGGCGAGCCTTCTTTTTTATACTAGTTGACTTCAGAATGAAGATAAAAATAAAATCTGAAAAAAGTTAATTTCAGCATCGTGTGAACATAAAGAATTAACACTTAATCTCCAGATGTCACATATTTTGTAAGTGGCCCCTTAGGAAGCACTGTGGCATAGGAGGAAATATATATCTAATTCAATTTTAATTTGATTTCTACAGTAAACAAATTGAGATGAAAAAAGCATCTATGAATTCTCTGTTATATGATGCATAGAAGTTATACTGTTTTAAGTACAATTATTTATTAAAATGTGTTTTCATATTTGAATATAATGATTCAAGTTAACTTCAGTGTAATAATTTAGGCAAAAGGAGAATAATTACAGTGTCTACCGGGATTTTGCTCTGTCTAGGGAATTTATGCAGAAGTGTTATTTCAAATGGATGCCTTATGATAACTTCCCAGTATGTAATAGTATGTTATTAGTATACTAAATTATCCATAAGAGGAAAATTTTAACATCTTTAATACTTGCTCAATTGCTTTCCATTATAAAAATGAATTGACACATATGCATCTTATTTTAGTGACTAATTAAAGGCATGAAACACTGACTAGTAAAATTAACAGGATATGATATAGAAAATTAGATGAGTATAAGCACAATCACACAATTCTACTTCCAAAATTTAAAAGGGAAGATATTAGGATTATATAGAGTGATAATCGATTCTGTTTTTCCCCCCCTTGAAACAACAAAAACTTAAAAGTTAAGATTATATATTCTCACAAACTTCATGCCTAACTTTATAAAAACAGATTAATGCTCGCATTCTAGAATGAAAAAAACCCAAGAGCTGAATTTTTAAATAGTATACTTAAAAAGGGAACAATTGAATTATTAAGTACCTTGCTCAAACACACTTCACCTGTCTAAGAAATTTTGAGACAATCAATCATTCAGGTTTGCAGAATACCAAATGCATTTTTCTAAATGTCACAAAAAGGCCGAGCAGAGTTTCTCCAAGGACACTGCAACTTTAGAATGTTAACCGTGGAGATAGATTAAGCTGTCTGTGAGAAAGAAGAACAGAAATATGCTACCTTAAGATGTTAAAGAGAAAGGTCAATATAAAGTCTGTCGAATGTTGAAAATGTAACACAGAACAAAAAAAGAATACACTGTATAAAGAAACGATAAGAAAATTCATGTATATTAACAATTTAAAATCTCTTTGAAAAGGAACTATTTGATTATTCTTTATGTTCTTTATCAAAACAATAACTAATTTTTTGTAAAAGAGTACTAGTATAGTTTTGCTTTATTTTAAAAAATTCTTGGGCTTCCCTGGTGGCACAGTGGTTGAGAGTCTGCCTGCCGATGCAGGGGACACGGGTTTGTGCCCCGGTCCAGGAAGATCCCACATGCGGCGAAGCAGCTGGGCCCGTGAGCCATGGCTGCTGAGCCTGCGCGTCCGGAGCCTGTGCTCCGCAACGGGAGAGGCCACAACAGTGAGAGGCCCGCATACAGCAAAAAAAAAAAAAATTATTTAAGCTAGCTGGCTACATAACACATTATAAAATTTGAGCTAAATAATTTTAACCTTTGTAAACATCACCCTATTATAGTGTTAGTAAAAATTGAGACTATTTTTTTTACAGTTTATTCTTTTAACTAATTTTATATGATAGAACAGCTAGCTGTACATTCAATCTTGAATGTATAGGGGAATACATAGCCAATAGGAAAATAATTGTGAAAGCAAAATCAGCATGTGTTATGTTTTAAAGAGTGTCATAGAATGTTTAACAGCTTGCACTATTGAACATTAAAGTTTTATTCCTAAAGTAGGGACAATATAAAGCTAGCACTTCCAAGAAAATTCAGAAGAAAGTTGCTAAGAACACAGTATTGATTTAATAACAAGCAATTGGTCTTAGGTGTATTACTCAGCACCATTACTTTCTCTGTTCAAACAACCAAAACTAAACAAATCAAGTGTAATGCTATTTATTTTTTGTTGATTTTCATAGGTGATCCTTTGATGTTGAGTTTATCCACATAAACATTTGATCTTCTTCCACGTTCAATGGCTGGACTTTGATGCAGTTTCTCCCTGAGAAATATACATGTGAACATTAATACCATTTTTTAAATGGTCATTAAAAAAATCAATACAAACATGATACAGACCACTGTAATTTAAGGTGAGTTTTATCTTAAAGGTTCCTTAATAGCTTTGAAAAACATATGGCATACTATTTCACTTAACATTTAAGAAAGCAACAGCTGCTTTCCTGAGATAGATTTAACTGTTTACCGTTGAACCATGCTGTCCAACATGGTAGCCACTAGCCACATCGTTTACATTTAAATTAATTAAAATAAAATAAAAATTAAAAATTCAGTTCCTCAGCTGCATTGTTTACATTTCAAGTGTGATTCAATAGCCACGTGGGGCTACTGGCTACCATATTGGACAGTACAGATGCATAACATTTTCGTCATTGCAAAAAATCATTTCAGAAAGTTCTATTGGACAGTGCTGGTTTACAGAAAATGCCACTGATAGGCCATAAATTTATAGATCATCTATAAAGAGCATGCTTTTCTCTAACTGGGACCTGGATTTCATAGTCAAACTTAGCACTGTTAGGTTTTTATCAATAAGCTTTTCAAAGTGAGACAAATACTATCTAAAATTAATATGAGAGCAAGATTTCTAAAGAAAACATTGGGGCTCTAAATTCCTAAACAAGTATTTTAAAATAAAAGATGCTAGCACATGAAATTCTGCACAAGTCTTCTAATTTACTTGGTACCCACTTGTCGACCGCTGGTTCTGGGAAGGCTTCCACCTTCTGCAGCAATTCTCCACTCTCTTAGAGCCTAGAACAGATTTCTGTTTTCAGGCCTGCTGAGCCCTCTCTCTCTCGAGTCTAATTTTCAATAGGATTTAGGTAGTGTTTTCAATTGTTCCCCCAGAGTATCAAATAAAATTGTAACTCTAGGATATATACTAAATGTGTCAAAATTTCTATAATCTCTATAAAAGTGTGGTATTAGCACGTTCATATTTCGCAGCTATTCCAAATGGTAATTCCAAAGGAGGCTAAAGTTTTTGCAAAACTCTTCCAAAATATTTGATATCTAATACAGATACTGTTACATATTATACAAGGGTCTAAAAATCTTTTTACCATTAAATGCTCAATTTTGACTTGTTAGGGAAGTTTTGTTCAGCCTTTTAGCTACAGTTCCTCTCTCCTTACCATATCCCTAAACACCAGTATCTTTACCTGGTACAAAATGTATGACTCCTACTCTATCCAGATGAAAATCTGTTTCACAAGAATAACTGCATTATAGTATATTGCTCTACCTTAGGAGGATTTTAGCCCCATTGTCTAAAGCATAATTTGCTAGTAAGGTACTAGTCATATAATCCTAAAATACTATTGGTTTTCAGATACAAATTTAAATTTGTGTTGGAATACTCAGAAATAATATAAAGTTATTACATCTTTCACAAAAGATATTATTGATACAAACAACTTGGATGTTAATCAAAACTTCCCGATAACAGAGGTAAAATTACATAACTTCTCTTCTAAATTGTCTTTAAAAAACACAGCTTAGTTTAGAAATAACTTTTACCTTCTTTTAAGTTCTCGGGATCCTGAATTCTCATGACCAATGTTTCGCATCCTAGAGTTTTCTAGATTGTGCCATTGTCCCCTTGGTTGGTACTTCAGAACCTCATTTTGCCACTCATCATCAAAAGCATGAGCATCACCTACATCCAATATCAAAATAAAGTGGTAAGTATTAAGGTATCAGCTGTCAGTAATTGCCTTGCTCCCCACACATTTCACTCTAGCCTGGTGTTTCCATCAGCCTAACCTTAAAGTAGAAGCAGGAAACTGCTTCAAATAAAAAGGTCTTGGACTCAGAGTAGTATTTCCTTTTCTCTTTGTTCCTCTCCTATTCCTGTTGATAATTTGCTTATGGATGATCTGGTTTTTCACACACCTGCCTGGATATCACATTACTTATCCAATGGACCCCATGACCCAGCGACACTAACAGGCTTTCTTCCCGGGTCATCTCATGGTGATGCTACTCTTCCTCTTACTGGGAGGACACTCCTCCTGTGCCTAGCACTTCCTGTCCTCACTTTGGCCTCACAAGCTTCTTTTTCAATTTCCTGAGACAGGTTACTCATCTGACAGTTCATGTTGTTATGAAGTAGGTAATCTAAATTCTATAATAACAATAAGTAAATGATAATATGTGTTCTTTCAGATTGCCTTTATAATAATGTGTTACTTTACTAAAATTTTCTTCAGTATGTTCATTATTGTGAAGTACTCTGTATATATTTAAATATGGCCAAATTACAAAGGTTAAAATTAAAGAGAGGTTAAGATGTTGTGGCTTCCATCTCATTGCATAAGAATAATTTTATCCAGCTCCAAGAGAATTTCTTTTTCTAAAATCATATAATTTAAACCCTTTACTATGATAAAACATTTTTATTCAAAATACTTTCTAAAAACAGGAAATGAATACAGCTTAAAAACTATAATGAAAAAAGTTAGGAAGTCTTAAATGAGTTGAAGAATGAATATAAAATCTAAGAAGTGGAAAGATTTGCTTGATATATATGTGATTTATTATCTGACAACACCAGAAATTTAAATCTTATCTATACAAAAGCCTAAGTGCCCCACAATACAGAATAGTTGAAATAAATTATGGCCAATTCATGATAAAACTTTTAGCTAACCATCTAGGATGTTTCTGAAAAGTAACATCATAGGTGACTGTTCACAATTATAGTGGGGAATTAAAATAAGCACAATATAAACTATATAGATAGTAAAATACAAATTTTGAAAAACAGTATGTGTGATTGTATGTTTATATATATCAATACATAAAACTATTAGGAAGAAATACACTAAAACGTTAATAGTAGTTATTTGGGGTTGGAGTTATAAATAATTTTAATTTCCTTTATACTTTTTTATACTTTTCGAATGTACTTCTTTGATATCAGAAATAAATAAAAACTCGATTTCCTACTGATAGTCTTACTAAAAAACAATTCAAAAGATTCCATTTTCCAAGTATAAAAAAAATAAATGATACTCAACATTAACAAAAATCACTATAAAAAACAGATCTACAATGAAACACTGAAACCACAATTTTATTACTACTTTGATAACGTATTCTCTACATTTACAATTCATAAACTGTCTGAAACAACATCATATAAAATGTTTCTATAAAAAATATTCACCAAGTTCTATGGGTACAGCTGCTATTTTAACTTTGAGAGGAAGAATGCTATTTTCTCTGATAACTTACTTTCATTCATATTGATGAACTCTTGATTGACCTCTTCATCTCCAGTCTTCTTGTTCTTTGACTTTTTAATGACATGAGCTCGGTCATGGAGGTGATGACCAACAGCCATTTTTTCTAGTCCACTCTCAGAATCTCTCAGTGCTCTCCTAGTTTCCTTTACCTGTGAAAATGATGAAAATAAAAATTAGTTATTATTTAAATAAATATAGACTATAAACTCCTCAGAACCTGTTTACCTATAGAGGTAAGAATATAAATCTACTGCTCTAAAAATAATGGGTACTCAGTTCCACTACCAACTTGTAGTAAAATTATGGTAATAGTTCTCTGATATTTCCTGAACTGCTTACAATTAAAATGTCTAGGACAAACAGAACGAATATAATTATTAAAACAAAGAATAACTTAATTATATTAAACTTAGTGCCTTCAACACTGTCCTTGACAATTAATAGATGGGAGTACATACTAGCATTCCTACAAGAAAGGGCAACTAATTATTCAGCACTCGTGAAATGACTTATATATTCTATTTTCATTTAAGTCACCCATTAGACAGGCAAACCCAAATTTTCTTTACTATAAGTACTAACAAGGAAGTGGAGAAATGGGAACTCATACCAAAGTCTGTGGGAGCTAATTGTCTCAATCACTGTGTGATAATAACTTGGTGATTTCTAGGTAAGGATGAAGACACACATCTCCTCCGATCCAACAATAGCATTCCTAGCCCTTTTGCACGAGGAGACAGGTATAAAGATGAATAGGTGAAAAATTATAAACACCTAAATATCTATCAATAGAAAAATAGATTAAAAAACTGTGGTATAGGGCTTCCCTGGTGGCGCAGTCGTTGGGAGTCCGCCTGCTGATGCAGGGGAAACGGGTTCGTGCCCCGATCCGGGAGGATCCCACATGCCGCGGAGCGGCTAGGCCCGTGAGCCATGGCCGCTGAGCCTGCGCGTCCGGAGCCGGTCCGCAACAGGAGAGGCCACAACAGTGAGAGGCCCGCGTACCGCAAACAAAACAAAACAAAACAAAACAAACTGTGGTATATTCATATTTTAGACATTTATATAGAAGTTAAAATAAGAAACCAGAGCTACACATATCAACTTGAATAAATCTCAGAAGCAATTACTGAGCAAAGTCAAGCTGCAGAGGACACGTACAGTATGAAACCATTTATACAAAGTTTAGAAACCTGTAAAATAATTCACTGTATTGTATATGAAGCATACATAAGTAATAAAATTATAAAAGCATGCATGAAAATGATAAATTCCAGGTACAGGCATACCTTAGAGATACTGCGGGATCTGTTCTGGACCACCACAATGAAGGGAATATTGCAATAAAGTGAGTCACATGATTCTTTTGGTTTCTCAGTACACATAAAAGTTATGTTTACACTATACTGTAGTTATTAAGTGTGCAGTAGCATTATGTCTAAAAATGCAATGTACATACCTTAATTTAATAACACTGTATTGCTAAAAATTGCTATCATCTGACAACACAGGGTTGCCACAAACCTTTAGTTTGTTAAAAACACAATTTATCTGTGAAGTGCAATAAAGTGAAGCCCAATAAAACGAGGTATGCCTGTATAAGAAAATGGTTGTCTTTGGGGGACGGAGAAAGGGAAAAGGAGGAGGAGGGAGGAGTATATTGGAAGCTTTAACTGAATCTGTAACATCTTTGCTTAAAAAGGAAGCAAAACAAGAGACAACTTAAATAGAGAAAAGTGTTAATGATTTGACTAAACTGGATTGAAGGAGTATGGGTTACTTATATTATATTATTCTCTATGTCCTTTCTGTATACTTGAAATATTTTATGAGTTAAAAAATTCATCTACTTCAAATAGAAACTAAAAGTAGACATTTATTTCATGAAACAAAGACTTCTTATAGTGTCTACTTACTTTGTCAACATGTAAAGCTAATAAACATCCATGGATATTAACATGAAAAAAGGCACCTGGGGCAGGGATGGAGGTAGGTGGGGGAGACAAAGAATGCCTCAAAATAAATACATAAATACAGTTAGTTTTATTGCTTTTCACACTGACCTGTGTTTTCTCCCCCCATCCCTTCCCCTGACCAGTACCAGGTCAAATTTTAATAGTTAAAATTTGATATAGGTGATCTATGATTCCACAACTTTATAAAGTTCCAAGAAAATACTTACTCCTCCTGGAGCCCTGCGGGTTTGAGTTGAGGCCTGGAAAACCTTTGGTGGTTCATCTCCTACTTTGGAATAAGTCATAACCGAGGAAGAACTAAACGAATGTCCATTTGGATCCGTTGAAAGGTTACCCTAGAGGTACATATAAATTGTAAATCCAGTGAGTTCAGTCAAATACGAAGAAATAATGTCAGAGGATTCAAATAAAGTAACAACACTAGCTAGAAGTTCTACTAAAGATAGTATATATGATCAGTATGATGTCCAAATGGTACCCCCATGAAGGCCCTAACCTCCTTCCATTTTAGGTACCAATTCACACTCTCCTTGTAAGGAATAATAAATGACAAGTGATTCATTCAGAAATCCTCAAATCTTTGAGGTCAAAGACTTGTGGCTTAAATTTATAGATGCCGTGCCCTGAAGCATGTAATACTTTTACAGTCAGTGGTTGACTTTTGTGTGCAATTTTGCCAATGTTGAGCCAATTAGCCATATGCCAAGAAGTTTTATACCTTCTGTGGGTACCAACTGCTACATTTCTAAAATCATTAATAATGTCCTAGATTTGGACATTCTGAAATGATCCTTAGATTTCAAACTGGATGACTAAAATAATATGGGTGGTCTTCATACTGAATCAAGTTATTTTGATTAATATCATGAGTAGAAAAGTAAGAGTATTAGTACTAGTTTATAAGTGTTTGGACTGTATGAATCTAATCCAGTGCCTAAACATCATTCCTGAAATTTCTATTTTCAGAGTTATTTTTTAACACTAAAACTTAATTTCTTAGATGCTATAAATCTTTTTAAGTAGACAAGTTATACATAATAAAAAAATCTAAATTCATATAAAACATTCATTTACAATAGTGATCTTCATCAGAATAAATGTTTTTGAAGTTGAATGTTTTTATTTTGAAAGTTTAATTAACGCTGCTTTTCAAACTTGCAGGTTCTGAGATCATTTTGGTAGGCTGTGACCAGGATTTTTAAAATATGAAGTAAAATAGAAAATATCAGCACATGCTGTAAACAGTATGATTATTTTCTCATGAAATTTTTATTTCAGGTGTAAAATATATACAGTACACAAGTACTGTCATGATGTAAGATATATTTTTCAATCACTGTGGACCATGGTTAGAAAAAGGTTGAAAGCCACTATAATATAGGATACCAATAACTGAAAATAACATTCTCATCAGTCCTTTAGTACTTACAAAGTTTCTTTGTAATTCCTGCATGCTGTTTCGCATATTTAACATCATTCGGTCCATTGCCTGAAAAGGGTTGACATCTGTATGCTATAGGATATTAGGAAGTATGTTATTAACTATAAGCACAACACAAAGGAAGCAAAATCAACATTCCCAAAACAGCTGAAATTTTTTTTTTTTGATTTTTGCTGTGGGGTCTCATGCAGTGATCGACCAGGCAAAGATAATTTAAGGACTATATAATGAAAGTGATTTGTTAAAGAAGAATTTGAAGCATACACAAAATCCTAAACAGCCAACATACAAATGGTTAGGGAGTTGTAACACTATAAATACATGCATACATACATGTGTATATATCCACACATATATACATGCAAGAACATATAAATACACACACACATAAAATTCAACTTGCTCATAACATAATCTGGTTAAAATTTAAATACTGAGTGGTGTATCCTTGGCTGTGGGACAGCTCTAGCATAGACTAGTCTTCCAATTTTTCCTTCTTCCTTCTGGATATCCTACCAGGCAAATAAATAAAACCCAAGTATAAGATGACAGTGTTCCTTCCAGCAGTCCAACATGGGTGATAGAAGCTGCCTCTGGAGTAATCAGTCCTCCTTTCCATCAGACTTGGACCCAAGTGATATAGGTTGATTCCACTAACAGTCCTTGGATTTGCTGCCCACCACTGCCAGCTCAGTAGGGCATACACTTGAAGCATGAGGTATGCTCCTTTATTTATTTAAGTAATTTATTTATTTTAATAGACCTTTATTGGAGTATAATTGTTTCACAATACTGTGTTAGTTTCTGCTGCACAACAAAGCGAATCAGCCACATGCATACATATATCCCCATACCCCTCCCTCTTGAGCTTCCCTCCCACCCTCCCTATCCCACCCCTCTAGGTCATTGCAAAGCACTGAGCTTATCTCCCTTTGCTATGCTGCTGCTTCGCACTACCTATGTATTTTACATTTGGTAGTGTACAAATGTCGATGCTACTCTCACTTCGCTCCAGCTTCCCCCTCCCACCTCGTGTCCTCAAGTCCATTCTCTATGTCTATGTCTTTATTCCTGCCCTGCCACTAGGTTCATCAGTACTATTTTTTTTTTTTTTAGATTCCATATATATGTGTTAGCATACGGTATTTGTTTTTCTCTTTGTGACTTCACTCTGTATGACAGACTCTAGGTCCATCCACCTCACTACAAGTAACTCAATTTTGTTTCTTTTTATGGCTGAGTAATATTCCATTGTATATATGTGCCACATCTTCTTTATCCATTCACCTATCGATGGACGTTTAGGTTGCTTCCATGTACTGGCTATTGTAAATAGTACTGCAATGAACGTTGTGGTACATGTCTCTTTTTGAATTATGGTTTTCTCAGGGTATATGCCCAGTAGTGGGATTGCTGGGTCATATGAGAGATCTATTTTTAGTTTTTTAAGGAACCTCCATACTGTTCTCCATAGTGGTTGTATCAATTTACATTCCCACCAACAGTGCAGGAGGGTTCCCTTTTCACCACACCCTTTCTAGCATTTATTGTTTCTAGATTTTTTGATAATGGCTATTCTGATCAGTGTGAGGTGATACCTCATTGCAGTTTTGATTTGCATTTCTCTAATAATTAGGTGATGTTGAGCAACTTTTCATGTGCCTCTTGGCCATCTGTATGTCTTCTTTGGTGAAATGTCTATTTAGGTCTTCTGCCCATTTTTTAATTGGATTGTTTGTTTTTTGATATGGAGTTCCATGAGCTGTTTGTATATTTTGGAGATTAATCCTTTGTTGTTTCATTTGCAAATATTTTCTCCCATTCTGAGGGTTGTCTTTTGGTCTTGTTTATGGTTTCCTTTGCTGTGCAAAAGCTTTTACGTTTAATTAGGTACCATTTGTTTATTTTTGTTTTTATTTTCATTACTCTAGGAGGTGGGTCAGAAGAGACCTTGCTGTGGTTTATGTCAAACCACATATATGGTTTGTGTTTTCCTAAGTTTTCCTCTGAGAGTTTTATAGTGTTTGGTCTTACATTTAGGTCTTTAATCCATTTGAAGTTTATTTTTGTGTATGGTGTTAGGGAATGTTCTAATTTCATTCTTTTACATGTAGCTGTCCAGTTTTCCCAGCACCACTTATTGAAGAGACTGTCTTTTCTCCTTTGTATGTTCTTGCCTTCTTTGTCATAAATTAGGTGACCATATGTGCATGGGTTTACCTCTGGGCTTTCTATCCTGTACCATTGATCTATATTTCTGTTTTTGTGCCAGTACCATACTATCTTGATTATTGTAGCTTTGTAGTATAGTTTGAAGCTGGGGAGCCTGATGCCTCCAGAGGTATGCTCCTTTAGAAGAACAGTTAAGAATTCCTCCAGAACAGTAGTTTCTTAGCCAGGAGTGATTTTGATCCCAGGGGGACATTTGGCAATAATTATACTCATTTTTGTTTGTCACAGCTGGGGAGGGTATATGACTGGCATCTAGCGGTAGAGGCAAGGGATTCTGCTAAACATCCTACAAAGTATAGGACAGCTCCCCAGAACAAGAATTATCCAGCCCAACGTGAAAGTAGTGGTGTCAAGGCTGCAAAACTCTGCTCTAGAAAGATCTGCTATTGATTTTAAGTTTTATCACTGGAACAATCAGCAGGAATCAAAAAGTGAAGCACATATTCTAGTGTGTCACCCAAAGCATCATCTACTATTATAAGGAGTGTTTAGTTCAAGGAACTCCCCTGCTCAAGCAGGAGGAGTGTTTTGAATCCTGTAAGGCACTGTTATTCAATGCTGGTATTTCAGCCCTTCTGGATATTCTTTTGCTTTGTGCCAAGCTGGGACTCAGTAAAGAATCATCAAAGGCCTGTTTATGTCTCTGCCTTCTACTGGGTTTTTATTGCTAGTTACAACAGAAAATAGATGAAAAAAGCAAATTCCTTTTTAGAATCTGCACTTAGCACAGTAGGGAACAACAATGACACGTTTAGGAGTTACTGATACATCTTTAGGATGCAAAGGACTACAATAGAATTAATCTGCATTTCAGAGATTCAACACAATTCAGGAAATGTTGTGAATTTTTTGCTTCAACATTAGGTTGAGAATCAAGGCTGTATAAGAGAGAACAATTCAAGAGAGACAGAAGGGCTGGCCTAAGGAAGGAGAGGAGGAGGAGGAGGAGAAAAAGATCCAATGTTTGGGGTATATTCTGTCTCTTCTCAATTCACTATCAAATCAGCCATCAAAAGATGTATCTGTACTTGCTATGGGGTGGCCCAACGCCTTGACAAAAAAGTGGAGCTACAAATTAGAGCGGAGATTCCAGTGGGCTTTTGAGGCCTTCAGGAACTCTGTACAGCTGCTCTTCTCTGCCTAGAATGTTTTCTCCTGACTCTCAGTATAGTTTCTTCTAATCATTCAAGTATCACCTCCTTAAGAAGCCCACCCGTCTAAACTAATCTCTGCCTCACATCCACCTGTCACTATATCATTACTCCATCTCCTTCAGAGTACTTTGACGATCTGAAATTATTTTGTTGTTTATTGTCTGTCTTCCCACTCTGTAAAAATAATCTCTGTGAAGGCAGGGCTATATTCTCTGTCTTACCCACTACTAATTCCCAATACTTTAAAAACAACTCCTGGCACATAGGAGGGCTCAATAAATATTTGCTGAATGAAGGAACTAATTATCTCTAATTAGTTAACTAATTAGCTCAGCTCAAACCCATATATCCAACTGTTTACCAGATAAATCCCACCTGGACAGCCCACAGATGCCTCAAATGCAAAACACCCAGAATTGAAATGACCTTTCTGAACACCCCTGCCCTCATACCTGCACTGCATCAATGCTCTCTGTTCCTAGCTCAGTGGCATTCCCATCTACCTAATTCCTCATGCCACAAAAATAAGCATAATACTTTCCTTCTCCCTCTCTACTGATCCATCAACCCAATTTATCAACAAGTTCTATCCATTCACCTATTTAACTCTTTCTCAAAGGAGATTATTTCTCCTTATCACCACAGCTATTACCTGAGTAGAAGCTATCACTAATACTTCCCAGAATACTTGATCAGCCTCCTAGTCTCCCTGTCTCCACTGTGATCCCTTCTAATCTCTCTCCTCCCTGCAGGCAGAATGATCTTTAAAAAATGAGAACCTGGGGGCTTCCCTGGTGGCGCAGTGGTTGAGAGTCCGCCTGCCAATGCAGGGGACACGGGTTTGTGCCCCGGTTCGGGAAGTTCCCACATGCCATGGAGCGGCTGGGCCCGTGAGCCGTGGCCACTGAGCCTGCGCATCTGGAGCCTGTGCTCCACAACGGGAGAGGCCGCAACAGTGAGAGGCCCGCGTACCGCAAAAAAAAAAAAAAATGAGAACCTGATTCTACTACTGTTTTGATGAAAATTCATCAATTGCTCCCCCTGCTCTTAAGATAATGTCCACAATCCTTACCAGGGCCCAAAGAAGTCCCCCTGGTTACCTCTCCATCCTCATCTATACACACTCTCCAACTCACATCCTAGGGCCAAATGACCCTAAACATCTTTGGGCTCCCTAGCCTCTAGGTTTCTGCACATGCTGTTTCCTCTGTGTTGAGCACTCGTCTTCTCCCCTCCCAGATTTTCCTGGCTAACTCCTATTAATCCTTAAGGTTCAGGAAGTGTTCTCTAGTTGACCTCCACTCCACCATCCCCAAAGGTCTGGGCTACAGGCTTTTTTCTGCCTGTGCTCCCACAGCATGCTGAACTTCCTGATCATTTTTACTGATAACTCTGTGCTATAGCTGTTTTTTTTTTTCCTTCATCACTTGTCCCACTAAAAACTCTGGTCAGGAAGGACAAATGTTATATGTCAAACTTTAAGGAGAGAAATGGCTGAAGTCTAGCACAAGAGAATAAAAAAACTTTTTCATGAGAGCATAGGTGCATCCATAGGAAATGTTCCAAGGTGATGCTATTTTCTGTTACTCCTCAGATTGCCTTTAATGTGTTAGAAGCTAGAGCCACAGAAAACAGGACCAAAGGCCTGGAGAAACAGGGGTGGGAGAAAAGCTGGTTGCAGAGTAGCCATGCTTGAACATGGGAAAGGAAACGCATGAATGAATTGGCAATAGAGTCCTAGAGAAAGCAGCCAATCTGAGCTTTTCCAGATGTGCTTGTCTAGCTACAGTTTGGTGGTTTTTCACCTTTTGAAAAGTCTTCATAAGCTTGGGGAAGTTTCCAACTTTTAAACACAACTGTGGGGATCCCTTTTGCAAATCAAGTGAGTAGTCATCAACTAAAATGTACTTTTTCTTTTGGAAAACTGATTTTATTATGTTGATATTACTTACTTCACAAAACACAGGCCTAAACACTCTAAGATAAATTTAACACATGACACAAGTTTTCAGTAATAAATGCTAAAAAGCCATTATGAAATTGGGCATGCCAATTCAGTTTGCTTGAGTTAATGAAAAATAAATATTTGTCAGAAAATATTGCTCAAATGGTTTGTGTCTTATGATATGAACCATACTACCAAAACTGCCAAAAGGCACAAGAGAACTCATCACCTAGAAAAAAAATCCAATTAATTTTGGTTATGATATTTATTATATAACAATCTCTGAAAAAGAGAGAAATGCACTGCATAATCACATAGTTCAGAGCTAACCAAATTACAGAACCTTTTAATCAAAAAGAATTCAACATATATTTTTAAAGTTATCTGCTTATTATTCATTGTAGAGCCTGACAGGATCCTGGCAGGCAAATAGAGAGACCATATATCACTTTTAAATAAGACTACTCTAGTATTTGTTAAAGGCAGTTGAAAGAGAAAGTATTTGCTATGGATTGAGACAAACATTTCTCAAAGGAAATGCAAATTCACACCAAAATTAACACATAAGGTACAACGATTAAGATTATATCATCTTTCCTTTGTTCAACTATTCCATATTTTTTAAAAAATCAGTTAATCTTTCCTTTAACTTGTTAAAAATCAAAAGTATCTAAATTAATAACATTTCAAAAAATTAGTAGAGATATTCGGCCAAAAATTTAATGAATACCTCCTAAGAACTAATTTATGGAATAAGTAATATGGACTTCAGAAAGGATCACACATAGATATTTAAAGATATCTGGAGTCTTCGATAGGAAAAAGAACATTAAGTATAATAGAATAATCAAAATTAATAGTTCATAAATTATATTTCTCAATAGGTACAGATGAATGAAAATAAATTTTTAGATTCGTATACAAATTAAAAAATTTCATTACTTGGAAGTTTTAAATGTTGAAAATAAATTTTGAATTTCTTGGTAAAAGGGATATATAAAGTTTTACCATTATTCTGTGATAATTTTCTCCCTGTGTAAGTTATGACCAAAAAACTAGAGAAAACTGTGTTTATATTCAATTTTATAAGTTATATCAGTTGATATATACTTATACTGTATATGTAGAACAGTAATCTCCAAAGTGTATTGATGTACCAGTAAAATTCCTCTTTCTGTTTCTTTTTACTGAAAGGAAAAACAGATTTTACATTGACTCTGGCACCATCTCTCAATCTAATTGTCAAATCGTCACATGTCATATCTTGAATTATAAACTGCCTAATTAAATAAATTTACAGATTAAATTATAGTTTTAAACAAACCAATCCTCTCAAAATGGACAACTGGCTTAAAAGTATCCCAATAAAGAAATCATGAACTGAAGAAACTGCTAATAGTACAAACACAGGAAAACGGCAAAGCTGATGCTTCTTCTACTTCTGTAGGTGTCTCTGTTTTCCTTCCTAATAGGGCTGTTAAAGATGACAAACGTCAAGAAATGGGCCAAAAATAAGAAAAAAGTTATCAAGTGTCTATTTGAAATATAAATTTTCATCCACTATGCTTAAAAGCATCAGCATATGGCTCGCTACTTAATCAAAATACTCATTTTAAAATTTATAACTTCATAAAAAGAGAATAAAAAGTTTGTGTAAACTGTTAATAAAAGTTCAAATAGAACAGCCAGCATGCTCAGAAAGTCTACTGTTTTCTTCACTGTGCTCTTTTCAAACTAGGTAGCCATCTTTTTCATCTTCTGCAGTCAATTTCTAACTTCTGTTTCTACTTTCACATCTAGTTATGAGACACTGACTTAGAAAAGTCAAGTTAGGATACAGGCCTTCTGTTGCTACTGTTGTTTGTTTGTTTTTGTTTTCTTTTAATTAATTTATTTAGTTTTGCTATTACATAACTCTTTCATACTGAGACATAAATATGTCAAATGTATCACACCCTAGGGAAAAAAAGGTGAGCCATATCTCATCAGTACAAATTATAATGTACCGGGAAAGAAAAAGTGTTTTGGCTAAAAGAGAAGCTGAATGTTCCTTGTAAAACTGGATGAAATTCCTGTATTTAAAAATTACTACTGCCCTTCAACTGCCCTAGGACAGTGCTCAGTACTCTTGGTTGGCAAAGAGTTTTCATAGTTTGAACAAGAAAAAACCCCACTGGTGTTAGCTTTCTAAGACAGTTGATACAATACAATGTAACTGAAGAAGAATGTATACTACTTGATTTTAGATGGGAGAGGCAACTAAATACTACCTAGCAGTATTGACTATATAAAAAGTTATAAAACTCAAAGTTTTATGAAATGGTTTTGTCTAAATCTGATATAGTAAAAATTACCATTTACTTTTTATTTAATAGGTAGATGAGTACTGCAGTTTTTCTTGGGAAAATGTTTAAAGAGATTTTTATTAAATTAAAACATAAGACGATAGGTTCACATATAGGTGATTAGTGTACTTTACTCAGCATTGGTTTAAAAAAAAGCTAAAAGCTTTCCAGTCTATTTGAATTTCATCATGCTCTCCATTAAGGTAGCCAATAGCCACGTGTGGCTATTTAAAATTAGTTTTAAAATAATTAGAATTTAATTAAAAATTCAGTAGCACTAGGCACATTTCAAGTGCTCGACAGCCATATGTGGCTAACCACACTGAACAGGGCAGATTTAGAACATTTGCATCATCCAGAATGTTCTATTGGATAATGCTACAGACTTTAGCCTACATCTATGATTAACAATCTTACACAAAAGTTAATTTATGTCACTATAAACCAGACAAGGTAGTAACTATTTTAGTTTTTCATTCAAATGTTGTTCTTGGCCTTCCTTTATATTCAGAGTTGTTTTCCTGCTTGACTTTCCTTATTCAATCATCACATTTATGCAACCATATTACTTCAGCTGTGTGGGTGTTTTTGGTTCCCCAAAACTTGATTTCAAGCCACATTGGCAAGGTAACTATGAGGCAAGCTAAAATACAAATAGTTCTAAATTATGAATCGTATAAGCTACAGTTTCACAGAAATTTATCTATTTGGTTACATATATTTCTTATTCCAGCTCATTAAACATTCAGATGTTTTAAGCACAAGTACCCAGGAAAGAAACATTTACTTCTACTTCCAATGGATGACCAGCAGAGTTACAGCTTAGGCATCCTTAATAAGAACTTTATAGCTGAATTATAAACAGATCTCCTTTCTATGCTTACAAGGGAATAAAATTGTCACTTCTTTTTCTACAAAGGCTACGAGTAGCTCATTTATGCACGTAAATACAAAGCACTATGTACAGCCCTACTCTTTCTTTGCTGTGGTTATAGCAGATATATAAAATGCTTCAATGCTCATGTGAAAGATAAAATTTCAGAATGTCATATTTGATTTTTCTGCTCTCTTTGACAATTTTTTCCTTTGACCTTAATTTTCAACTTTTATGGAAATTTATAGCCCTAACAGTAAAAAATATATATAATGATACCACATTAACTAATTTAAAAAATAACTGGAATGTAATTAATATATATATTGGAATAATATGTATGTGAAAAAGAAGGTGAAGATTACTTTCATTTAAATGGCAAATGCAATGTTATCCATCAAACGTCTTAGGAGTCATTTGAAACATTTTGCTCTATTTAAGACCACTGCAAATAGAAAATACGAAAATGTTTTCCTGGAAGATTCGGGAAGTTTCCCAACTGACCAATTCAAAATGTTTACTGAGTTCCAAATATCTACATTTCTATTGCAGAGATTTATCTTTTAGAAAGAAACTCCTGTGGATTTGTTGTTCTAGAACTGCCATTCCTGAGGCTGAAGAAGCAATAGAAATAAGCAGAAAAGAAGATACTTAAGGTATATAAATATCCTGGTTTTTTTTTTTTTTTGAGTTGAGTATGTTTGTAACCTTTTAGTTTTGCTCTCAGACAAGACTTCTGAATATATATTGTAGTTTTGCAAGGCTTTTGAGTACAATTAAAAGTTAATCTCAGTTTTGAAGGTCCAAGGTAGCCATGCAGAAGACTGGTTTTTCCTGGTCCAATAGAGATAAAGCATTATACTATCATTTTTTATTTTAAAGTGGGAAAAAAAAGTGTTGTATGCAATGATATTTCCTTGCCTGTTCTAATGTAAGACATGGGAGTAAATGATGAGGTGAGGAAAAAACTATATACATATGGAAAACAATGTTTTAAGTTTGGCTTGTAATATATAACTTTATGGTGCTAAAAGTTTTAGTAGCACAGTGGAATTCTATACAATTAACAATTCATTGTTAAAGAACTCAGCTTTCCAACTGGTCCCTCCTTTTACATAAGTTATTTCTATAACATAAATATTAGTCATATCCTATTGTCAGAGATATATTCTTCTGTAATACTTTTCTTTACTAACTTTAAAACAAAGAACTTACAGTCAAGGAATTTTCTCCATCCTCATGTCCCGTATGGTTACGAGCTCTTCCTCTGCCATCAGAGATGCTGAACAGGTCTCTTCCAAAAGGTTCAGAAAAATTTCTCATCATCTGTCGCATACTTTCTTGGTGTGCCATAAAAGAATCACTGTTGAAAATACATATAATCATGTAAGAGTAAGTGTTGGAATTTAAATAATAAGTAGGCAGCTTAAAACTACAAAGAATGATTTGGGGCTAATATGCTTGTTAAAGAGACAAAAGAAGAGTTTAGGAGAATAGAATTATCTCATAAAGACCCACTATTCATGAATACAAAACCTGTTCTGTTTGTTACCTACCATAATTCACTTATGTATAATAGTAAAAATATACCTTTATTTATCTCATTGTATGAAACTGATAAACACAAAGTAACACATCTCAGGTAGCTTAAGCCAGCACTAAAGGAAATGGCAAAAAAGGACTGAAAAATATTGCTACTAGGTAGAGGCCACTTTGGGCAGTCTACATACATTCTAGTGAGAGCTAATAAAGAATGCTGGCTTGTTTATTTTTTAACTCTTATTTATTAAATATGAGCATTGAGAACCATAGCTATGTTATGAATACCATAAAAGATACAACATTATTTTTTAAAAAACAGGGTTTTTTTTGTCTGAATGTTATGGAGTTGTAAGAGTTCTTTATATATTCTAGACATCAGGCTTTTATTATATATGTCTTGTAAATACTTTTCCCCCAATCTTGGACTTGCCTTTTCATTTTCTTAACATCAGCTTACTGAGCCACACAGCCAGGATCCTTTGTTAGGTCTTCAGTTTTCATCAGACTATGACCTTTGCATGGACATTTTATTTCTGACTTAGTTTTCTACCTCTGCCTTTCATCTTTAACTAACTCCAACTCCTATGACATTTTACGTATCTCCATAAGCATCTTTTATTTTTAGAAGATGAGGAATAAGTAGAATTTAAAACATGAAGGGAAGAATTGTAATAGAAAGTCAGAAGTGGACAATCTGAAATCTGAGGGGAGTATCGTATAAAAGAGTAAATTGTGTTGATTATTCTACCGTACCTTCTAAATTTCCTGTCTTAAATTTAAAAGGCTTCCATTTTTATTTTACATCTTCTAACATGGGAGATTTATTTGTAGTTTTTTTTTTTTTTACAAAATGTTCTAATATTATTGAACTTAATTTCAGTTAGGTATATTATAAACTTGATTATCTAGTCTCTGATAAACCAATGAACTCACTAATTTATATGTGTGGTACCCAGCTTCTAAGATGGCCCCAATGATCACCACTCCCTGGTATTCATGCCCTCATGTAAACCCTTCCTCCCCTTAAGTATGGCTGGACTTACAGACTTGCTTCTAATAGAATATAAATGATGGGATGTCAATTCCAAAGTTAGGTTTTTAAAAAGACTGTGGCTTCTGCTTGTGTGCTCTCTTAGCATGATGGCTCACTCTGCAGGAAGCAGCTGCCACACTATGAGGCAGCCCTGTGGGGAGGCCCACATGAGTGAGCTTAGGGGCAGGTTTTTGAGACCAGCCAACAGCCACGTGAAGGAACTTGGAAGTATATTCTCCGTCAGTCAAGCCTTAAGATGACGACAGCCTTGACTCACAACTTGATTGCAGCCTAACAGGGCCCGAGTTGGAACCACTAAGCTGCTCCTAGATTCCTAACCAACAGAAGTTATGACATAATCAATGTTTGTTTTAAGCTGCAATAGATAACTAATACATATTACATCCCAAAGAGCAGTGTATAACACATTTAAAACTGCCCTTATTCTGTTAATTTTGGTAGTTTCATCTAATGACTGGGAAGGAAATGAATACAAATCTATAAAAATAAGTAGGTCTGTTTCTGCATCATGAGAAAATGTTTTATAGATTTTCACCAAGTTTTGAGACTATGTTTGGGATGGTATGAATATATATATAAGCTTCTATGGCATAAAACAAACCTCAATTGAGGGTGGTGTTTCTTAGATAGGTTTTTTAGATAGGTGGTCTTACTCCAGAGCAGTTGAAACTGAGGTACAAGAAGGCACGGAACTTGTATTCTATTTATTCCTCATCTTCTAAAAACAAAAGACGCTTATGGAGATATGTAAAATGTCATAGGAGTTGGAGTTAGTTAAAGATGAAAGGCAGAGGTAGAAAACTAAGTCAGAAATAAAATTTCCATGCAAAGGTCATAGTCTGGTGAAAACTGAAGACCTAACAAAGGATCCTGGCTGTGTGGCTCAGTAAGCTGATGCTAAGAAAATGAAAAGGCAAGTCCAAGATTGGGGGAAAAAGTAGTTACAAGACATATATAATAAAAGCCTGATGTCTAGAATATATAAAGAACCCTCACAACTCCATAACATTAAGACAAAAAAAAACCCTGTTTTTTAAAAAATAATGTTGTTATCTTTTATGGTATTCATAACATAGCTATGGTTCTCAATGCTCATATTTAATAAATAAGAGTCAATCAAAAGTCACTAAGGAAGAAGTTCGGAACTACAGGTACTGACTGCATCGGAAATGCTTCTCTATGTAGCATGCTCCCAGGTGAGTGGAAACTTTATTTAAGAACAGTAAGCAACTCTCCCAAGAAATGGTGGCTAGACAATATGATATACAGGTTCAAGTTCAACAAATGTTTATTTTGTATATTGTGCATCAAGCATAAAGGTTGATTACTGGTCTGGAGGAACTTCTGGTCTGACAGAGAAGTGAGACTTTATGTTTTAAAATTAAGATTTTAAAACTTAGATATTATATTAGTTTACTATTGCTTCTGTAACAAATCACTACAAATTTAGTGACTTAAAACAACACAAATTAATTTTCTTACAGTTCTGGAAGTTAGAAGCCCAGAATTGGCTAGAATCATTGTGTTGGCAGGGCTGTATTGCTTCTGGAGGCTGCAGGGGAAAATCAGCTGCCTTTTTCTAGTTTCTAGAGACTGCTCGTGTTCCCTGGCTTATGGCTCCTTTCCCCATTTTCAAAACCTGCAGCATAGCATCTTCAAATCTCTCCCTGAGGCTTCCATATTTAAAAGATTCTTGTGATTAAATCGAGCCTGCCTGGATAATCCAGGTTATTCTCCTATTTTAAGGTTAGCTGATTAACAGAGTTAATTCCAACTATAACCTTAATTTCCCCCTGCAATGCAAAATGACATATTCACAGTTTTGGGGGATTGGGACATGGGCATCTTTAGGGGGGCATTATTCTGTCTACCACAAATACATTCCTAAAATCACTTTATTTAAAGCAATTTCCAATTGTTCCTGTCAGTCTGCATAAAATAGTCTTAGAAGATTGAAAAGCTATAAAATACAGCTTGTGATTAACCTGGCACTAGTGTGCTGAAGGGGATTTCTATGACTGATGATGAAGACAATAGATTAAAGAACTTGAACCTGAATTAGGACAAGCCAAAAGACATCAGCTCTGAAAGCACCAGCTCTTGAAGAAGTATCCACCCCAATGGCAGCATTCTCTCTGACTAATGGCCTGATTTGTAACTATTATTTCTTGTTATAATTCAAGGGGACTTTTGAGGTCCTTTATTAGACAACTAAATAATTACAATTTTTTAAAAGTAATTTATGAAATCCATGCCAACGCAAACTACCTTCTGTTCTTAAAGTACCAAAGAAAGGCTTCTGTTATACCTTGCCTCTCCCTCCCCCAAACCCTTTCCTGATACTTTTCCAGCTACTGTCTCCTTTCTTTTAGCACTTAAAATCTTCCAATAGTCATCTATACTTGTGTCTTTTATTTCCTTGTAGCTCATTCCCTTTATTTCTTTACAAATGTCTTTTCCTTCCCTTCACCTCTGCAATAAAACGCCAATGATTCCCTTAACCTTCCAATTACTGAAACCCAAAGGTCATCCCTAGTCCTTGAATTCTCCACAGCATCTGGAACTCTGGGGGCAATGCGCTGTTCTCAGCCTTGTTTGATAAATTTCTCCTTTAAGTTCTCCTTTCCTTCTCGCCCTTGATGGAGCTTCTTTAGTGTCCCAGATAGATTACTGACGTGTCAAAATGTTGATACCTCATCCTTGTGGCAGCCAGGTGGGGCCTGAACCTGCCAAAGTCCCTGGCGCTGGTTACTTCCAGCTTCTATCAGTCTCTCCTCCTTTGTACTCCAAGGTGCTTTGCAAATATTCTCTAATTGTAAATGATGTTAAAATGCTGAAAAGCACTGCCCCCTAAAGACATACTTCCTCTGGGCTTTACCTGGTCTTCTTTTCCCTGCCCTCTGTGCATTATTTCTTTTAACTTGACCGTGCTTAAAAGTCACCAGAGGTACCCATTAAAATGCAGATTCCTGAGACATACGCCCAGGGATTTTTGATTCAGTATATCTGGAGCATGGCCCAGTAATCTGCATTTCAGCAAGCATTTCAAGTAACCCTAATGCAGATGTTTCAAGGACCTCAAATGAATAAACACTATAATCTGTCCTCTTCAACCACTTTATCAGGGACTGTAGTTCAATTCCTGCTTGTTTTGATGCAAATGGTCTCCATTTATTTAACAAATATATACTGAATACCTATGTAGAAGGCCCTGTGCCAGGCAGTGGGTATAGAGCCCTGAACTTTGGAGGGCTAAAATCAATTTCAACTTCCTATTGGCCAGGAAGTTGTAATACTTTTTGAAGTACTCAGAGTATAAATTACAATGATAAAGCAATTATTGAACATTTGCCCATTTCTATCCAAATAAGTCTGTGTTTACTGAAGTATAGTTGATTTACAGTATTATATTAGTTTCAGGTATACAACATAATGATTCAATATATTTATAGATTATACTCCATTTCAAGTGATTATAAAATACTGGCTATATTCCCCGTGTTGTCCAATACATCCTTGAGGCTATTTTACACATAGTAGTTTGTACCTCTTAATCCCCTCTCCCCACCTCTCTTGCCCCTCCCCTGTGCCCTCTCCCCACTGAAAACCACTAGTTTGTTCTCTATATCCGTGAGTCAGTTTCTGTTTTGTGATAGTCTTTCATTTGTTTATTTTTTAGATTCCACATATAATGATAACATACAGTATTTGTCTTTCTCTGTCTGACTTATTTCACTAAGCATAATACCCTCCAGGTCCATTCATATTGTTGCAAATGGCAAAATTTAATTCTTTTTTATGGCTGAGTACTATTCCATTATACATATACCACATCATCTTTATTCATTCATCTGTTGATGGACACTTGGGTTTCTTCCATGTCTTAACTATTATAAATAATGCTGCTATGAACACTGGCGTACATGTATCTTTTCAAATTAGTGTTTTCATTTTCTTTGGATATATACCCAGGAGTAGAATTGCTGGATCATATGGTAGTTCTATTTTTAGGTTTTTTTTGACAAAACTTTGTAGTGTTTTCCACAGTGGCTACAAAAATTTACATTCCCACTGACAGTGTACTAGGGTTCCCTTTACTCCATATCCTTGCCAACATTTGTTATTTGTGAGCTTTTTAATGACAGCCATTCTGACGAATGTGAGGTGATATCTCATTGTGGTTTTGACTTGCATTTCTCTGGTGATTAGTGGGATGCTGAACATCTTTTCATGTACCTGTTGGCCATCTTTATGCCCATCCAGTGAATTTTTTTCCTAAAAATACTGCATTTTTCACTTCTAGAATTTCTATTTGGTTGTTTTTGTTTTATAATTTCTCTTCCTCCACTGAGATTTCATATCTTTTCATTCATTGTAAACATAGTTTCCTTTACATCATTGAGTAAAATTGTAATAATTGTTTTAAAATCCTTCTTGGTTAATTCCAACATCTGGATCAGTTTGGGATCAATCTCTATTGATTATCTTTTCTCTGGAGAATGGGTCACATTTTCCTGTTTTTTTTGTTGTTGTTGTTGTTGTCAAGTAATTTTGGATTGTATCTGTAAATTGTGGCTATTATGTTTGGGAGTTATAGATCTGTTATACTCAGGAGTAGTGTGGGTTGCTGTTGTTGTTTTAAGCAGGCAGTTATTCTGGCTGGCCTTAACATTAAAATTCTGTCTCTTGAGTGGCAGCTCAATTCTCAATATTGGTTTTATCCTTGGCTGAACTGCTTTATGTCTCTCCCACATATACAGGTGTAAGGCTCAAATGGAGACTTGTGCAGAATTTATTAACAGCTCTTAGAGATCACCCTCTCTGATTCTCTCCCCTTTTGGGACTTCACTCCTCATTTTCCTGTGACTGTGGCTGCACTGAACTTTGAGCCTGGTTCTTAGCCAGACAGTTTCAAGTCTTCTATCAGAGTTTTAGCCACCCCTACATAGCACAGATCAAGCTTACCCACAGGCTACCATTGCTTTCCCTTCTTCCAACTGTTGAGTCACCTCCAGTGTATGTCTGATTTTGGTCATTTTCCAGTACCTTCTACAGAAAGTTGTTTTTGTGTTTTATTCTGGCATTATACTGTTATCTGAAGGAGGGTTGGTACAACTGGAGCTTTCTTGGCTATGCTAGAAATGAAGGTCTCCTGAAGATATTAATCTCACATTCTATAGTCTTTTTTGTTTCATTAGTTTTGCTTCCTTAAATGTTGGTTCTTCTGTTTGGTTAGTGTAGCTTCTGTCTTTCGTGATGTTAGTTTTCCTCAAATGTTTGCAGTTATTTACATATTTTGAACAAGATAAAGAAATAAATGGATGCAGGGACATGAGTGGTTAAAAGTATTTTAAGTGAGTTTATAGATCTGAATTAGGAGGGAGAAGCTGGAATGTGTGCTTAGTCCTACAGTTTGGTTCAGTATTTGAGATTTCCTGTTTTAACCTCCTCCCCAAACCCTTTCAATCCAAGGCCTAATAGACTACTCTCTCTTTCTTCTATCAAATTAGCTTCTCTAGCTTTTTACAATTTTCTTTTATTTTTACTGTGGTAAGAACATTTCCTATGAAACCTACCCTTCTAAGAAAATTTTAAGTGTACAATACAGTATTGTTAACTACAGGCACAATATTATACAGCAGATCTCTAGATCTTATAATTTTCTTTTTCCTTCATTCCTGAGACACAGAACAGCAAAGGAGTACCTTGGGAGCAATAATTTATCCCCCTAAAAAGGAAATGAGGGGAGCGTAGTGTGACTGTAGACTTTAATCCTCCCCATCATGTATAGTTATTTTCACTTACCTGCTTTAAAATAGCAACACAAAGGAGAAAAAGACGTTGGGGTTGGAAGGGAGCTACAGATTGGAGGAAGGGGAAGAGGATATAAAAGACAGATTGGCATTCAATAATTTCAACTTCCTTTCAATGTGCCTTTTTATACTGCAGAAGCTCAAAAGGTAAAATTTAATTTCCTAGACCCCCCTGCAGCTAGGATTCTGGATTTAGGTTCTGCCAATTATGGACAATGGATAACTGGAAGGTAGAGATGTAGGAGAGTCTGTATGTACCATTAATTCTGTTTGTTGGTAAACATGATCACAGAGCTATGTAGTTTTTCTGTAGCAGTATTAGCAACTCAGAGTGTCTCATCACTAGAGCTTTATGGGTATTGGGGGACAGGAAGTGAAATCCATTTCGCTGATATGGTTGCTAGCAGGTACACAATGGCTTTGGAGTTAGGAGTAGCAGCAGCTTCCCAATTTAGTGATTCCTAACTTGGGAAGTGGCAGTTGCTTCCCCAGTGGTCTGGATGTGATGGGACTTTGAGGGTCATTCCTGAAAGTTTAACCTAGTCTGTTTCTTCAGCCATCACAGTGATTCTCTAAGCCATCTAATGCCCTGTAATAAATCATTTTCTGCTTCAAGTTGCTAGACTAAATTTCGTTTTCCACAATATCAACATAGGTGGGAAGGTTTACTCCTTTTATTTTCGTCAGCCTTAATCCCATTGCAGCATGTCTGAACAGTACTGACTGTTTCAACTATTTTATTATCTTTCTTTTATGTACTCCTCAATATTTTTCTCTACTTTCTTTTCTTTCCCTTGAAGGGAAGGCATAGGTTACCATTATAGGGAGTCAAGGGGAAATTTTTTTTAATTTAAGTTAAAAATAAAGTCTTGCTATTTGTTTTAGTCCTCTTTATAAAACAAAGACATTTGAAAACAGAATATCATACAGAAAATATTATTTGTCTTTTCTGCCCAATTAGAAGCTTCTTGAGGAAAGGGGACACATCTCTCTTGCTCCCTCTACTGTACAAAATTATCTGGCCCACAGATGTTTCTGGACTGACTGATGGAACAATAACCAAAAAAGGATAGGAAAAGAGCCATTGAAGACTTTTCAGCACTTTAAAAGCATTCAGATGGAATATAATGCCACCTTTAAAAGTGCAAGGCAGATATTTATGTATTGATATAGAAGGATTAGCAAGATATGTAGTATACCTCCATTTATATTTTAAAAATTCATGTACATATGCTTATAAATGTATAGAATATATCCCTAGGAGGCTATGCAGCAAACTGGTCATAGTGGTTGCATTCTGAGAGGGTGGCTAGATGTTTGAGGGCCAAAGGTGGGAGGGTCTTTTTTTGTCTTAAATTATTTTATTGAAGAATAGCACATATAGAAAAGTGCACAGATCAATCACAACTGTACAGCTCAATGAGTTTTCCCATTTTTAAATGTACAGTTTAGTGTTAACTATATTTGTTTTGTTGTGAGGAGGGGTCTTTTAGTTATGTACTCTTCTGCACCTTTTTGAGTTTTTGCCACAAGCATGTTTTACACATTCCAAAAACACATTTTTGAAAATGTAAAGCACCTTGATACTTTATAAAATAAGGTATTAATTGCTGGATGTTGGATGTTATTAAATTTTAAGAGATTTTCCTCATTTTTTAAAGTCTTATAGTGCATGTATAAACATGGAAAATTGAAATGGGAAAAAAGTTCTACAAAAGTTCTACTCCCACTAAAATGCTGTAAAATAAAGTACACCAATTTATTTCTGTGAAAACCCTAAAGCTTGTCAAATTTTGGTCTTCATGGTAAGATGTTACTAAGATTTTTGCTTCAATAAATTAATATTTCCCATCTGTTTTCAGTTAGGCATTAGTTTTAATTATATGCTAAGACAGAACTTTACTCCAAAAAATATTGTGTAGTTCTGAAGTCTTATTGCCTTAATTCGACTTGAACATAATTTCTGAAAATTGAATGTAGAAATTTATGTCGAATGTTTCAAATGATTAAACTGATTCTACAATAACTGGTGTAAAGGTGAGTGTTTTTAAGTTGTATAAAGGATTTCCAGCAATTATAGTCTTCTACTCAGAAAGCAGTGCCATTTCCCAGGTACATGTGATGATATTACAAAGTATTAAAATAAAAAATAAAAAGATGAGGGCTTCCCTGGTGGCGCAGTGGTTGAGAGTCGCTCATGTCCCCGTCCAGGAAGATCCCACATGCCACGGAGCGGCTGGGCTCGTGAGCCATGGCCGCTGAGTCTGCACGTCCGGAGCCTGCGCTCCGCAACGGGAGAGGCCACAACAGTGAGAGGCCCGCGTACCGCAAAAAAATAAATAAATAAAATAAAAAATTAAAATAAAAAAAGTATTCTCTAAATATATCTAATAGGGAGGCTGTTTCCTGACTGTTTTGTTCTACAGATCTGTTTACTCTTGTGCAGTATCAATTGTTGTAAAGGAAACTGGTTAAGTAGAGAAAGAAATATATTTATGAATGACAAATAGCAGGTCCTCTGCATACCTGACCGAAACGATAATTTTCAACCACCCCTGCATTAGGACCACTGCTGGTCTGGATGATTGATCCATATTCTAAAAAACTGTAAAATGTCGGTACTCTTACTTCTTCATTTGTTCTCCTACTGTCACTCCCTTGTCCTTTACACACCAATCCACTTGTGGACATTGCCCTGACTACTTTCCAGCCTCCTTCCTGCTGACAAACTTTATGCAAAGTCATAAAAGGAAAGTGCTCTCCAGTGTGTGCAGGTTGAGGATGCTCTTAGTGCAACAGAACACAAAAATTTCAACAGGAGTCCAAAAATTAAACTGTTCTTAAACAAATTAGTAACCGAATCTCTGAGAATGAAGAGTCTCTTTAGTTGAACGTTCAGTATTAACTACAGAAATGTACTTGTACTAAATTCATTTAGGAAATAGGATAAACTGAAGACACTAGAGCATTAGGTTTATTTAGAGATTATTCATATTTCATTCTTTCCAACTAAAAACAGACTCTAACATACTACGAATAATCAAGTAAAGATATTATACACACAATGAAGAAAAATATCATAAATAATTTTCCCATGAATTCTTACAGAATTTTTAGTTTTGGATTTTTGTCTTATTAATAGGAGCGATGGGCACGGAAAATTTAACAGACTACTATTCCTAGACCTGCCACCTGTTAAAAGTTTGAGAATCACTATTTTAGCAGAAGTATAGGCAACTAGTACCATGCGGAAGTTGTGACAATTTAAAAATTAAGTGGATCAATGGCACACAATGAGAATAGAGGGCAGAAACAGTTTCTCAAAATCAAGTTTCCCAAATCAAGATGTGAAGATCAAAAGTTAGTTTACAATTAAGGAATCAGAATTTGGTGTATGTATCTCCCTACTTTTTACTTAAAGAGACAGAGTTTCAAGTAGTTCTAAGACAAATAAATGAGTTGTCTAAGAAATAATTTCTAGTTTTTACCTTAAAAACCAGACTGTTCCTAAGTATTTCATATCTAGATGATGATATTCAATGCCAGATGATACCAAGAAATTGGAATTATTTTTAATTTTGTTAGATGTAAATATGGCATTGTGGTGATGTAAGAATACAACAATATTTTTCAGAGATGTATTTAGAAATACATATGAATAAGATGACAAGAAGTCTGGAATTTGGTTTAAAACACTTTGGGGACTTCCCTGGTGGTGCAGTGGTTAAGAATCCTCCTGACAATGCAAGGGACATGGGTTTGAGCCCTGGTCCGGGAGGATCCCACATGCCGTGGAGTATCTAAGCCCATGCGCCACAACTACTGAGCCTGTTCTTTGGAGCCCGTGAGCCACAATTACTGAGCCCACGTGCCAGAACTACTGAAGCCCGCACGCCTAGAGCTCGTGCTCCACAACAAGAGAAGCCACTGCAATGAGAAGCCCGCACACCGCAACGAAGACCCAATGCAGCAAAAAATAAATAAATTTATTTAAAAATACACAAAACGCTTTGGAGACAGCAGCAGTGATAGAGATGGGTAAAGCAGGTGTAAATTTTGAAATTTTGGGTGCGGGGTATGCAGTATTGTTATACTGTTACACTTTTGTAGTATATATTCAAAATGTTTCATAAAAATCTTTAAAGAATAAAAAAGAAATAGAACTATGTAGAGTTAAAGAATTTCATACCATCTGATGTTTTTAAAATGGATGAGTCAAAAGAGAGTCCTTTTGCTGAGATCTCTATACTCACTGGACTTTTAGAGCTTAGAATATGGGTACAAGTATGAAGATTAAAATATTCATTCTAATTAATATGCAGTTACTTAAGAAAACCAGTCAACTTTCCCTTTAGATACATGGATGACATTCAACTGCATGAAGAAAGATACTTCAGGGAATACTAGTTTTGCTCAGTGAATAAATGAGTATTAAATAGCTATTATTTTCCTATAGAAACATAACATTCAGTAAGATTTATTTTTCTGATTGCATTATAATTGGGTTAAAAATGCAGCAACTAAATGTGGCTCATTTAAAATGTTGCCCAGGTTTCTCTTTATTTAAATAGGAGTAGGTATATTTATACATAGAGCAAATGCTAAAAAAATCTTAATTTTTTTATTGACATGAACAAAAGGCTGCTTGTTGGAAAAAGCATTAAGACAAAAGTGGGCTCACAGTCTGGCTTTTACACCTGTCTGAACCATTCAGGAAGAAACCTGGCTGGACCCTGAAGTGAGTTCAACTCATGTCTACCCAAAACAGCAGCTGCTTGGAAACAGGACTTTAAGATTTCTCCTGTTCAAGCTTGATTTTTTTTCTTTTTTAACAAAGGCAAAATCTCTTGTGGTAGCAAGAAGTTATTTTAATATTTAAAAAATTAATCTAATAGAGTTTGTTTTCTCAGGTAGGAAGAGTTTTTACATTTTTCTACATATTCATATTGTTCTCTTTTGAAAATTAATGTTTAGGGACTTCCCTTGGTGGTCCAGCGGTTAAGACTCCACACTCCCAATGCAGGGGGCCCAGGTTCGATTCCTGGTCAGGGAACTAGATCCCGCATGCAGCAACTAAAGATTCCACATGCCGCAACAAAAGATCCCGCAGGCCATAACAAAGATCCCACGTGCTGCAACTAAGACCTGGTGCCACCAAATAAATAAATAAATATTTTTTAAAAAAGAAAGAAAATTAATGTTTTATTCTTCTAGGAAAATAAAGTAGAAATATGATGACACTTTACAAAGCTAATACCCTATAAACTGGTTATACTGTGTACATAAACTGGTCTATAGTAATAACTTGAAATGTGGTTAAAGATGTACATGAAAAATATTCTTTGTACATCCATAGGATGCAGTATTTTGCATCCACTAAATTCATGCTTTAAAGAATACCTAAAGACTAGGGAAATGCTTATGGTGTATGTTGAGGAAAAGCACAGTATATTTATTTTTATAAATTTATTTATTTTTGGCTACATTGGGTCTTTGTTGCTGCGCGGGGCTTTCTCTAGTTGCGGTAAGCAGGGGCTACTCTTTGTTGCGGTGCGCAGGCTTCTCACTGCGGTGGCTTCTCTTGTTGCAGAGCATGGGCTCTAGGTGCGCAGGCTCAGTAGTTGTGGCGCAGGGGCTTAGTTGCTCCGCGGCATGTGGGAGCTTCCCCTACCAGGGCTCGAACCCATGTCCCCTGCATTGGCAGGCAGATTCTTAACCACTGCACCACCAGGGAAGCCAAAATAGTATATTTATAACCATAAAGTTTGGTTCCAATTTTGGAGAAAAAAATTCATATATGGAAAATAGAAACGAAATACACCAAAATAATGATAGTAGCTAAAATCTTGAGTTGCATGATTTCCTTTACCAAATTTTCTATAGTCTTCAGATTTTCCATGAGAATGCATTTTCATTTAAATGAGGAAAAATTTACGTATACTATTATAATGGCCATACTACTTCTTTCAGCATTGCTGACACAAACCACAATCAAACAGAATGAAATTTAGCACCAAACATATGTTTTCTACTCCGTTTTATTTGCCTATCAGAAGCTAGGAAAAATTGTTGCCCCCTCCCCCGACAAAAAAATCTTAACTCCTAGATTGATTCTGGGTCTCTTGGGATAACCTCAACATAAAAGTGTTTTTTTTAAGGGCTGGTAATGTTTCATTTCAGAATAAGTTTTTTTTCTTTAAGATTCTCTCAAATATATATATGTTGTATATATATATATAATATTTATATTATATATACATGTAATATATATTTTTTACCAGAATTAACAATTTTACTGGCCTGTACAAGAATATAGATATTTGTGCTTCTAAGTAGAAAAGCAGTACACTATTCTTTATTACACAAGGGTCTTAGATAACTGATACGGCAGTCCCATTCATCAAGGGAAATTCCTTCCTTCCACTATACATGGTAGTGGCATAAGCAGATTGCTATGGGTCTTTGATCACAAAAAAATGTTTCCTAGTCTCAGTAAGGTGTATGGGTCCATAAAGAAAATAGATCAGATGATATATTTTCAACACTAGAAATAATGCATACAACCTTCGTAAGAAAATCTTTTAGGGCATGGACCATGACTTCTACAAATTTATAACAAAGTCCATGGGGCTGGGCATATAGTAGAAAACTAAGAAATACCTGAAGAATGAATTACATTTCCATAGGCAATTTTATCTGCCTACTGTTTAGAAGCACAGTTTAAAATGGTGGTGTGGCAGAAGGCTTTGATATTGTAAGAGATGTAGGAATGACTATGGCTCCTTTCCCATCCTGTAGGTACTCCCCTACTTCTGTGTGAATGCTTACAAAGTCACTGATAGAACTAAGCATTATGATATGATCAGATGGTACCAAATGGCATTCTTTGACTATGTCATAATCATGTTGTGCTCCTTGGCTCCTAACTCAATGGTTCGTACTTAACGAGCCAAAGAATGCCCCGAACAGTCTAGCTTATTTAATAAGGTGATTTTGTTTTATTTTCTGCCGTGGCAATATTCTCAATCAAGAAAATATCAGTCAATGCCTGTCTTGTATGTGTAATACATTCACTTTCAACTCAGTAAATAGGTCAAAGCAGTGTCCTCTGACTACCTACCTCCAAAGTGCAAAATAAATAAATTTTTAAAAATTAAAAATAGAGATTATAGATATGTAAATTTTAGCCCCTGATGAGAGCGAGGAGATAGAAAAAGTAACATCCTAAGCATATAGGCAGGGCTTCTCTAACCAAAGACTGGTCATCACAATATGGTGCCCACATGAAGAGTTTGGGTGGCTTAAAGAAATGCTAACAATTTACTATGAAAAATAAGGCTGATTTACCTTATTAAAGGCTGTTTAATGTCTAATAGCTGATAAGTAGTAACACAGCTATTCTTTGTAGACTTGCACAATCAGAATTTCATTTCCGTAGCTCAGAAGATTCGAAGTTCACGTTTCTGTACAAAGCAGAAGTTTCTAGATTGTACTAAATATATGTAAACTTTTACACTTAATAATCAATGTTTTTTAGGGTGTAGGATAGATGCCAAAATCATTTTATTCTCAAATTAATTTTTCTGTCCATACTTGCATATTTCTATTCTTAAGAAAATGCAAACGGGAGGAGAAAGTAGTGTTCTTGAGAGAAAACTGCATGCCAGGAAGTGCTAGCTTTTAGCCTTTGTGTTTTTAACCAAATTACAAGTATTATTTGTTTAAAAAGGTATATGTGAATGTATACTGTGAGGCAATTTTCACCGAAATAACTTCAGCTCTGAAACATATTATGACACCAAAAATGTCCCAAATATATAATAAAACAACAAACTTTAAAATATCACTTTTAAAGTTTCCCTTTAATTTTCTGATGAAACATTTAATATGTGCTATTATAGGAAGGTAACCATTAAAAATGAATATATTTGAATTCAAAACTAGATTTTGTTTTTTACTCAAATCTCTAAAGTGTTTGACAATTTGACACTGTATTTTACTAGTCCTAATTTATTTAATAATTCTAATTTTATATCCAAGAAGTATATACTTTTTGTCTGCCCATTTTTAATTAGTAAATTAGTAGAGTGTGCTTATTATTAATATCCCTGATTCTGAACTAATGAATTATTTATAAAATGGTAGTATTTAAATTAGAAAGTGCCAACATCGACAATGGCACCTGTTGAATGCAAATACAGAGATCTTCCTCTACTTGTGATGATAAACCCATCGTAAGGTGAAAATAACCGTAAGTCGAAAATGCATTTAATACATCTAATCTACCAAACATCATAGCTTAGCCTAGTGTACCTTAAACGTGCTCAGAACACTTACGTTAGCCTGCAGTTGGGCAAAACTAACACAAAGCCTACTTTATAATAAAGTATTGAATACCTCGTGTAATTTACTGAATACTGTACTAAAAGTGAAAAACAGAATGGTTGTCAGTGATGGGTTATTCACTCTCGTGATCGTGTGGCTGACAGAGCTGAGGCTCACTGCCCCTGCCACTGCCTACCTCATCACAGTATTGTACCACATGTCGCGAGCCCGGGAAAAGACTGAAATTCAAAATTCAAAGTATGGCTTCTACTGAATGTGTATTGTTTTCTCACCATGGTAAAGTTGAAAACTCTTAAGTGGAACCATTGTAAATTGGGGACCATCTGTAACTACTTTCAGCAATCCAGCAATCAACTAAATACCACATTAACTACAAGACAGAGTAAAAGACGCCAGATTGTCATTAAACAATATCTCTTGAATACTTTCTACATGTCAGACATTAAAATAACCACTAGTGAACCCAATGACCAGACACATAATGTTAGCAATAGGGATAATATTTATATAAAAGATGGTGGGCATGGAACCCTTCTGTGTTCCTTAAGGTCAGTGGATGATTTAATAAGGAGTCTGTCACCTTTATCAATTCCTTATGCTTGACTTGTATTAAGTAGTGGATTCTCATTTTGTTTGGGGTGCGGGTAAAAGGGGTGGGTCAAATGACACATTACTTGAAATAAATATAAACTCACATTCTCTTTCTCCCTTGTCTCCCCTAATTATGTTTATTCTCTATATTGTTAATTGTGGAGCAAAGAAATTATACGTCAGTTTTATAAAGTTAATTAATTTTATCCCAGATTTCTATGATATGGCTGCCTACATTTGAAGAAGGCTACAGAAAATGATGACTGAAAAACCTACTGACATGTAACTGATGGTCCTATCCATCCTCAGCCCATGGGAAGAGTGTTCTTTGATGTATGCCTACTATTTGTGGTCTGTTACTATTTCTGACCCTGACTCTTGGGTTCATTGCCTTTGCTCAGAAAGCGTCACCCAAGAGTTTAAATTACACTTTTGCTAGACGTTTTAAAGAAGGTACTAATTATACATTCATGGTTTAGTTTAGTTCATTGCTCTTTTGATATAATCAAAGACAATACAACTCAAAAGTTGTCTGTCATAATCTTCTTAACTGTCGCCCATTGTACTGATGTCACAATTACATAAGAGCCACTTCAACAGCTCAACTAATCTATGGATATATTTAGTCCCTACTCTCAGAGGCTTTTAAAAGAGCAAATCATAATCCAAAATTTGAAATGTGTTAAAATGACACTGGTCATAAGCGTCCCAACTGCTACTAAACAAGTTAAAACAGCATGATAAATTTGCTAGAGTCCATACACCCCTTAATTATAATGAATAATCTTTAGAATAAAATATTAATCATTTAACTTTTTCTAAATTTATCATTTCATCTTTCTACTGTTAATTTTCTTTCAGTTATTACTTTTATGTTATTTGGTTTTAATATAGTACTAATACATTTAAGCCAATATAATATTTTTCTTTAAAAACAAACAAAAAAATCGATGTAGTAAACTGTTAACATTTTAACTTTTTAAAAAGATGGTCCCCAAGTTGCACAGATAGAGAATTTAAGTGATCAAAATAAATTAGGACAGCAAGTCAAAATTCAAACTGACAAAACACTTGGGTAAAAAAGTAACACAAATCTTCCTGTTTTAGGGATCACTAGATTGTGTTATTACTTTTATATAATCGACAAAGGAAGAACTAAAGAAAAAACAAGACACAGCAAAACCCAGAAAATTAGATCATAATGAAACAACTAATTTCTGGATGCCTTCGTCTTAAGGCATCATATTATTTCACTTGGAACCATTCACTGGGTTGGCACTTGTTTACCTGAGGTGTTCAGTGCACCTCTCTCTGCTTCCCTGTCCTATTTGTACTTTTGACAGAAAGAGGAGTCTCTCTCCAAACAAGGCTAGCTTTGTAACAAAGCAAGCAAAGGAAACAAACAGGGCACTTGGCAATTTCCAGCCACTTCCAGGGAAAGACAGCAAAACTCTCCAAGTGCTCTTACAAGCACGTATTATGGAAAATACTTCTTTAAAAAAAAAGGTTCCTTTTTTGAAGACTTATTAAACATTCCCTGCCCCTCATTTGGAATAGAAGCAGGTGTGGAAAGGGTCCTGTAAGTATAATTCTCTGCAGAAGTTCCACCGAGAGGGCAGTTACCGTTGTCACCTGCAAAGCCTCTGCGGCTGCGAAGACGGGACTCCCAACACCAGAAGCACAGGGGTTGCAGGGCGGGAAGTATCCGAAGTCTGGCCAAGTTGAGGGCAGCCGGCACACGGGTTTGTTGGGCGGGGAATCCCCCCACCTCACGCCCGCCAAATTTCTCTCCCCTCCTTCTCACGTCCCGAAATCCTCCTCTCCTCTCCCTCACACGCCCCTAAATCTTCTCCGTTCCCTCTCACGCCCCCCAAGTCTTCCTCTCCCTCAAACTGCCTCCTGGAGTCACTCGAATTCCCTCTCGCCCTCTTGAGTTTTAACTGACTCTTTTCCCTTAAGATAGCTCCGTTCAAGATCCCCGAGTTCCCGCGCGACCGCCGGCTCCCGGCCCGCCGACACTCACGAGAAGAAGGGATCATCCTCAAAGCTGCTGCTCAGCATCCCGAACATCCTGGCTCTGTCTCGGGCGGCGGCGTTTGCGGACAGATTGGAAAACGATGTAACGCCGCGGCCGCGACCCGAGCCAGCCGGTCCAGCACTTGTCGACGCTTGTCTCCCAGTCGCTAAGGCAGTGCCTGTCGGGAAAGGCGGTGCTTGACGCGGAGCTGCTTTCCCATTGAACGCTGGTCCCATAACGTCACCAAGATGAGGCGGGGAAACAATGTGCCACTGCCATGGCAACCGCCATCAACACAGGAGACTGGAAGTCTGGCCACGCGCCAGCCGGGCAACCCATCGTGAAGCCTCGGGTAGCACAAGATAGCTTGTTCTCTGGGCTGCAGGAACACAGAAATCAGTCTACCCCTTGTGTGACCTTGGGCAAATCCCCCTCGGCCTCGAACCCCAAGTCTCTTTTCGGGAAAATGGAGATGGGTCAAGATTTAGGCCAAATGGCGTCCAAAGACCCATTCACCGGCCACATTTTGTGATCCACAGCAGAGTCCTATATCCAAAATGCTCTGTGGTGGTTGGTCGGACACTGTGAACAAATAATAAGAAAAGATATGCAAAAAGTTTTTGAGTACAGTTAGTAAATAGTGTACCCAGTACTTGAGGGAAATGGGATGAGGCCTATCAGATTTCAACAATCTTTGCCTTTTGTGAGCCTGAACTGAAAGCAGTGTTTCCCAAAGTGGGAAATGCTTAAGTTTTACGTAGACATGTTCTTTAAAAATAAGATGAGAATTTTGCTCTCTTCCATCCTCTTTCCAGTCCCTATTTCAAGAAGCAAGTCTCACTTTGATGCTGGTATGTCTTTAACACCTTCTCCAGCATTCCTTAACAGAGTAGGACTCAGGCACAAGGCCTGCAGCAAGCAGCCGTAGCCAACTAAAATTCCATTACTGTATATTTTTGTTTTAATTGTATTTATATCTGAGCCTTCTGTTTATGGCAAGTGAAACTGGTTTTAAATTTAAAGCAGTAACTAGTCTTTAAACACTAAGTGAAAAAGTGAGCTAATTTAAGGAAACAGTACAGGTGGGATTTGGATATGTTGGGGGGGAGGGGGGAGGGCATCATGACAGTGGTTCTCATACTATTGAGCTTTGGAAAACACTGTCCTGAGAACGTGCAGGAGCCTAGAGAAAGGTGGAGAAGAAGAAAGAAAGAACATTAAAGAAAGAGAAGAACAATTGAGTCTAAGAAGAGAGAAAATGCACCTTGCATGTCCATCCTTAATTAAGTGGGCTCCCCAGCCTCTCTAGAGGGCTGTCATGTGGAGACAGAGTGTTATCCATGGCTCCACAGGGCCTCCTGGGATTGGGCCAGAGAAGTGGCACTCTGCCAGAGTGAAGAAGCATGCAGGGCCTGATTTGGAGGTGGCAGGAGTACTCAGGGTTATTTTGGGAGCCAGAAATTTAATCCTTTGGACCTTTTACCTCCCCACCTTTAGCCAAGTTCTCTGGCAGCCCCCCTTTCCCGAGACTGGTGACATGAGGTTGGGCAGCCTTCACAGCCCAAGTTGAGATAGTATAGCCCTTCCGGGGAAGAGGATATTTTCTTCCCCAGCCTCAGAATGAAGTTCAGAGAGCATATACATATTAGGGATCTTCTTGACTAGTTTCAAGGCAAAAAAAAAAAAAAATAGTTTTAGAAGACCTGAAATTATTTTCTCTTTAAAATAATACAACACAAGATGTTAAGGAGGCCACGCTTTAAAAAAAAAAAAAACCAAAAAATACTTAAATGAAATGGGGTAAGTTATTTGTGACAAATGATAGGATTAAAATAGTTCTGGATTAAGGTCAAATAAAGCAACTTGTGAGAAGTTTTTCCCTCTTGTTCCCATTGGGATTTTTCTTAGAATTGCACTGTTAAAACATGAAAACTTTAGTCCAGGCACAGGTTAGTCAGGGAGTTACCTGGAGCTTCTAAAAACAGTTTGGGCCTAATGGCCAATGCTTAAAAAATAGTTAGTAGAGGAAAAAGGACAGTTGAAGCTAAAGAGACCTCATCAGTTTCAGATCAGATAGGTAAAGAGGGAGGAGGTGAAAGACGAGGTGGGTTGGCAGAGGATGAATACCAGAGGAGGGGAGAATAGAGATGCAGAGCAGGACTAAGGGGAGAAGGTCTTGGACTTGGCTGTAGATAGAAAAACAATAGCTCATATTTACTGAATGTGTGCCAGGCACTGTTATAGGCACTTCCTGTGTATTAACTCATTAAATCCTCACAAGATTTTTATGGAGTAGCAATGGTTTTTTATCTCCGTTTATAGGTAATGCAACCAAGACACAGAGAGGCTAAGAAAATTGCCAAAGTTCACACAGCCAGTAATTGAACTGGGTGGGGTGCCTGGAGTTTTCCCTGGTGGGGGCTACTTACACCAATGTGGGTGATGCGCCACACTTAAAGATGCAGGATGAAAGCAAGTTATTATTTCTCAAAATTATGCTGACAAACTAAAAAATGGACCCAAATTAAACAGTATAAAATTCAGTGGGAATATATTAAAATCAATTCAATTCAATTGTACAAATATCTACTGAGTGCCTACCCTCTGTCAGTGATTGATCTAGACACTGAGTTGTTGGTGAACAAAACAGACAAAAATCCCTGTCCTCCTGGAGTGTATATTCTTGTGAGGGCAGAATGAAAATAAATAACATAGAAAGTAGTATGTTAAAAGGTGATAGGTGTTAGGGGAAAAAACCAAGCAGGGTAAGGGGGATGGAGGTGTGTAGTTATAAACAGGGAATTCTGTGTAGGCCTCATCGTGAAGGTGAATTTGAGCAGGCTCACTGGAAGGAAGTGGACATGTATTGGAAGAGCATTCCAGGCCAGTGCAAAGGCCCTGAGGTAGCATGTGCCTGGTGTATATAATGCACTGTCTATTCATAGGTCCTGAAACTTACCTTCAGAGGAATGAGATAAGTCAAGTAAAGTGAAAATTACCTATAAGGATAATAGCTCCTGTTTGTACTTCTTATGTTCCAGGCATTGTATTAAGTGCTTTGTATACATTTTCTCATTTAATCCTTACAACAACTCTGTATACTAAGACAGAGGTCCCCAACCCCTGGGCCGTGGACCGGTACTAGTCCGCGGCCTGTTAGGAACCGGGCCACACAGCAGGAGGTGAGCGGCGGGTGAGCAAGCGAAGCTTCATCTGCTGCTCCCCATTGCTCCCATCGCTCGCACTACCGCCTGAACTATTCCCCTCCCTCCATCCCTGGAAAAATTGTCTTCCACAAAACCAGTCCCTGGTGCCAAAAAGGTTGAGGACTGCTGTACTAAGATGTTTATCTCCATATTATATATGGAAAACCTGAGACACAGAGAAATCTGGTGATTATCCAGTCAATTCAAATCCAAATTAGCCCTATTCCAAAGCTAGTATTCTTGCCACCACCCTGCTTTATCTCCCTATAAAAAATTAATCATTTACCGAGTATCTCTAAGTACTAGACACTTTTACATGTATAATCTCTAGAGAAGCAAGAATAACTACAATTCTGCAGCCTGTGGAACGAAAACCACATTCACAGAAAGATAGACAAAATGGAAAAGCAAGGACTATGTACCAGATGAAGAAACAAGATAAAACCCAGAAAAACAACTAAATGAAGTGGAGATAGGCAACTTTCCAGAAAACGAATTCAGAATAATGACAGTGAAGATGATCCAAGACCTCAGAAAAAGAATGTAGGCAGAGATCCAGAAGATGCAAGAAATGTTTAACAAAGACCTAGAAGAATTAAAGAACAAACAGAAGAATTAAAGAACAAACAGAGATGAACAATACAATAACTGAAATGAAAAATACACTAGAAGGAATCAATAGCAGAATAACTGAGGCAGAAGAACGGATAAGTGACCTGGAATACAGAGTGGTGGAATTCACTGCTGCAGAACGGAATAAAGAAAAAGAATGAAAAGAAATGAAGACAGCCTAAGAGACCTCTGGGACAACATTAAACGCAACAACATTCGCATTATAGGGGTCCCAGAAGGAGAAGAGAGAGAGAAAGGACCCGAGAAAATATTTGAAGAGATTATAGTCCATAACTTCCCTAAAATGGGAAAGGAAATAGCCACTCAAGTCCAGGAAGCGCAGAGAGTCCCAGGCAGGATAAACCCAAGGAGAAACACGCCAAGACACATAGTAATCTCTAACTACACTACCACTTAGGTTTCACTTGGAAAGTCACTGACCAAGTTGAGAGAATACAAAGAAAAGCATGAAACCCACAACAACGCTACAACTCTATTAAAAATACCAAGAGTTTGAAATGTCAGTGTGCCCTCTTTTCTTTCATCTATTAATTCATCAACTATTTATTAAAAAAATAGCTATATCCCGAGCACTATTCTAGGCATTGAGGATTCACAACTCCCTGGCCTCTTGGATCTTACATTCTAGCAGACAGCTCTTTTACCAGCTAATTCGGTAAAAGAATTGTTACAGCACTTCAGAATTTTCAAAATGCTTTTGAAGACATTATCTCAAGTGCCCAAGAAGACGTAAACAGGTTCTTGAGTGCTGGACTTTCAGACTTAATTCTAGCTCTGCAGAGCCACGGGTGCTAGGCCATGATAAATATCTTTACTACAGTTAATTTCAATGTGTTTAGGGTTTCACTGTCTTAATCCGTTTGTCTTAAACTGTGCACAGAGATGCTGCAGGAGAGTTACAGCAAATTCACAGGGGGTGCCATGCAACAATTAAAAATTTGAAGGAGGACTTCCCTGGTGGTCCAGTGGTTAAGAATCTGCCTGTCAATGCAGGGGACAAGGGTTCGATCCCAGGTATGGGAAGATCCCACATGCCATGGAGCAACTAAGCCCGTGCACCACAACTACTGAGCCCTCACTCTAGAGTCCGTGAGCCACAACTACTGAGCCCATGCGCCTCAACTACTGAACCCTGTGCGCCTAGAGCCCATGCTCCACAACAAGAGAAGCTTCTGCAAATAAGAAGCCAGTGCACCACAATGAAGGGTAGACCCTGCTCACCACAACTAGAGAAAGCCTGCATGCAGCAATGAAGACCCAGAATAGCCAAAAATAAAAAAAAAAAAATTTAATTAAAAAACTTCAAAGGAAACAGAAACTTGACATCTGTCAGATGTTGTGAATCTACTGGCTTGAGATAGTTCACATATTTCAATACTGTGCTACATTCCTTAAGGTGATGTCATAGCTTTGGAAAGCTAGGTTTTGAGAAATTACCATGATGACAAGGAAGTACCTTGTGAAAATCAGTGTGGAAAAGGAAATGTCGATGGCAAAGCTCAATCTGTTCCCGAAGTTTGAGAAGTTAAGCCATGCTAGAGTGGCACACATCTCTCAGTGTGATTATTTAAGAATGATATAAAAATTTTTTTCTTTCAATGTATGTAATTTTTAAGAAGGCTACTGAGTTTCTAGGACATACATATTTAAGTTGTTTGGACTTAAGTTGTTGGTAATAAACAGAACCAACTACTGAGTATTTCTTCAGACCTAGGGGGCACAGTGAATATATTACTGAGGCACTAAGGGCTCATGACCTGAGATCATTTGGGCACATCTGTCTTAACCCCATGATCTTTCTTTCTTTCAAATTTTTAAAAATTAAAAGTTGTATCACAAATCCAATTTTTCTAAAAGGTATGATTCATTTTCTTTTTAGTGTTTATTCTCTTTTCAACTAGCCGTCTTACCAGCCCTCTTACAAGTTTGCATTATATTTTTATGAAAGATGGGAAATCATACATAGTGATAAAAGACATATAATAAAAGCATAGGTCCAAGGTGTTCAAACTCCCTGTTGGGGCCACCTCTGGTCCCTACAGCATCATTGTTCAAATTAGGAACAGTTGCCTCCCTCTCAAGATACTTCCATTAATGGGACAATTGTTTAGTAAATTTATAAATCTACAATGTGTACGGTATGACTGGTGCCCCCTTAGGTGTTTCACACTTGATTACGGTAGCCCCCTCCCAAGCATGAATTCTTTCTACTTGTCAGAAGTTAATGTACCCAGCTCATCCACAAATTCATGAGCAAGAAATGTAATTTTATTTTCCTGTAGCTGAACTTGATTTATATTCTGTGTTCCCATTCTATTGGGGGTGACCCTTCCTTCTCTCCCAGGCAGACAATGCCAAGGTGGAGTTAGTTGCCAGCTGTGCTGCATCCCTGAAGGCATCTTTATTCCACTCGCTGGCTGGAGTCAGGACACTAAGCGTCTCACGATGTGTGGCACAGTCTGGCACGATGAAGAACCGTCTTGTCCTAAATGTCAATAGCATTCTTCTCCCTTGAGAGTCATACTCTCTAAAGCAAGTTTTTCCTCCGGTGAAGTAAACCTTCAAAGCAAATTTGACTTCACAGAGAAAAATTTTCAACGCTAAGTCCTCCTTTTTGGTGCCTGCTGCTGAGGTGAGAGCCAGGAGTTTTGTTCACAGCACGCCACGAATAAGCAGCACACTTTTCCAGTGGTGTTTACGGTTATAGCTCATTTTCTCTGTGGACACGTTATTTTGCACAAATTGTAATTGTCATATTTTATTTAGAAAAACATTGAGAAAATGTCACCTTTGAGGTATTGGTAACAAGAGGTCTGCCTCTGCTGAAAGGTGCTTTAGGCAGCCCCTTGGGGGCAGAATCCGAGGCTTTAGTCCCTGGGCTGGGGTCCTAATGTTCGGGTGGCAAAAAGGAAGTTTGTAGGAGAGAAGCAGAGGAATGTCCTGTCCTAGTGATGGAAGGCCAGAGAAGACAGAAAAACACTGGGGAGGGAGTGAAGGCTCACTGTAGGGTCAGGGCTGAACCATGGATTATACTGCTGTTACATATGGGCAAAATTTTGGCCTTTCCCACATTTCTTAGATGTAAATCTTTGAGACTTTGATATTTTGAAGCACGTGCCATGTTCTTTTTAAAATATAGTCTTAGCTAAGGGCTCACTTCCATTTACTAACAGTTTCCACCTAAAAATTGTCTACCAAAAGTTTTACAAATTTTATGCTAATTCTCTCAGTAACCCTGTGAGGGAGGCACCATCGCCATTCTGCAGATGAGAACACAGATTCAGGGAGGTGGAGTGATTTGCCAAGGTCCTCTAGCTGGAGACTGGTAGAAGAGGGATTCTGATCCGGATGGGGCCACTTCAAGGACATTTTCCTCTCACTACACCCCTAGGTAGTTCTCATAACGAAAAAGAACCTGATGGAGTGAAACGGCATATATGTGAAGCTGCCAAGATTGTCCAAACTTCGGCATAGCTTGTTTGGTTTAAGTACATCAAAACTTTGGCCTGTGTTTTGAATTTTCTTTAAAAACAAACAGTAGCAAAAATGTTATTTAATGAATAAAATGAAGCCTATTACTCCAAAGACAAGGCATCTGAATGACAATGTCAAGTAGAAATATGTTATACTAATTTTTTTTTTAAGTGACAAACTTTCCACAGAGACCATAACAGAGCCATGTGTAGTTATGGAAATCCACACCCGAAGACTAATAAGTTTTCTAACTTACTTTTTAATTGAGGTGTAATTTAAATATGGTAAAGTCCACTAATTGTAAATGTACAGCTCAATACAATTTTACATATGAATAAACCTACGTAGACACCACCCAGTTGAAGATACAAAGCATTTCAAATACCCCAGAAAATTCCCTCGTGGTCACCCCCAGATCATCTCTCTCAAAAGTAACTAGTATTCTGAGATTTGCTTCTTTTGCTTAACATTATGTTTGCAAAATTCACTCATATTATTGCATGTAGCAGTAGTTTATTATTTTTCATTGCTGTGTAATATTTTATTGTATGAATTTACCACACGTAATTTACCCATCTACTGTTGATAGATTTTTGGATTGTTCCTTTCTCTTTTTTTTTTTTTTTGCGTTTGACTAGAGCTGCTATGACCATTCTTGTACATGACTTAATTTTTTTTTTTTTTTGGCTGTGCCGTGCAGCTTACAGGATCTTAGTTCCCTGACCAGGGATTGAACCCAGGCCCGGCAGTGAAAGTGCCGAATCCTAACCACTGGACTGCCAGGGAATTCCCATGACTTAATTTTTAAAATCAATTTAACATTCAGCTGTTTTTTCATCTTTATTTTCATTGAAATTCGGAAAGCTTTCTACAGACAATAATTTCATAAGGAGGATTTTTCTATTGAGTCAACTCTTTGATGTTTGCAACTGTCTATATTTCTTTTGTGTCTAAAATAGAAGGAACACTTTGTTGCGTCTTTAAAAAATTGAAAAAGTTTAGAATCACGAAGCCTAAAACAAGTTGAATAGTAGGTAGCATTCTTTAAGAAACACCGTTGAGGTCATCTGTTCTCAGGAACTGTTTAATGTGACTGTCTAAAGCATTATTTTAAAAGTTATTTTTAAACCTTTGATAAGATTTGGAGAGAATTCAAGCTGTGGGTGGATGTCCCACTGTGAAGGCAATCATATGAGAAGGCTGTCCAGGGCTTGAGGGAATTATATTGGAAAACTTTAAGAACTTGAATGCCTTCATCCTGGTCATATGCTTCGATGCTTTTACTATTTGAAGTGTTAGAAAAAATTTGCTTCCATCTTAGAAGAGTTGTTTTTAATTTCAAGGCCATGCAAGTTCTAATGCTATCTGGGGTATATACTTGGGCATAACAAGATAAAGGGGTGACAGGGAGTTAATCATAAGTAGCTCCAAGCTATACCTGGTTTCTTCCTAATTCATTTATCACCCTCAGACCTGGAATCTCCCTTGGGATACAGCCTCCAGCAGGGCTCATACTATGGAATAGCACTGGAGCCTGTTGGGAGAAACTGAGGTGGGCCAGGCCTGGGGTTGCTGGTGGGCAGGAGAATGCTGTGTGGTCTGCTGCATGTTCTTAATGATAAAAGCTAAAACCTACTATGTGCTAGGCACTTTAATTCACAACAGTTCCATTATTCTTTTATAAAAGTAAGTAAACAGGCTTTAGAGAGTTAATATGTGTAAGAGCATATTGCTAGGAAGTAGTAGAGTTGGGACTGGGAGCCAGGTTGTCTGGCTGTAGAATCTGGGCTCTTGATCGATGCACTGGTATAACCCCTGCTGCCTTGCTGTCTAGCACACAGGAGACTAGCTGTCTCCTTTATCTCCAACTGAGGATGGGGCTTTGCCTGGAGCCATAGTCAAAAACACAAACATCAATAAGGGCCAGGTAAGTAATGAAAGTGAGAGAAGTGGAATAGGTAAGATGATAAGGAGAATAAGAACAAACATTTATTGTTTCCACTGTGTGCCAGGCACCACTCTAAGTGTTTTACATGTTTTAACTGTCTTAATCCCAAAAACAATCTAATGAGATAGACACAATTATTACACCCATTTTACATGAGAGGAAGCTAATGGTCAGAGAAGAGCAATCATGTGTTCAAGGTCACACATCCAGGAGAACCCTGGGAGTCTGGCTGGGAACCCACACTCTTATCCCTGTGCTGTATGGCCATGGGTGCCTGGAAGGGCGTGACAGTGGGCACTGGAGGGGGCTTGTCTCCAGCAAAGCGGGGAACTGCTACTCAGCTCCAGATGACTGCCCTGCAGAAACTCATGCCCACTGGTAGTATGGAACGTCACATGAAATCTTTCAATTTTTTACAGTTAGCAATTAATTAAGAACAAGATACCCTAGCAGGCCAAACAAAACAAGGCTGTGGGCTGAATCTGGCCCGCAGGCTTCGAGTCTGTGATCTAGTTACTTCGAGCTTGAGTTGTCATGGCAGGGAAGGATACTTGAGCCCAGTAGCATCCACGTACTGCCTTCTGAGCATAGCTCAAAGCTGCGCTGACAGCAAGGCCTGTGTTGTGAGAGCTGAGAAGTGCCCGGACTCCCAGCTGAAGGCCTTCATGAGTGGATGCCAGTTGCCACATCACTGACTGTCCATATCTTAAAATACTGGCACCATAAAGCAGTAGTTTCATTTCTGCAGGATATTTAGATTACAAACTAATGTTTTTCATCTGGTGTGCAAACATTTATTACAAGTTTATCAGTTTGGGGTATTATATTACCTTTCTAATTCTGTTGTCTTAAAGTAGACCTGAGATAATCTTGCCTGTGCTCTAAAATCCTTGCATCCCAGTTTTGTAAGTTGAAGTACTTGTGGTTTTTGACTCTAGCTCTAGGTTAGGCCCTCCCTCAATTGGAGGTAAATGAAACAGCTAGTCTCCTCTGTGCCAGAGAGTGGGTCAGCAGTCCCTGTATAGCTTTGGGAAAAATCAGACTTTCATAGTGTATGCAATAAAGGATCAAAAGCCCATTTATCCATATAAAAGCAATCTGTTAAACTAAATGTGATTGGATGCTTCCAAGAGCTTTTTCCCCCTCTTAATATTTGTTACTTGTTTACTTGCTACTTGTTTTGTCACTAGCCAGAATGTATAGGAGAGCTATACATTTTAAACAAAAAGCTTACTAGGCAACATTTTTGGAATTTTATTTCTTTTACTTAATTTTTCTCCCTTCGAATCCTTATTTCCATACTGGGCATGTACTCCGGGTTCTTAGAAAGAAAAATGTTTAAGGGTTGTATTAGTTTCTTGGAGCTGTCATAACAGAGTATCTGGGTGGGTGGCTTAAACAACAGCAATTTACTTTCTCACAGTTCTGGAGGTTAGAAGTCAAGCTGTCGGCAGGGCCGTGCTGGCTCTGAAGTCTCTGGGGAAGAATTCTTTCCTTGCCTCACTCCTTGGCTTGTCCCCATATCTCTCCAGTCTCTGCCCCCATCATCAAGTGGCCTGCTCCCCTGTGTGTTTCTGAATCCAAATTTCCCTCTCCTTATAAGGATGCCAGTCACTGGATTTAGGGCCCACCCTAATCCAGTATGACCTCATCTTAACTTGATTACATCTGCAAGGACCCTACTTCCAAATAAGGTCATATTCACAGGTTGCAGGTGGACATGAATTTTGGGGGGATGCCATTCAACCCAGTGCATGCATCCATTAGTAACTTGTACAGAAATAATCAGAATAGGCAGGGAACAAATTTTTCAGAATTAATCATTATATAAAACTTGGAATATAAGCCAACAATCAGCTGGCAAGCTTGAAAGTTATACAATTTTACAGAACTTTTACAGCATGTGTTTAGGATATTAACCTCATTCCAACTTCTTCCTGCCTTTTCTACTCTCATTCTCTCCCTGGCCCTATTTTCTTCACTGACTTGTTAGGATTTCTCTTTTATCTGCTCACAGTCTTTGAATTATTATAAAATACCTGATGCTTCTCTGGAACAAAGAATGGAAGGAAGAAATAAATAAATAAATAAAATAATAAAATAACCACCATTAATTTAATGGTGGTGTTGAGATACTGGCCTCCATTTGAGAACAAACTCATAATGAGAAGCTTTCTGACATGAGAAAATGCCAGTGTAGATCTCAGAGTGATGTCTCTAATTGCCTAGACCTTTTTACATTAGGTATCTGCATGAGTTATAACTCTTTTGTGAAGATAAAAAGTCTGCTGCAAGAAATAGCCCCAGTGCTGTAAGGGCTGTCAGACAGGAGGGCATCTCAAATGAGATTAATGATGTCTGCCTTAATATAAGAAGATTTAGCATAACCAAGATTATGGATTCTGCAGAAACCTGCCAGCACTCATTTATCTGGAATAAATACTATTTTTAATTAAAGTCCTAAGGTAGGTTATTCCTGAACTAATGAGATCTATAGCGATTACCTTTGCGAATTAATTTTCTTTCTTAATTCTCAGTCATTTTGATGATTATGGCTTATTCAGTCTTACTCATGGCAGTCAGCTTGTAGGACAAGCCGATTTCTAGCTAAAGGCACTAAATAACCCAGTATTTGTTTTTACATGGTACTCTCATTTTCTAATTATATTTATCATTTAACCCAAATACTCTTATAGATCTGTCTGTCCAACTGAGCTGTATATGGCAAGTCGGCTTTATGAAATAAGATTACTCACAAGAGCATAAGGCTTCAATCTAAGTGAAATGGTAGGGAGTATAAAATCAGAAAATTACAGCACTGCTATTCTTAACTATTTGTTTAATTGATTCTGGTTCTTTGCTAGGCACTGTACTTTTTGAGTGTTGTACACACATCAGCTCTAATCCACATACAAACTCTGCAAGATAGGAATTACTATTCCTGTTTACTAGATCATGGAACAGAGGCTTAGGGGGTTTAGGCTTAGGTTTAACTCTATAGCTCACTTCATACCACCATGCCATGCAGTCTCTGCTAACAGTGGCAATCACCCAGCTTTCAGCAGACCTCCATATAAACATCAGTGTTTATCAGTATGTGGTTCAACCAGGTTTTCATTGACTCAATAGGGTTGGTTACTCTTGCGGTATAACAAACCACCTCAAAACTTTGTGGTACGGAGGTGCCATTTTATTACATTCATAGATGCTGTGGGTAAGGAGTTTAGACTGGGAAATGAAGATGGCTTATCTGAAGGGCCTCAGCTAGGGGGACTGTGGCTGCAGGAGTCTGCACTCACATGCTGGTTGTTGGCTGGAACCTCAGCTGGAACTGTCAGCCAGGACACCAACATGAGGACTCTCCGTATTGCCTGGGTTTTCTCACAACACGGCAGCCCTTAAGTAATTGGCATCTTGTATGACAGCTCAGGGTTCTGGGGTGAGTATCCCAAGAGAATTAGGCATAAGCCTTTCCTGAACTAGTCTTGGAAGTTATGCTGTGTCACTTCTGGTGTGTTCTGTTGGTTAAAAGCAAGTCACCAAGATTGACCCAGATTCACGGAAGGGGATATAGACCCCTCCCCGCCCCCTCAATGGGAGAAGTGTCAAAGAATTTGCAGACATGTTTTAAAGCCATCACAGTGGGTAATAAATACTTAACTACATATTGTTACTTGTGGCTTACATGTTAGAGTTGAGGTTCTCATCTATTTCCCTGCCCCTTCCGGACGGCTCACCTGGTTGCCAGAAATATAAGCAAGGGCACGCTCCAGGCAAATGCACCTCTATTACTAGTTGGGACTCCTGCCCCTAATTTCTAGCTACCTACGACTTTGATACATTGGCTGGGGAAGAGTTGAAGCACTGGAAGCCTCCTTTTCAACCTTTCTTCCTAAGACAGAGAGAATCAGACTATGCCTCTCGTTTACCTTAGATGGTTTTGCTTGGCTTTTTGGGAGTGAGAGCAGGCTGAAAAAAATCATATTTATTGCTTCACTCACAAGAGATCACACACCTGGTTAATTCAATTTTTTAGTAAGTTCAAATATTTGTTGACAGCAAGATCCTGCTGGTGGAGACAGAAATCATTGATCAAAGGTTGGCTGGTAAATGTAGAATGAGAATTGAATTGAGCATTTTCCATGTGCTTACAAGATAAGATGAATGAAAGGTTCTTTTTTTCCCTTCAAGGAGAAAAAGTTGAATAGACGTGGAAACTACTTAAATGGAAAAGAAGGTGATTAGGCACATGAGTTAAACGGATGATTTGGTGCCTCCTTTCCCCTGGGCCCTCACCTCAAGACATCATACCATTTTGACACGGAGTCAAGCTGAAACATTCAATGCCTAAATGGGATACATTCAGGCTCCGAGAACTACTCTTAGCGGATGAGTACTGGCCTGGAATAGAGAACTGAGGAGCAATGGTGATCAGGAATTCTCAGGGTCGAAATGACACTCACTCACTTCATGTTTGAAATGTTTGTACATAAAGCTACTGCTGTCACAGCTTACTGTAACTTCATGAAAAGGATGCTTGTCAAGCGGCCTTTGGAGAGCTGGAAACGGGAGTATGCCACCCAGCAGCATTTGATGGAACTATTTTCTGAATTAGCAAAAATTTGAATGGGCAGATGTGCTGTGTAGCCAGGTTTCTTTAGGATCTTCTATATTTTTAAAGGAAATAGTAAGATTCATAATTATCAGGCTATTTTCTGCTCTGACAAGCTGAAATACATTTCCTAATTTCTCTTGCAACAGGAGAGCAGTCAGGTGACTAAGTTCTAAGGGATGACATACAAACTTCCAAGTTTCCTTTAATTTTAACTTCTGAGTCTTCTTAAGAGGAAAGGAGTAAGTACATCCTTCACACTGCCCGGAATGTGGGCAGTGGGATGTGAGTATGATGGCTAGAGCCGGACTGAATCACATGGTGGAAGCCACCTACCTAATGAGGATGTTAGAGCAAGAGTCAGGGTTCCTCACATGTGAAGCCACCATACCTGCCTTTAAATGTCTTTCATTTGAGAGAGAAATAAACGTTTTTCTTACTTAAGCCACTGTTTGTTGTTACTGTTGTCATTGTTTACGAAGCCAAAACTAATTGCTACAATTAATCCTAATTGATACACTGCCCTTGCAGATAATTTTATCTGCTTTGGTCCCAGCAGGAAACAAATGACATACTCAAAAGAGTTTAACGAAGGCAATATATACAGAGATGTGAGCAGGGTTAAGGAAGCCAATCAGGGACTAACAGCTACCGGAAACTGCCCCAGCCTCCAGGTCAGAAGGCAGGAGGAGGGAGCTGTTACTATAACATGGTGGGAACTGTATCCTTGAGAGAGGGGCTAGCCACACTTAGGAAAGCAACCACAACTGAAACAGCAGGGGTACAGAGACCCAATTCTCTCTCCTCCTTCCTGTGATTTCCTGCTAGTGCCTACTATTGGCCGAACCCAACCAGAAGCCAGAGGGCAAGGGAAACTGGGTGATATAGTCTGTAAAGGTCAGCCTCCTGGGACACTGCAGAGAACAAAAGACTGAAGAATGATTCTGATGGATGATGGCGAGAACTAGCTATATATAATGTCCTCTCATTATAAAATGACTTTTTAGTTCTTGAGTGATTTGAAGATAATCTTAATTTGCATGAAATCATCCAATTTGAAAGTTAACTTATTGTTGCTGTTATTTACTAGTTAAAATGTGAAAGGTACATACCCTATGTCCTAGCGATTCCACTTTTAGGGATCTACGCAGCCATTAAAAACAATGAGGCATATAGATGTACTGCTCAGGAAAGTTATCTAAGGAATATGATCCGGGAAAAAAATTAACTGGAGACAAATCTGTTTTCATGGTCTGAAAAGAGAGCCCATGTGTCAATATCTCAACAGAGCCGTATTTGTTCAAGCAGAGGGAAAGGCTGGGATGACTGTTAATAATGGTCACCAGAGGTGACAGACAACGCAGCAGCCGACTAAGAGGGACAGATAATGTTTACATTCAAAAACTGGTTCCACATGGATGACCTTCCTTTTTGTGTTTTGTTAGTATTTTTCAATGAGAAAAAGAAAAAAAAAAACCCAAATCACAAAATGTGAAAGATATCACTTAAGAAAAAGCTTAATTCTTGATATAACTCTCATTTTGTGTACACTTTTTCTAGCAAATGAGCAAATTTAATAAATTATATGTGGCCATTTGCTAGCTTGCATAAATCATATAATTTATAGAAAAAATATATAAATGAATATTGAGAAAGTTTTGAAGTACTTATCAGAAAGAGAATTAGTTTAGTAAAGTGGTGGCCATTGATATTTAACTTACAAATTTCACATTTGAACTAGAATCCAATATTCAAATCCCCCATCGACATTTAAACATTATATTATTTTTTAAACTCCCAAAGCAAAAATACATTTCAAATCTATGCTGCCTTTGTTAGTGAAAAGACAGAGACTTTTGTCATCGATTGTGGTAAATTCTAAAATAGGTTTTTCAAAAAATAAGAACTCTTTGATGAGTTTTGTAACCCTTTCAAAGCTCTCTAAGGTCTGTGTAAATGCCTTTCAAAGGGATTTAGAAATTAATTGAACAATGCCTTTTGGGAATTATATTGCAGTTAGTATAGCAAGATAAACATATTTAGAAATTGGAACTTCAAATTAAGAATCCCAAACAGAAACTGAGTCTCTGATATTTTCTAGACTGTGTCGAATACTAACCTATTTACCAGTCACTTGTCACTTTCTCTTATTAATTGTAAAAAAAGTGAGTTAAAAGTCTCTGAGCACCTTTGCTGAAAACGGCCCACAAGACCTTGGAAACACAAGTGTGCTCGTAGGGGAACAAATGTTAATGTGAAAATGGTTTACTTCCTGAAAGTTTAAGTGTTTTAGATGGAACAGCTATTACATAACACAGGGACTGGGCTGCTAATTATGCTCTATGGTAGGTACAAAATTTTTTTTGAAATGAACTATTTCAAACATGGAGAAAGTATATTTATGGGAGATTATAATTTTGGATGACTCCTCATTTTCCCTGCATGTAGTAACACTGCAGCTGATTCAAATACAAAGCGTTCTGAAAAAAGTATTTTTTCAAACTATTAATAAATGAGTTATCTTCTCCAGGTCATTTAGATTTACTACGGCAGAAAGAGGAAGAAGAAAAGCTACAATGGGGCTATATAAATAATCCAGTTACAGAATTTGTTTAAAAAGTCTACCCAATCTTTAACATAGGCATTCAAACCATTGTGCTGGTATGTGGTAAACATTTATTTATTTCTCAATTATTTGTTTTCAATTCCATTTTAAGCTTGTGATATTTTCATGGAACACGAACAGGTAGATAAACTGTAGTTACGGATTTTATTCAAGACATGGGATTTTAGCAGTTCATCTTTTAAAAGATTATGAAGGGAGCCTGCACTATACTAGGTTTTGTACACTGGGATTTAAGCCTGAGTACCATGTTACAAGATGTGAAGAAGAGAGGGTCAGTTCAGTTCATCATTCTCTCCTAGCACTGCAGCAGGATCATTTTGCCATTCCTTCTCAAGACCTAAAAATAAAATGGTACATTGTTGAGTTAAAAGTGTTGTCTTACTATATTGGTAGACTTTACTTCTTTAAAACTGACCTATCATTTGCAAGGAGAGCAGTCACAGAAGCCAGTGGGTGGACCTTGAATGACCACATCTACATCATTGAAAATATTATTTATATAATATAAAAATTGGCCCAGAAAGAAAGTCTAGGCAAGTGAAGACTAGTAAGATCCTTGCTTAAACTCTAGCCCCACTGTTGTTAGTCGCTAATGTAATAGAGAAGACCGGTGTACTCTATATTCCCCAGGAATTCCAAAGGCCTTTGTCAGCTCAGAGACGTGTGGAGACACAAATCACAGAAACCAAACTAATCTGGTCACAAAACTCATCTATTTTTTTTACTTAGTATTTTTTAAATAGATTTTTAAATTGTGGTAAAATATACACAGTTACCACCTCAACCATTTTTAGGTGTACAGTTCAGTGGTATTAAACATAGTCACGCCGTTGTACAGCCATCACCACCATCCATCCCCATAACTCTTTTCATCTTATAAAACTGAAACTCTATTCCCATTAAACAATAAACCCACTTCTCCTCACCCCAGGCCCTGGCAACCACCTTTATACTTTCCCCCTTTATGATTTTAATTACTCTAAGTACCTATTCTACGTAAATCATATAGCGTCTGTCTTTTTGTGACTGGATTATTTCACTTTGCATAATGTCCTCAAGGTTCATACATGTTCCTTCCTCTTTAAGGCGGAGTAATATTCCATTGTGTGTATATATATATATATATATATATACACACACACACACTGCATTTTACTTCATCCATCCATGGACACTTGAGTTGCTTCCCTGTTTTGGCTATTATGAATAATGCTGCTATGAACATGGGTGTATAAATACCTCTTTAAGACCATGCTTTCAATTCTTTTGGGTACATACCTAGACACCTATTTGTTTTTGCACTGGCTCCCAACAGCTTGAGTATTTTAAATAGCCATACTGCTAAACAGACTGCCCATTTAAGATGAGCAAATTCATTTTTCCTTCATTGACAAATATTTATTGAGAGACTTCTTGTGTCAGGCATGGACTAGATTCTGGGGATACAATAATAGCAAAAATAACTTGGAAATACAAGATGACAGAGCATTTTCTTTCATTTGGGAAAGAACCCACCAAATAGAATATACTGATCAACACCCATCTCTATGAAAAAAGGTGAAGATGATTAGAGAATTCACAAAGAGTTCTTTCTTACCTCCATTTTTATCCTTGTTCTTCTGTAAAGACTCAGATATTTTCTTATCAAGATGACTCGCTTTTCCATTATTCCATAAAGGAGTTCCAAAGAGTAATAAGTAGGGCTTACATTTAAAGGATGGCATTTAAACATTTTCTGAATAATTCAAGCACTGTATCCACTGAGTAATGGCCAGGAGCTGGTTCAAGACCTCTTCCGTCATACTCATGAGGAATTTGGGGGTAGGAAAAGGGGGGGAAGGAAGGAGTAACATGGGTGTAAGAATTCCAGATCAATTCATCCATAGTTTAGTGACCAAAAATGTCCCGTGTCTTGTTTCATTTCTAGCTTTTGTTACTACCTTAGTTACACACTTGATACCAAGATTTTCACTTGATATCCAAATCAAAGGAAAATTTGGAGACAGACCTAACCACAAGGAAATGAACTGTGTCTTTTCATTCCAAAACAATGCTTTCTGTAATAGCACACAATGGAAAAACAGGGGATTAGGGAACACACCGTTGTCCCCACTTCTGTGCAAGGCCTTACTGGCAGATGCAATCCTTTCTTAGAAGTACTGAAAGTCTCCTTCAGCTACCATTACACGTCTCACTCAAGTCATCTTGGCTGACAAGTGGTGGTGATACAAGACTGATGATAGTGGCCAAACCAGCTTATTCAGCTGATTCTCCACCAAAAGGAAGAAATGATCAGAGAAAGCCAGAGGGCGACCAGGAACCTAAAATTTTGCTTGGATTTTAATAGGATTGAGAGGGCAGGGCCACTTGGGTCTTTCACAAGAGGGACTCTTCCTTGGGTTGGAAGTGCAACAGTTCCCAGACCCCTACAGCAGCTACCAGGAAGGTGGAAGTGGATAGCTGTGAGTTCCTGTGGCTCCAAAGGCTTCCTTAATTTTCTCACTTGCAGTAATCTCTCTTTTGCAACCATGTCCTCTCCTCTGCCACTAAGTATTATATCTCTTATGTCATATACATGTCTGGGCTTCATAACTAAGCCTCTTGAGCGCAGGATCCCCACTGGATTCACCTATGTATACCCAACTACCCTTACTCTGCCTAGCACAAACTAGGTAGTCAAAAAAACGTTAACGAGTAAGTGGGTAAATCTGATGGAGGAAGCCCTGAGATCCCCCAGTAAGCAGATAGTAGGTCACTAACTGCAGAGCAATCAGGGTTTCTTGTGGTCTTGGCAGGGAGGGACATCAGAGAAATCTGGGGACAAAGCTGGGGTCTATTGGCCATGGCAGTTCAAACACATACATAAGGAGTACACTGAAGTTGCAGTGTAGTTTTTCAAATAATTACCCATGCGACTATTTGTTCCATATTTCCGTTAAGATGGGCTACCATGCCAAAATGTTCCCTTGGCATAAACAGTACACTTTTCTACCACGGGCTTTCTTTTGTGTTATTTTACTGAAAAATCAAAATAGGCAGATAGGCTATTAGTATCCTCATTTCACCTGCTGGGATGCTGAAATGAAGTAGGTGAAAGACTCAGCGTGTTCTGTGCTCATATTCTTAGGTATCTGCCTCCTCGTAATTAGGGAGTGCCAGAAAAAAAAAGTTCTTATTCCATTTTCCCTGAAAATGCACTTGTTCAGAAATGAAAACTTGTATTATTAGTACTCATCATTTTGTGTGAAGTCAATGTTTCAAAAAACACTCTGAGGTCTCATGTAAGTCCAAACTGTTGCCACTAGTCAACTGACATGAAAGGGACTGTTCTGTTTTATAGAGTCATTATATTAGGATATTAAAGAAGGCCCGCATGGATCGCCTACCGTGAGTTTGGTGATATGTTTGATAGTGGTCTATGAAGTCTTTCTCATTAAATTTGATTTGGCTTATGTGGTAATATTGTAGTCTTCAACAGGATGCAGGCAAACAAAGTTAATAATATATTAAAATGAATCACATTGGAAATCAGGAAGAAGGGGAATAGTCATTGAGTTTAGCAGGGACTAAAGTTTAGTTAATTAAAAAAATAACTTGATTCTCTATCTCTATGAGAAATTTAGCTTTAAAATATAAATCTATTGTAGTTCAAGCATCTGTATTTGGGGTACTTGCCAAAGAGGAACTCTGGTGTGAAATATAATTAAAGTGGATCATAATATTTTCACTATGTTATAAATGAGGAACATCAGGCATACTGAGAAAAAATGCCTAGTCTAGCTTCTCTGGAGAATCACTAGTGGCCCAAATGACAACCCATATTCTTGCCTAGACCACTAAAATATAATTCCCCAAAGGGTGATAGTCCTTTTACTATTTATAAGTTATGTAATAAAGGAAATATAAAATTATTCAGTACCAGTAATCCCTTTTAAAAATCACTAAAAATTTGTGTATGTTGAAAACCACACACACCTGAGTTCATACTGGGCACTTCCACTTATAGCTAAGGAAAAAAAACCCACTAGCATATATTTAGAATATGAAAACATGTTTGTATAAAAACAAGTATTTGGTCATCAGTCTATTTTCCATCCCTTTTGCAACTGATTTTACGTTCTTTATATTTTTCATTTTTAACAGGGATTACAACTTTAGTAGTTTCAGAAATATAAAAAGATGGCATCAAAATGTCCTATATATTGGTAATCTTAGTCCAAGAACTTTTCATGCTTATCTTGTGTTCTGGGCTACAGTCTTCATAGATACAAATTCGAGCAGAACAAAATAGAAAAGGGAAATAACTCATGTCAGCTGCTGAAGGCAGTTTGTAAGGCAGGCCTAAAAGTCCTTATCTCTGGCCTGTTCAGTATGGAATGCATAGTTGATTTTCATTCAGCTACCAGAGAAAGGTATTCTACGATGACAGATAGTCTTATCAAAACTACAATTAGCTGGCTTCCTCTGCAGGGTATAGCAGTTGGTTAAGTAACACTGAAGTGAGAGCTCTTACCAGTTTTCTCAGAAACAATTCCCCATCATGAGTATTTGGCCAACTGCTTAGGTCTAGCATGAACATGTAATTTTTAAAAGAATGAGCTGGGACCTGCTAACATGTTTCAAAGGATCACCTAGTAAAAGCTGATCTCTAAGCAAATAAACCATCAGTTTATTTAATTTTCAAGTAGTTTTTTTTACTAAATGTATTATTCCTCTAAGAGTAACATGGTTCATACTGCTTAGGTTGTTTACAGTGCTTTTTGTTGTGCCTAAAATTTTTCAATAAGGTGAAATAAAAGATTCAAATATGGTTTTATAATACGTGGAAGATAAAATCTCATATTTATAGCATATACTTCGACTCTTTTATATGCATGACTAGTCAAAATTGTGTCTTTAAATGGCAACTTGATATTTTTCAAATTGTACTCAGAAACACTCCTGTGTACCATTTGCCTTAATACCAATATGTTCAGGATTAGCTTTATTAACAGTATGACATTTTCATGCATTCTTAAATTTTACACTAGTTTTAATATTCACAATATCTGATTAAGTTCAACTCAACAAATATTCAAGCCTACATGAGAAAAGAATGAAATGAGGTTACCTTTTTATATAATAAGCTATCTTATTTTTAAGAGTTAATACTGGGATTTAAAAACCTAAATTTCCAATGTTACTGTTAATTCAACCAGATGAACATAACTTTAGGCCACAGGACTGCCCATTAGCCTTTCCTGTCGGAGGGCAATTAATCTCTTGAACCACTTTTCTTCAGCATCAGCTTTCTCAATAAATAACTGAAATAAAAAAAGAAAAAAGAAGAGAAAATGTTATCGTCTGCCAATAACTTAGATTTGACCTTATAAATCACTTGTATAGAATACATCCTTCAGCACAAGATTTGGATACTATTTAAATCTTGATGACCTCTTAACTGAAGATCATCTATTTGGAATAATGCTCAGAAAGTTTTAGAGTAAAAGGACTAATATCAAAATCATTGGTGAGCAATTTTACATTTCATTTTGTAAAGTTTATTTCCTACAATCTTTCTGAAGACACAGTGGTATGACACTAATTCACAGAAGATAGCATGACGTGGTGTTAATGACATGCTCACAGTCCATGAGCGAACTGGAGCAGAGCCAGAATTAGATCTTTTAGTGCCAGAATAAAAATAAAACAAAACTTCTTTTTGCCCATTTTTCTTTCCCATAGAAAGAATCTCCTAGAAGTCAGGTAACATGAGTTGGTCCAAACCAGCTTCAAATACATGTAACAGCTCTAAAGGCTGGGGGTGAGCTGCCTGTTTTTAGCAAATAGGAACATGTGGATCCATTTCCTCCAGTGGTCTTCTTGTCACCAGCCCAAAAGGACAAGAGTTTGAATTAACTTCAGTTAACTAGACTTAAACTGACATTCTTAAGGTTTAAGGATCTTACATTTGGATGGGCCAGAGAATTGTCATCTTGGTACTTGATAGCAGTGGGGATGCTGCTAGGGTCTATTTCTTTTTCATTACTCGGTGGGTCAGCCACTACTGATGCTGGTCCTGATGTTGCAGCTGCATGCTTCACTTCACTAAGTTCCACTGACTGAAACATGAAACACATGCTATTAATTGGATAACAATATACAATTAAAATGTTGCTTTAATAATATTTCTGATTTTGAATAATAACTGCTCAATTGGCCTCCTTTGAGATGATACTAACTACAAAATGGCCCTAGGTTATTGAATAAGAAACAACTATTCCTAAAGTAAGCAAACAAATACAAAAACACTGTGAAAATGTTATTTCTTACAATCAGCATATTTTTCTTAAGAAGTTGGTACTTATGAGTCTATACTATTGCAAAAGTACATACATTTCACATATCTAAATTCCTACTTAGCCTTTTTTTCTACCCCTATTGGTTCTACACATACAGTTTTTCAATTTCCATTTTCTTTTGACTTTTTTACTTCTGAACATCCACTTCTCTGAATGAAGTGCAAAACAGAGGTCACTGGGGAAAACATCTAGAAAATGAAATATGCATGAATTAGCTGATCCTTTATTAGAGTAATTTATCTCAGAGTTGGAGATCCATCTATTTAACCAGTATTTAGTAAGCACTACTAATTGCTAAGCACTGGGTACACGAGGGAGAATAAGAAGATATGTTCCTTGTCCAGGACACGGGTTCGAGCCCTGGTTGGGGAAGATCCCACATGCCACGGAGCAACTAAGCCTGTGGGCCACAAATACTGAGCCTGTGCTCTGAAGCCCGCGAGCCACAACTACTGAAGCCCGCATACTTAGAGCCCATGCTCTGCAACAAGGGAAGCCACCACAGTGAGAAGCCTGTACACCGCAACGAAGAGTAGCCCTTGCTCACCGCAACTAGAGAAAGCCTGTGTGCAACGAAGATCCAATGCAACTAAAAATAAAATTAATTAATTAAAAAAAAAGAAGATATGTTCCCTGTCCAAACTGGAGATTACATTTTGCTAATGGGATGACAGATCTCTAACAAATACCAAAATATATACATAATCACAAATTGTAACAAGTTACATAGAGCTGTTTAAAGAAATATTTGGTAAATCTGATTTGGCAGTTTTCTTCTTATATTTTGGAGCCAATATTTTTTTCCCCAGATCCCAAACTTTTCTATGTCTCCAACATAGTGGTCATAGAAGACTCATAGCCCTAAGTGATATTACACTGACCCTTTATAAAACTGAAGACATGTAACAGTAAAGCCCAATATTCTGCACAGGGGAAAGTGGGAAGTATGTTAGTCCAGTGAGGTCCAGGACATAAGTTTTTGGTACTCTATCTTGCCATGCAGGGAATGTAAGAGCATGCCATTCTGCATATCTAGGCCATGCTTTGATAGGGTTCAGCTAGGAGACTGGCTGTCCATATGGAACTACCTCGAAAAATTGTGAAGTGCTGTTATTCTAGTTGCCAAACATGTGGATCGCACATGTGCAGGTGGCAGAGATAACATTCTATTATAGAAACCAAGTAATCTCATTTTGTTTTTACCTACACAGTACATTAAAGTTTTCTTTGAAAAGTGCTTATATGCACAAGAGGTAAAGTTCTCAGGGGTTAGGATCAGAGTGTAGAAGTTATTATTTAATAACGTGTAATTTAAAAAACGTGTGAGGAAAACCATCAATTGCTTCTTTATTTAAGTGAGGAAAGCTGTTAGAGAAAATTTGACTATTAAAAAGCCCTTAGCATGGCTACTATCAAACATCTGGCTTTGAGTAGCACTGCCACCTGGTGGTTCAGTTTGGAAAAACTTGTTTTAACACGTACTTAAAAGTATGAAAGAACAAATGACCATGCTGCTTAGAGTTATTTACCCTCTTTTTGAACATAGGCGGATATCTGCCAAATACAACAATTTTTGGATTGAATAAGTGGTAATAAGCTTATTTGGGAGAGCAGTCTGAAAACAAGATTGGTTCCTTAAGTTGATGATACAGCAGGAACTATCAGATCATCTTTCTACTCACACCAGAAAAATATGATTGCACAAAGTAAAACTAGTTAAATCAATATGTGTTGCAGGAGACAAACTGTCTAGCATGTCATTGGTAACAGCCACTTTTCTGGTAATAGTTCCCTAGCTAAATTAGTGGAATTAACACAGCTAAAGAACCTACCAACAGAAGGGGTCACTAGTTACAGAAAAGCCTTTTTCAGAGATATTACAAACTTTATACCAATGCATGTAGCACTGTCCAGGAGAGAAGGATGTTGAAACTTGGTTCATAATTTAGTCCTCAAGAGAGTTAGTCTTTGCTATGCAACAGGAATAGCCCATCACATCTGCCCATGACCTGGATGAAATGGTCCTCTAGATAATTTACTTTGCTAAGTCATCTCCTGATAAATAATTCATCTTCTTGGGCATCCTGAATCCTTACCTTATACTGTAGACACAGACATTTTAGAAACTGGAAAGGGATACCACTTTCTAAACTAATAAATTGGCCCTCTGTTTTATATTACAGTCCAGTGCGAATTTATTCTTTGTTGGCCCATCACTGCTCTTCTGATCGTTTTGAAACGCGATGACTAATGTAAGTCTAGTGTTGGATGGCTAATATCTTATACTACTGTGCATTCACCAAGGTAAATGCCATCTTCTGTGGCCTTTTAGCATATTCTTTATATTTCAACAGGGAATATGCATTGAGTTCACAATTATGAGAGATTGATTAGTTCTGGAGTTGGACAAATTTAGTTTGGCTGCCGCTTTCTATCATTTATTAGCAGTTTGACCATGGGTTATGAAATTTGCTGAATCTCAGCTATAATTAAGGGTTATTAGGATATTAGTTAAATTATAAATGTTAAATGTCTAGTATTAATGGTAGTCATCATTATTTTAGTTATTTTACATTAAATATATACAAAAGTGGGGCTATGATACAACACTGTTTTACATCATTTGCTTACTGCTTTAACATTTCCAAATGGCTGTGTTGAAACAAATTGGTTCAAAGCTTATGTCTATACGTGAAACTAGAAAGTTACTGTGTAAAGTAATTTTTAATTTGCTTGGTCACCAAGCCTCAAATAAGGAGCATTTTAGGATCTATAGACCATAAAAAATTACATAAAACAGTCTCTGGCCCAACCAAAACAGGAATCCTTGTATCTACAATCCCTCTGAAGGAAGCCACAGACAAATACAGCCCTTGGTAGCAGCAGCAGGAAGAGGAGGAGTAGTGACAGCTTTCATTTCTTGATCACTTACTATACGCCAGGCACTTGGTTAACTGTTTTATGTAAAGTATCTTGCTCATCCTTATAAAAACCTCTGCTACGGGTATTATCCCCATTTTAAGGGACGAGAGCCAAGGTTTAATGAGACTATTATGTAGTTTAAGGACATATGACCAGTAAACGGCAGAATCAAAGTGTGGTTCCAGATCTGAGTCTACATCTCATGCTTTTGACCACCGCTTCCTAATGGCTAAATGCAAGATTTATTGCAATTTGGTTTGAATTTTAGAGGAAAGAAACAAAAATGTTGGTAAAATATTTTAACTAAATGTATTTCTAAGGGGCTCAATTCACAGTGCTGGATTAACATTTCTAGGCTGCTTCTGCTTCTCTGTCATACTTATCCAACCAAGAACTAGCTAGTTCTAGGCTTTCCAAATTGATTTTATTTTTTTCTATGAATTACTGTTAAGGGGAACCTCTTTTTGAAAGACAGTTGAAACAGAAGGTGGGTTTCCCTCACACAGATTTATGAAGGTTGCTTACAAAATGAAGAGCCTCCTGTTCCATCCTAGACCTCTCAATCCTTAATGGTGGCATCTAAGTTGGAAGTACAAGAAAAGCTACATTGAAGCTGAGTAAATCCCAACTCAGCACTAAAAACTAAAGCAAACAAAAACTAATTATTAAAATAATTAATAATGGTGGTCCCTTTGATGAGCGATGTAGGTGAAATTCCTTTAAACTGCTCCCAAGGGAAGCCCATTTAACTATATATAGGGTTTTGTTATAGATATGGGAAGAAGAGTTTTTCTCTTGGATTTAATCAGTTATCTTAAGATTAATAACTATAAGAAATAATATTTTAAAACTTTTCTAGAGAATATAAACAAGGTAAAAAAATGACTAACCTTGGAATTCAAGTATATGGATATTATTACATTTAAAAAATCTTTTAAGGTGCAACCAGATATCTAAAGAACTTCTGTGTTTCTCAGCAAGGGGTCTGTCTTACTGGTGAGCATGGAGACTCAGGGAAAGTAAGGGGCATATTAGAGAAATGTAAATGGGGTAAGGTTTATACTTCAGACAGTCTGAATGCCCATAGTAGTAGTAGTTTTCAAGCACCATACTTAGTTTATAGAATATACTTAGATATCAAATAATTTAGATGCTAGAGTATATAATTTTAAAACAAACAGTTTATGGATCAAGAACCATGTTACATATTTGATAATCATTATATTTAACCCTCGGTTACTCTAAAAAGTAGGAATTATTAGCTCTATTTTATGAATTTGGAAACTGAGGCTTGGAAAGAGGTTGAGAGGTTTTCTCGAGATCATCAATCATGTTAGGAAGTGTGAAAGTTAAGATTCAAACTCAGATCTCCTTGAGTCCAAAGCCCATGCTCTTTCCGCTATATTAAGCAGGCTTTAGACCAATTTCCTTACTCACTGCCAATTTTACCAGTTACTGGAAGAACTCTTAGTATCTTGGAGGAGAGGAATGGAATTAAAAATAAATTTACTATATTAATAATTAATACCAAATGGGAAAAAGTTGTTTAGAAGAAAACCTAGTGTATTAACATAGAGGAATAAATATTTCCACAGAAAGAAAATGCTAGGTTATCTTAAGTGTGTGCAGTGAGAACTGGGAAGTCAAGGTGAACTCCAGAAAACAAATACTATGCAAGTAAACTTCAAAACAAATTACAATTCTTTTAGGACTTCTTATTAAGTATGAGTAAGATATTTAATAAAATGGGCAACTATATTTGTGAATGTCCATTTCACAGCTCCTTTTTTTCAGGAGTTGTGGTGGCAAACTACAAAATATTCAAATGAAATCAGCAAAATAACAGGGCAAGGACCGTGGATTAACCAAGGCTGTCTAGTGCATCCTGGCATCCTGCACATGCTCAATTCATGTCCCCATAATGAATTATTTTAAAATACATATGGTAATTGAAAAGATGTCCCTCTCACTAATAACAAAAGAAATGCTAATGGAACAACCAAAGGTCAATTTTTACCTATCAGGTCATTAAACATGAAAAAGTCTGATAAGACTTGGTGTTAACCAGGGTGTGAGAGACAGACATCTCCCTGCATTTCGAGGTGGAATTTGAATCGATACAATATTTTGGGTGAATGACTTTGGGAACAGGTATGAAAATAAACAATATTAACCTTTAACAACTCCATTTGGAAAATTTTATCTAAGGTGATAATAATGGATATTCACAAACATGTATGCAACACCTCCAAACTTACAACTACTAAAATATCTATCAGAGAAAAAAAATTATGATACATTCGTCAGTAGAATACTATACAGTCATTAATATATCTACAGATATAGAGTATTTCTGAATAAGTGATAGCTATACCATGTCTTCATTAGATGTATGATATTGAAGAATACATGTATTTCACAGTAGACAGCTTTTTCCAACTAAAGGAACACAAATTCCAAAAAGCAGCCCTGACAATGATTGAAAGAATACATGAAATATTCAACAGAAATAAAATGCCAATCAAAGCTCCTTTTATTAGAGTTGAGTAAGTGATACTCATATGGGCAAAGAGTGTAAATATATGTTACTATTTGGGTAATAATTTTATTGTTAAAGTTCTTTTCTAACTTTTCTCTAGCAATGTCAATTCAAAAAGTAGATGTATACATTTGAAAAGAAAACTGTGTATGTTCATGAAGTGTGTATTATTGTTATAGAACTGTATGTTGACATCTTATACTTTGCCTTCTTGGTGAATTTTAAAATAAAAATGGCATCAGATACATTTTCACAGTTTTTTTTTTAACAAGTTAAACTTGAACTGATTCTCACTGATTCATTCTCTCTCTCAATAACATGCTGATACACTCTCACCTTACTTCATCTATTAGAAGAAGAAGCACTTACATTTAAGTAAAATCCATTAATAAAGCATCCCTTTAGTTGGAATCTAAAGGCTTATTCATAATGCCTTGATGAAAACTTACCTTTTTGACTTCTTTACTTGATCTGAATGTTTGCTGAACAAAAGAATCACTTTCAATGGCTTCAATTTCTTTGACTCTTTTTACTTGTTCTACCAGGGTGGCTTGGTCTAAAAAAGAGGGTATTATGTCAGTGTATTCTGGTTTGTCAGCTTGTTATCAACACTATACCTAAGCAATGTTCTTTCTATGAAGTAATTTTATGACTTATGAAATTTAACTGGATGGAAAAAAAAAGACATTATGGTTAAGTTATAATAGAAACTTTTTGCCCCCCCTGGAGACCCACAAAGATAACATTCCTATCCACTAAGACTCTCACCTAAAACCTAAAACATTGCCGAGAAGGTACTGCTAAAATGATCCAAGCTAATCTGTGCTAATCTGGAAGGAGGACTTTACATTTTTTTTCCAATTTTACTATGGAAATACATAAAAGGAAAAAGGAATAAGAGCACAATGAATCCATCTGCACCCATCACTCAGCTTCTGTAATCATTAATTTTCTGTTATTCTTATTTAATCTATCCATGCCCACTTCAATTTTGGGGGGTGGACCTGGAGTATTTAAAAGTAAATCCCAGACATAATGCCATGTTACCCCTAAATATTTTTTTAGGCATCTCAGATAAGGGCTTAAAAAAACAAAACAAACTAGCAACATAACTACAATACCATCTTTAAACCCAACGTTATCAGTAATAATTCCTTAATATCATCTTATATAATCCATGTTTAATTTTCACTGATTGTCCAAGTGCTTTTTTTACAGTTGGTTTGTCTGAAAGAGGATCCAAACAAGGTCCACACATTACACTTAGTCGACAAGTATCTTAAATTCCTTTTCATCACATACGGTCCACCATCCCTTCCTTTCATTGTCATTTATTTATTGAAGAAAATGGATCATTTTAGCCTTTACAATTTTCTACATTCTGGATTTTGCTGATTTTATTCTCATGGTGTCATTTAACATGTTCTTCTGTCCTTCATACTTTGTGTAAACCAGCAGTTAGATCTAGACAGGGATAAGATTCAGGTTCAATTTCTTTTGGTAAAGAATACATCACAGGTGGTGCTATGTAATTCCTATTACATCATATCAGGTTGTGCTTCTCCCACTTCTAATGATGTTAAGATTGATCAGTGTGTCCAAGGTGATGTCAGCCTGACCCTAGTTCTCCACCAACCTTTCACTTCATGGTTTTAGCAGACAATGTTTGTTGCTTAGCTCCATTATTTTATTAGACATTGCAAAATGGTCATTTTTTTCTAATTCTATTATTTGTCCTGCATTTATTAGCTGTGATTCGAAGAACTTCCTTCATCGACTACTTTGTAACTGTGAAATATAGTCTAGAGGAAAAGGCAGAATAAATATTTCTTTCCCTTAATTTATCAATTTTGGTCCAAAGATGACCATTATGAGCTCATGAATATTTATATATGTAATGTACTTCAGTCCATCATAGTCATTTTCATATTTTGATTCTACCTTTGGGTAGTGGGAGCCTCTTCATGTTGGTCCCTGCATCCTTTTGATATGATCTCTTTTGTTAAAGTGTGATAAGATGTCCCAGGTTCATCCTGTACAGTTCCTGTCTCAGACTTGAAATCAGCCATTTCTCCAAAGGGCCTGGATTCCTTTTAGTGGGGAATGATACTTAAAGACAGTAACCTGAGCAGTAGGGGTGTTTGTTGTTACTGGATTATCACCGCTTCTCAGCTATTTCAGTGGGTGGGGTAGGAAATACATACTTTTAGAAAAGAAAATCGAATGTGAGTTATATTTGTATATCTTTTCTCTTATTCTAAGAATATTAGGCCTTAATGATGTGATCAAAAGTACTTAGCTGTTTTTCCTAATATGTGAGTTGAATATATATTAGTTTCAAAATCATAAGACAAATATTACTATTAACAAGATGAATTAATAGTTTAAAATTTCTTTATGGCTCTTTTTGATCTTAGGATTTATTCCACTGATGAATTGTCAAAACACTATACTCTAAAGTCACTTGAAATGATTCTCCATGTGATTATGCTACCAACTTGATATATAGTTAGGTTCATTTGTTTCAGTTTTTTTTTTAAATCTTGTTTTGCTCTACTGTTTTCATAATTAATATTTGTTTTTTAATTGCATAAAACACTTACATGCTTTCAAAGTCAAAATTAAAACAACATCATTCAGAGAAGTCTAGGTTTCCTTTCCTATCCCATTCCCCCAATCCATAGGTAATCATTTTTTATTAGGTTTTGATTTTTATCCTTCCATTGCTTATTTCTGAAAATATAAGTATACATATTCTCTTCTTTCTTACACAAAATTAGCATACTATACATTCCTATGTATATTACTTCTCTCACTTTTAACACTATGTTTTCCAGTATAGAGACTTCCTCATTTTATGCTACAGCTATACAGTAACCTATTTTATGGTTTTATGATAGTTTTTCCTACCAATGCCCTGTTGATGGTCATCTGAGTTGTTTCCAGTCCTTTGTTTTTACAGTTAGTGCTTTAATAAATAGCCACAGGCATGTATCATTTCATACTTTTGTATTTTTTTCTCACATGCTAGCTGGGCAAGAAAAATGCAACATTATGGTTCACAACCTTACTGTTTAAACTCTTGGTCTAAGCTGAAACGAACACACACCTGAATTAGGAGCCACTGAATACTCAGCTAAGGCATCTAAAAATGCCAGGGTTTTAGCCTGTATGAATAATAACTGAATTTATTAAAAAAAAACTTTAATAACTGGTTTAACAAGGTAGAGTTATTTGCATCAAAGTAATTTTTACATACTAAGTTGAAAAGGTTAAATGATATAGACAGCATGAAATCTGGTCTAACACATTCAATAAAAATTAACATTTTATGAAAAATCTCTGCTTCAATTTTTGGCCAATCACAAATTATAAGCATATAGTCTTATGCAAGTTCCAGTTTATTTAAGAGAAAGACAGTGCTTCTGAGATGTGTCCCTGACAGCTGTAACCAGTCTTTTCTCAGGTGAGAAATCCTGCATGGAATGTTTGGAAGTAACAGCTGTCACAGCCAACACTCACATCTTTGGAAGAATATATTTTCCTATATAAAAAGCAAACACTGTCAGAGTGTCATGGAAGAGCAAATAGTTCCACATGCTTTAGAATAAAAGCTCCTTTTAATTATGCAATGTACTAACTGAGCATGTGAAATGAGAGAAGACTCTTTTCCCAGCTAACTTATTAACATGTGCCGTACCAGAGGATAATATTTTTACTAGTTACATGTATAATGGCATTAATATAGCAGAGAAAAATCATAATGGATACCATTCCAAGTGATTCAACTTTAACTGGTCAACATGAAAACACATTTGTTTGTGTAGGTGTTAGTTTCACAGTTATTTCACAATCATTAGTTCCCAACCAAAAACAATATTTCTGACTTCAGGATGATGTCTCATATGTATCAACTGTTTGACCCCTCGGATTTTTTCTCTAACATATTCCCTCATTTGGATTTACAAAGCACATCATTAGTATTAAATGTCAGAGGTGAGCTCACAAACAGTACTTGATGTCTAAAGCTTGCAGTGTTTGTAGCTTTAAATATGGGCATACAACGAGCTCCTAATACAAATAAAAGTGTTATCACAGAAGCTGGCCAAAGGGCCAGTATATTTAACAAAATAGCACTGGAGAAACTGTAAAGGAAGGAAGGAGAAAGATTAGAGGAAAAACAGAACATTATGTTTGTGTTTCTTTAAAGATCACTTCAGGACTAACAAAGTGACAGGGCAGATAGGGGAAAGCCTGTCTGCTTGACTTACAATATGAAAATAAACCAAAATAGCTTTTACCTTTCAATGTGGGAACCATTTTACTGGTGATATTTAAATTAAAGAATGTGATATTTAAATTAAAGAGTAAGAGAGTGATATACAAATTAAATTTCTTTAACATCTTTATTGGAGTATAATTGCTTTACAATGCTGTGTTAATTTCTGCTGTATAACAAAGTGAATCAGCTATATGTATACATATATCCCCATATCCCCTCCCTCTTGCGTCTCCCTCCCACCCTCCCTATCCCACCCCTCTAGGTGGTCACAAAGCACCGAATTGATCTCCCTGTGCTATGTGGCCGCTTCCCACTAGCTAACTATTTTACATTTGGTAGTGTATATATGTCAATGCTACTCTTTCACTTCGTCCCAGCTTACCCTTCCCCCTCCCCGTGTCCTCAAGTCCATTCTCTATGTCTGTGTCTTTATTCCTGTCCTGCCCCTAGGTTCATCAGAACCATTTTTCTTTTTTTTAGATTCCATATATGTATGTTAGCATGTGGTATTTGTTTTTCTCTTTCTGACTTACTTCACTCTGTATGACAGACTCTAGGTCCATCCACCTCACTACAAATAACTCAATTTCATTTCTTTTCATGGCTGAGTAATATTTCATTGAATATATGTGCCACATCTTTATCCATTCATTTGTCAATGGACACTTAGGTTGCTTCCATGTCCTGGCTACTGTAAATAGTGCTGCAATGAACACTGTAGTACATGTCTCTCTTTGAATTATGGTTTTCTCAGGGTATATGCCCAGTAGTGGGATTGCTGGGTCATACGGTAGTTATATTTTTAGTTTTTTAAGGATCCTCCATACTGTTCTCCAGAGTGGCTGTATCAATTTACATTCCCACCAACAGTGCAAGAGGGTTCCCTTTTCTCCACACCCTCTCCAGCATTTATTGCTTGTAGATTATAAATTAAAATTTGAAAGGTGCATGGGAGATTTCATTTTTAGTCTTATAAATAGCTCAGCTCCATGCTGTCTGAAAACAGGCATAAAAAATGTTTTAAACTGCTTCATACTCAAAATTCTAAGATCAATGTCCACAAATCTATGTCTTAAGTATAACCCTGTCATTTTGGGAAGCAGAATAAAACACATCAATAATATATAGTAAATTGTTTTATTTTTATTTTTAAAAATATTTATTATTTGTTTGTTTGTTTGGCTGCGCCTGGTCTTCGTTGTGGCACGCAGGATCTTCATTGCCGCGTACAGGATCTTCATTGTGGCATGCGGGATCTTTTAGTTGTGGCAGGCAGGCTCTTAGTTGCGTCATGCGGGATCTAGTTCCCTGACCAGGGATTGAACCCAGGCCCTCTGCATTGGGAGCGCAGAGTCTTAACCACCACTGGACCACCAGGGAAGTCCCTATAGTAAACTGTTTTACATTCAGGCTCTTAAGTTTAACATGCCAATTTGTCATTTAAAAATTCTGTACCAATTTTAAGACTGGGAAGAATGTGAATTAAAACTAGTTATTGTTTATATATATATATATATTTTAAACATTTATTTATTTATTTGGTTGCGTCTGGTCTTATTTGTGGCAGGCAGACTTCTTAGTTGGGGCTTGCTGGCTCCTTAGTTGCGGCATGTGGGCTCCTCAGTTGTGGTATGTGAACTCTTAGTTGCGGCATGCATGTGGGATCTAGTTCCCTGACCAGGGATCAAACCAGGCCCCCTGCATTGGGAGCGCAGAGTCTTAACCACTGTGCCAACAAGGAAGTCCCCTAGTTATTGTTTATACGCTTGGCATGAATGCCTAGCATACAAAGTATCCTGTATTCATCAGCCATGAGGTTAAAAATGAAAACAAGTGATAAAGTTACTGGGAGAATAAAAATTACAGGATGTTTCTGGGGCTTCCCTGGTGGTGCAGTGGTTAGGAATCCGCCTGCTAGTGCAGGGCACACGGGTTCGAGACCTGGTCTAGGAGGATCCCACATGACGTGGAGCAACTAAGCCCGTGCACCACAACTACTGAGCCTGTGCTCGAGAGTCACAACTACTGAAGCCCGCACACCTGGAGCCCATGCTCCGCAAAAGGGGAAGACACCACAATGAGAAGCCCATGCACCACAATGAGAAGCCCATGCACTGCAACGAAGAGTGGCCCCCGCTCACCGCAACTAGGGAAAGCCCATGCGAGGCCAAAATTAAATAAATTAATTTTTAAAAAAATTACAGTATGTTTCTAAACATTAACATGGTAAACATGAAGTAAACATATCTATTTGCACTTGATTCTTTTTGATAAACACATTATTGGTAAACAAAATGACTTCCATAGGTTGCTTGCAAGATGTCCGTAGAATATTTCATATTTCATAATAAAAGAGAAAATAATGGAGTCAGAATGCTAAGTCACTACAGACTAAAAAAGTCAATAACTCACTGCATGGACAATTATTTTGTTCTTTTTGTGATTAAAAATTAAAATCAAATATTTTATTAGTTACTGTTGATGTTATAAAAATTAGGTTCACCTGCTACTTTGAGTTATATTTGACAATTTCACATGACACATCTACAGAATTTTCTGTGTTATCAAAAGGTACACAAATTTAAGATTAGTAGATAAAGATGACAAGGTCCAGTATAAACCTTTTATTTGAAAAGGCAAAATTTAAATATGTACACCATTTGCAGATTACCAACAAGCCAACCTCTCTAAACTGGCAGCAATGCTAGGCAGAGAACAGCAGATGGCACTATTACCCAAAATGTAATGGGCTAAGCGACATGAGTTTCATGAAAGGTACCTTACACATTAAAATCTCATCTCCAAATGACTACTTTTGAATATTAATAATTTATGAATTTCCCCAAAGTTAAAATGCATTTTATATTACAAAGAGTTTGGGTTGGTTGGTTTCATAGTTATTGAGTTACTTATGCTACTTTTCTCTCCCAAGGGGAAAAAAAATTTATATACTAATACTACTGCTACAAATACATGAATAATACAAGAGAAGATCTTATTTTCAGTTTAAATGGATTCAAATTTTAGTCAAGAATGGAAATATCTGCAAAATTTCCTTTTATGGTACAATATAGACACTGAAAACAAAGTCTTTGAAAAATAAAGCACTTTCAAGTGCTTTGCAAGAACAAAAGAAAAAAAGCAAACAATAACAAACTGGCTATTCAATAAATAAGTAAATGGAGATGGCTGTTCAATAAAATCTGTAGACAAATAAAACATACCATAAAGCTAACTTGGAATTCTAAAGTTAAAGCAACTCCTCATGAACACAAATTTTAATGAAATATAGACACTGCTTTCCCTTCAAAACAGTTCAAAACAGTGTATTTTAAATAAGTTTCTTTCATTAAAACATATAAAACATATATTAGAAAGCCATCCAACCGTAACATTTTAAGGTTGTTCATAAATCTCATATCCCTGGGCACCAATTTCCAGAACTGATATCCAGAAATAACGTGAAAGATGAGAAAACTTCTTAAGTAGAATGTGGCTTGTCTATCAGCCTTCTGGAAGCTTATGATACAGTACCAAGTTATATATGTCAGTGAGGCTCCTGGAGTGTCTCTAATAACAACCCCCCTTGGATGGGGTCCAAGACAGACTCATAACAAACTGCTTTCCATGTCAAATTAAGTAATAAGAATAAATTTAATGTGACTGAACCAGTGAAGAATTTCTGATAAACATTTTAATAAGTGCAAGTGAATTGAGCATCAGACTAGGTTTTATGAAAAACAAAATCCATACTGAAAATCCACACAAATTCCACCTCATTTAGTTCCTCTCACCTAGAATGCTCTCACCTTTTCTGAATCCTCCCTGTCACTTCCCTTGCCACCTCTGAGAAAAGGGGCCTCTTCTATAATTCATTTGGCTCTCAGCATATGTTAACTCCCACTGATATTAATTTCTTCATGAGCAAAAGCTTCATTTCCCCAGGCAGAGGGGACATACCCTTCTGTGTCAACTCCAGGAGTTAGTATAGCATACTCTATTATTTAGTAAGCAGTCAATAAACATTTGTTGAAAACTTAAAAATTAAAGGGCATTAAAATAACCATTAAAAAAACATTATGGGGGAGAAATGTCAAATTATAAAAGGTTTTGTAACTTTAAGAAATTAAATGTCTCTAAGTGGTTAGTTTTAACAGCTCTGGGTTCAGACTATCTGGATTGAACAGTCTCTTCTACTTACTAGCTTTGTGACCTTGGGCAAGTGCATTGTGGTGGTCTCAGTTCTCTCCTCTGTGGCATGGGGATAATAGATGAAACATCATAGGATGGTTGAGAGGTTGCCTCCCTCCTTTCTTCCTTCCCTTTCTCTCTCCTTTCCTACTTCCAAATATTTGAGCACACTCAGGCATCGTTCTGCATACCAGGGTTTAGAGACAAGAGTTTCTTTCTTCCCTCATGGAGCTTATGTTTCAATGGAAGAAGCGAATAATAAACATGTAAATAAACAATATAATATCAAGGAAAATAGAGCAGGGTAGAGGGCTACAAAGGAGAAAGGGGGGCTATCTCAGATGGGGTAACCAGGAAAGAACTCCTGACGTGGTGATTTCAGCAGAAAGAAGAATCATGTGAAGGAACAAGTTATGAAAATCTGGGAGATGACACTTGTGTTCAGCACAGGGCTGAGGAAGCATTAAGAACACTTAGTAACTGAGAGCTATTACTAGTAACAGGACTAGAGGGCTGATTTAGTAATTGTACTGAGACACGGAAGTTGGCTAAAAAGTTGGTATATAAACCTCAATTTCTGGCCATATAGAATCCTAATGGATGTCTACAACCACACACTCCCTAAAATGGTAGTCATGTGGTAGAAATCATGTTTTAAAACAGACGTATATTTGATCATCAATATCTGGGATGCCTTTCTAGTGAGGAAGGTCATAGAGGCTAATTTTTCTTTTAAATGGTTGTTAAAAAGGCCAGATGAGCTGTTATGGTAGCAGAAGCGGTAATCACGGCAGTAACAGAATCTTACATTTATGGCACTGAGTGCTAAGCACTTCACATGGATTACCTCTTTTAACTGTCATAACCATAAGAGATAGTACTATTATTATTTTCATTGTACAGATGAGAAACTGAGGCTAAGTAACTTGGCCAAGGTCACTGGGCTAGTTGGTGGAAGAAATGGGATCCAATCCCTGAATTGTGATCCAGTCATTATTTCCTAGTCAAATAAATTCTTTACCCACTCCTGCCAAGAAACATGTATTTTTCTTCCTTTTTACCCATTTACTAGAATAATAAATGTTCTTGGTATTGTTCTTATTCTGCATTTTAATGCTTATACATTCAGTAAAATACAACGTGGCTTTATTTCTGGAGGAGATGCCATATATATTGTCTTGGTTTTCTGGCGTTATCTTGAGCTAGATTACAGATGTATATTTTTGGAATCTTTCATACTCGATTAAATTTTTAAAGAATTATATATGTCACATTCTGAAAACCTTTATTAATGAATAAAAGAAATAAAGTTTTTAGAAAACCTATCATTCTTTCATTTAAGCCTGAAGACAACCTGAATGGTAAATTACTACTTTAGAGTTGTTCTTATTTATTGTGCATCAATTGTTGCTACAAAAAACTAGAATGGTTTCTGAGAATTTGGCTAAACAAACAACCACTATGCAGACGAACTACATAGACTATTGCCTTATGCTTCTCTCAAATGTAATAAACATGGGTAGTCAAATCCACTTTCAATAGTGGTAAGTAATAATTCCAACAAAGCTAAAGATACTGGAAGTTTTCTTATTTTAATAGGATAGAAGAAAGGAATATAATTTGAAGTATACTGGATTAACAGAGAATACAGACTCTGAAGTTGCTATCTGTTATCCATTTTAATTCCAGAATTCTTATTGACTCTTTAATTAAAATTCTGTAGATGGAAGAGTTGTATGTTTCTAAGGAACTTGAAGTGAATGCTGTCTGCCAGCCATCTCCAAACACCCCATAACCACACACAACTCGCCTGTCAGGAGAGCTAATGCAGACATCGCAGGGCACACCACATTTGTCACTGTGGCTAATATCAGAGACACGCAGCTCTTTTTTCTTAGCACACAAAAGCAAGATATGTAATTCAATGCTCAATTTACCCTTGTCTCACAGGAGATTTTTCCCCGCTAATTGATAGAAATTAAGCCATTAATCAAGCCACTAGCCATCATTCAAACCAGAGAAGATGAATACAAACTTTCATCATAACCACCTTCCCCATTTTAGTGTTCATTAGCATTAATTTTTAATGCAATTATGCTATTCTTTTACGCTGAGCTCATAAATTACTGCTCTTTTGTTGCTGGCTGGCCTTGTAAAATCCAAACTAATGCTTTGTACTCTGATCTTAAAGGCAATTACTAGGTTCTTCTATCTTTTATATCTTTGCATCCCCAATAAGATATATATATATGTGTGTGTGTGTGTGTATACACATATATATACATACATACATATATATATATGTATATAACGAACATCCATGAACACCCAAATGCTATGCCTGTTTTTTTTTAATGTCTCTATATAAAATCTGTGTGAACATATAAATGTAAAATGTACCTAAAGTAAATAAATACACACACATACCACATACATTACAAAATATAGACGTTAATATAAAAATAAGATCTCATATTCATTCTGTATTTTGGGTTTAATATAAAGATATTCTTACAGTTTCTCATGATTAAAAAGTACTGCATCATTGTAGTAAAGTTATGTTTTTATAACAAATTAGAGAAAATAAGAATATTAATAGTGACTAATATACACACTTGTAAGGGTCAAAAAACTACTAAAAACAGAAAGAATATCTACAAAATATCAAAATCCCTTAGTTCTTTATCTAGGGTTACTGTTTTATGTTTAAATCCTTATTTTAAAAAACTTGTGTTGAAACCTGAAAATTAATGAGACGAAAATGAAGAGTAATGGAAGATCAGAAGAACCATTTACCCAAAAGTGTGTTTATAAGTGCATATAATAACTCCATAGTCTTTTATTTTGCAAAGTGAATGCATCAGTTTATCAGAGGATGACAGTAAAATAAGACAAATTTTCCACAAATGAATACTGAAGCCAGAGACAGTGTATCCACTCAGTCCTCCAACCGAGAGAAAGTGGAAAGATATACCCTCCTATAGTCCCCCAAAAGCATTGGTTATGCTCACTCCTAGGTGCAGAGGAGCTAAAAAAAAAAAATCTGCAACTCTCTTCTTTGTATAACCCCAGTAATGCTTTTGCCTTTGTTCTCAAGTTGTTAACGTTCTGGTCACCCACTACCTAGAGAAAGGGTGCATATGTGGCATAAAGATTAATGAAATAAAACTTACTGGGAAGAACGGGAGAAAATATTTGCAAACAAAGCAACTGACAAAGGATTAATCCCCAAAATATACAAGCAGCACATGCAGCTCAATATCAAAAAAACAAATAACCCAATCCAAAAATGGGCAGAGACCTAAATAGACATTTCTCCAAAGAAGACATACAGATTGCCAACAAACACATGAAAGGATGCTCAACATCATTAATCATTAGAGAAATGCAAATCAAAACTACAATGAGGTGTCACCTCACACCAGTCAGAACGGCCATCATCAAAAAATCTACAAACAATAAATGCTGGAGAGGGTGTGGAGAAAAGGGGACCCTCTTGCGTTGTGGGTGGGAATGTAAATTGATACAGCCACTATGGAGAGCAGTATGGAGGTTCCTTAAAAAACTACAAATAGAACTACCATACGACCCAGCAATCCCACTACTGGGCATATACCCTGAGAAAACCATAATTCAAAAAGAGTCATGTACCACAATGTTCACTGCAGCTCTATTTACAATAGCCAGGGCATGGAAGCAACCTAAGTGTCCACTGACAGATGAATGGATAAAGAAGATGTGGCACATATATACAATGGAATATTACTCAGCCATAAAAAGAAACGAAATTGAGTTATTTGTAGTGAGGTGGATGGACCTAGAGTCTGTCATACAGAGTGAAGTTAAGTCAGAAAGAGAAAAACAAATACCGTATGCTAACACATATATGTAGAATCTAAAAATAAAAAGAAAAAATGGTTCTGAAGAACCTAGGGGCAGGACAGGAATAAAGATGCAGATGTACAGAATGAACCTGAGGACACCGGGAGGGGGAAGGGTAAGCTGGGACGAAGTGAGAGAGTGGCATGGACATATATACACTACCAAATGTAAAACAGATAGCTAGTGGGAAGCAGCCACATAGCACAGGGAGATCAGTTCGGTGCTTTGTGACCACCTAGAGGGGTGGGATAGGGAGGGTGGGAGGGAGATGCAAGAGGGAGGAGATATAGGGATACATGTATATATATAGCTGATTCACTTTGTTACAAAGCAGAAACTAACACACCATTATAAAGCAATTATACTCCAATAGAGATGTTAAAAATAAATAAATAAAAATAAAATATAAATTTTATATATACACACAAATACATACACACATAAACACTTCCAGGCCTGCTTGAATTCACTTAATAATCACAAAATGGATATCATAATATCAGCACTAAAAATAAACCTTTGAAAATGAAACCACTGCAAATCCACAATTAATTTAAAACATTTCAAGAAGAGTTTTTACAGGCTGACTCAGGGCTTGATCCTGGCAGCCAGATGGATATAGGAGGTCAATAATCCAGAAGCAATGAGACAGTGATTAGCCAGACAGTAAAACAAGTACCCGGAAGCAATTACTGTCTAACACGTCAGAAAGCCATTTTACTGAAATAGGCAGAAAATGGATTTAAAAGATAAATTTCAATGTCTCCCTGCTGTCTTTCTAAAAATTTTGTTTAGTAAACACATTCGTAAAGCCAGTTACTACCTTAAATGATAATTACGGCAAAAAGTCTTTGTTCAGAAGTGATGACTGACTGGAAGGTTCCTTGTAAAACAAGTTTACTTGTTCCTTCATATGCTGACTGCGAGGGAGAATATATTTATTTCTCTGTGACTGTCCAGTCAGAGATACTGCAAAGCTTTAAGCTCTAAGAGAATCGGATCTGGTTCAAAAGGTTATCAATCATACTGAAATTTTGCTATAAAGTAGCAATGTGCCAAAGAGCGTGAATGATGTTTGAAAGTCTAACAAGAAAAGTGTTGGGGTCATACTAAGCATTCACAAAAACTCTAGCAGGTATTTGTTGAATGATGAGCTGAACACAAGTTACTATTGCTAAAGAATGTGGCATTCCTTTATTGGGGAGGGAAGCTCCTTGAAGACCCCCTCTCTCTCTTTGGAAAATGGTAGATACTTATTTATTGCTCTCAAGAATTTCTACAGAGTACTTAAAAGCTAGCTGTTTTTTTTTTTTTTTCCTTTGCGGTACGCGGGCCTCTCACTGTTGTGGCCTCTCCCGTTGTGGAGCACAGGCTCCGGACGCGCAGGCCCAGCGCCCATGGCTCACGGGCCTAGCCGCTCCGCAGCATGTGGGATCTTCCCGGACTGGGGCACGAACCCGTGTCCCCTGCATCCACTGCACCACCAGGGAAGCCCCATAAAAGCTAGCTTTTCATTGTCCTGGAAACTACTAAGTGATGACCTTTATAGGAGCAGAATTCTATTTCTATTTCTTTTCTGACCCATTACTCAACAGAGGTGACAACTCCCTTATTCTTGAAACTTTTTTATTTGGGTTCCATGACACCTTACACTCAAGGTTTTCTTTCTCCCCACTGGTCACAATTCCTCATTTTCCTATACAGGCCCCTCTAAATGTTAGGGTGCCCCAGTGCTCAGACTGGGCCCATTTTTCTTCTCTATCTTTTTTTCTCTCTCTATCTTTTTTTCTCTCTCTATTTAGAGCTATGGGTATAGCTCTAAATACCATCTATATGCTGATGACCCTCAAATTTTTAGGTCCTAACATCATTACCAAACTCCAGACCTTGATTTTTCTCTCTTACCCCCTAAATTTAAACTATCCCTTTCCATTAGCTCCTGTCTCTTTTAGAATAAAATTCAAACTCCATACTCTTAGTGACAAAATCCTACGTAATCTGGATCCTGCTAAACTCTTTTTTTTTTTTTTTGGTACGCGGGCCTTTCACTGTTGTGGCCCCTCCTGTTGCGGAGCACAGGCTCCGGACGCGCAGGCTCAGCGGCCATGGCTCACGGGCCCAGCTGCTCCGCGGCATGTGGGATTTTCACGGATCGGGGCACGAACCCGTGTCCCCTGCATCGGCAGGCGGACTCTCAACCACTGCGCCACCAGGGAAGCCCCCTGCTAAACTCTTCAACCAAATCTCTAACGCTTGTCCTAGCCACATTGGCATTCTTAAGCATTCTAAACTTGCTTCCCCCTTAGGATCTTTAGAGAAGCTGTTCCCTCCACCTAGAATGATCTTTGCATGGCAAGTTGCTTTTTGTTCAGATTTAGTTTAAATGCCAGCTCAAGGAGGCCTTCCCATAGCACTCAGTCTAAAGTAGCCAATGGTCATTCTCTAGCACATCAAGAGAGTGTAGAGAAACCAGTTAATTGTGAGGCTGTTACAGGGATCTAGGCAGGAGATGATGACTACGCAGATCAGGGGTGACATAAGATGGGGACATATTTTAAATAAAAAATAGACACTAATTTTGTACAGAGTGAGGCAAAGAGAAGAATCAAGCTGATTTTCAAGTTTCTGGATCAAGTAACTAGATAAACAGTAGTGCTATTTACTAAGACAAAGAAGACTTGGGCGTGGAATTAAGAGTTCAGTTTTAAAGATGATGACTTTGAGATGCTTGTAGGTTTTAAAAAGAAAGTCTCTAAGTCTGGAGTTCAAAAGAGAAAGTCTGGGCTGAAGATATAAACTTTGAAGTAATAAGGATATACAAGGCATTTACTCCAGTGGAAAATGATAAATTCACTCAAGGAGAAAAGAGATAGAAAAGAACTGAGTTCTAGTGAATACAAACACTTGCAGACTGGGTAGAAGGAAGGGCTGGCCAGGGCTGGCAGCAAAATCAGGTAAGTATCATGCCGTATTTTAAGTGAAAAAAGGGATGTTTCAAGAAGTGTGGTGAGTTGCATTGAATGCTGCTGCAAGGTTGAATGTGATAAGAAAAATTCCACTAGATTTGGCAAATTAGACAGTATTATTGGTGATTTTGAAAAAAGCAGTTTTAATGGAGTGACGTGGTAAGTCACACTGAAGAGGAGTGACACTTAAATGAAGATTTCTGTTTCCTAGAATATGGAGGATAATATTCTCTAAATGATACCTGTGCTGAACACAAGAACAAATAATGCTAGATAAAATATTTTTAAAAAAATTAAATTAAAGGTATGGCTGAGATTACATGAAGTAAGGAATCCACAAAGACCAAAAAGAAGTTTATAGTCTTAGTAAGTCCTCTACTCATAGAGAAATCGAATCATTTGTGAAAATTTTTTTTATAAACACTAGGTTCAGAAGGTTTTACATAAAAATTCTACCAAGACTTCAAGGAAAAGATAATTCTGATGTTATACAAACTGACTTCCTAACTCATTTTATAGGCTAGTACAAACGTGCTATCAAAAACAGTCAAGAATAGTACAAAAATGGAGAAGCTGTAGAAGCAGGTCATGAATGCAGATGCAAAAAGGGTAAGAGGGAAAATACACACACATCTATTTGTACACAAATATATATACATGTATATGTATAATTTAATATATGAACAGATTAAATCAAGGAATGTTAAAAAAAGATAATACATCAAAATCATGTTGGATGAGTCCTAGGACCGTAGATTTGGTTCAACTTTAGAAGATATGTTAATGTAATTCATAACATCGTCTGATTAAAGGAGAAAAACTAAACTAAAAACCTAAATTCTTTGACAAAGTGCAACATTTATTTGAGATTAAAAACAAACTAGGAAAGGAAGGAAACATCTCTGACCTAAAAAGAGAATGTAACCCTGTCCCACAAACTAAACCAAAATGAAAAAGGTAAGGCAAATACACTTAATGGTATAATGTTTAAAAAGAATATATATTTTAAAAATTTTAATTAGTTTATTTTTATTAAAAAATCTTTTTTATATCTTTATTGGAGTGTAATTGCTTTACAGTGTTGTGTTAGTTTCTGCTGTACAACAAAGTGAATCAGCTATACATATACATATATCCCCATACCCCGCCCTCTTGAGCCTCCCTCCCACCTTCCCTATCCTACCCCTCTAGATCTTCACAAAGCATCAAGCTGATCTCCCTTTGCTATGCAGCAGCTTCCCGCTAGCCATCCATTTTACATTTGGTAGTGTATACATGGCAGTGCTACTCTCTCACTTCGTCCCAGTTTCTCCTTCCCCCGCTGTGTCCTCAAGTCCGTTCTCTATGTCTGCGTCTTTATTCCTGTCCTCCACTAGGTTCATAAGTACTGTTTTTTTAGATTCCATATATATGCATTAGCATCTGGTATTTGTAAAAAGAATATTTTTATGCCCACAAACAGGATAACGATGCTAGCTAGCTATCACCACTTCTATTAGGTATTGGTGGTCCTAGTCAGTGCAGTAAGATTTTAAAAAGAATCACATGATATAACAAATGGAAAGGAAGAAACAAAAAAGTCACTATTATTAGATAATATTATTGTCTATATAGAAACCCCAAAAGTATCTACAGATAATTTGTTAGGTACCAAATCAATATTTAAGTCAACTGCATTTGTATATATCAGCCATGAGAAGAAAATGTAATTAAAAAATAATATTTTAATAGCATAAAAATGTAACTCATCTACAAATAAATCCAACAAATTATGTGCTAGTTCGTTAGTAAGAAAATTGTAAAAGTTTATTAACAGACACTAAAGAAGACCTTCGTAAGTATGAAGAGCTATACCATGTTAAAGGATAAGAAGACACAATATCATAAAGATATCATTTCTTACCAAATCAATCTACAGAGTCAATGTAATTTCAGTAAAAATCCCAGGATATCAATTGGTCAGTCTATTTACTCTTCTATTTAGTGAATCTCAAAAAATTCTCAAATTTATTCAGAAAACTAAAGATTAAAAATAACCAAAATATTCACATAGAAGAAAAATGAGGTTGGTGACGTCTTATCAGATGTCAAGACTTATTATAAAGCTAGTAACTAACTAATACATGCTCTATTAGTACAGGGATAAATAAAATTGACCAATACAATAGGACAGAGAGGACAGAAATGGTCTACACATATTGGGAAACCTGGTTGATGAAGGAGCTGGCATTGCAGTTTAGTAGGGAAAAAGGAGTACTGAGTAAATGATATTGGGATAAACAGTTACCTATACGAAAAAAAATGGATCCCTATAGTGCACCATATACAAAAATCAGTTCCAGGTGACTTAAAGATTTAACCATGAAAGATAAAATTTTTAGAAGAATATGTAGGAGAATATGCTTATGTCCTTGAATTAAGGAAGAATTTCTGAAACAGGGCATAAAAAATACAAAACATAAAAGAAAGGACTGGTAAGTTCGAATATATAAAAATTAAGATCTATTGAGAGAGAAGATATCTGCAACATAGATTAATTGACCAAGAATTAGTAAAAGATAAAACCAATAGAAAAAGGCATTAAAAGCTTGAATAAGCATGTCACAGATGAAGAAACACCAAACCAATAAACACATGTGAAGATAATACTCAACTCCATTAGTAATCTTGGAAATGCTCATTCACACCAAGATCAGATGCCATTTTATAGTAACCACATTGTGACAATAAAACCACACATTGGCAACAATGAGAAAGATTGGAAATATCAAGTATGGCCAGGATGTGAAGCAACCAGAAATGTTATGAAATACTTGTGTGAGTAAAGACTGGCACCAACCACTCTGCAAACAATTTGGCACTCTCTGGTAGAGTGGAAGACATGTCTTCCTTATATCTCAGCAATTCTATTCCTAGGCATATATACCCTAGAGAAATTTCTGCAATATGTGTACCAGGAGAGGGGTACTAGAATGTTTACATCATCAATGTTTGTAATAGCAAAAAATCTGAAACAACCCGAGTGTCCATCAAGAGGAGAATGAATAAATTTTGATATATTCAGAAAATAGAATAGTTTACAACCGTGAAATGAATAAACCACAACTATAGGCATTACTATGGATGTATATCATAATGTTGAATAGAAAAAGAAAGCAAGTCATAAAAAAATCATACACTGTTTTTTCATTTATAAAACGTTAAAAAGCATCTGAAACTAAATGTTACATTATTGGGAATACACACAAATGTGGTGAAACCATACAGAGAAGCAAGAGAATAACAAGCACAAAATTCAGGACAGGTAAGATTTGAGAACACTGCAGAAGGGGTTTTCATTGTTTGCATCTCAAGTTGGGAGATGAGTGCAGGTGTCTGTATTATTGTTATTTTTGTACTTTCATATATGCTATAAATACTTCTGAATGTATTTCATCCTTAAAAAAAATAGTTTAAAAGTGAATAGATTAACAAATGGGGCTGGGATAACTGGATACCCACATGCAAAAGAAGAAAGTTGAACCCTTTCCTCACACCGTACACAAAAATGAACTCCAAATGGATCACAGAGAATGTTAGACCCAAAACTATAAAAGTCTTAGAAGAAAATATAGTAGTAAACCTTTGAGACCTTGGGGTAGGCAAAGTCGTTTTAGACACGACACCAAAAGCATAAGCAACATAAAATAAAGTAGATAAACTGTGCTTCATCAAAATGAAAAAAATTTGTGCTTCGAAGAATTCCATCGAGAATGGAATTAATCTGGGAAGGCTTCCTCCATGAAGCCTTCCCAGATTAATTTCATATCTTTTATGTCATAGGGACCCCAGGGAAATATTCTAACCAAACCTGTGCTACAAGCAGCTGCAGACACTGGTAGCAACTGAAGATGACCCCTAACAGCTTCCTTCTGGCCTGTTGTGTATAGTCAATGAGGAAAGATTAATCTTTTTCAGTTAAATGTCACTGATCCATAGTGGGAAAAAAATACAATATATAAGTAAGCAAATCATATATATTTACATATATGAAAACAGAACATATTTAAAGAGAAATGTAAAATATCCCATTTATATGTATTTTAAAAGAAGAGGGAAACAAAATGACATTTATTTAGTATAACAAATATAACACAGACTTTAGCTATATGTTGTAGAGAGCTGAGGAAGAAAAGTGAGGGGTGGAGAGAAACAGATACAGAAAGAGAGAGGGTGAGGGGGCAAATGTGACAAAGACAAACAAAAAAGGCATGGAAAAACAGGAAGGAGAAATAAAAAGAAGAAGATGAGAAAGAGAGGAGAAGGAAAATAAATAGGATGGGGAGAGAAAGGAAAGATTTTTGACCTTATGACAGGGTGTCAGATGGTTGGGTCATGTATAGCTTGGTTATCAGGGTTTTGTTTTTGTTCTTGTTTTTTGCGGTACGCGGGCCTCCCACCGCTGTGGCCTCTCCCGCCGCGGAGCACAGGCTCCGGACGCGCAGGCCCAGCGGCCATGGCTCACAGGCCCAGCCGCTCCGCGGCATGCTGGATCCTCCCGGACCAGGGCACAAACCCACGCCCCCTGCATCGGCAGGCGGACTCTCAACCACTGTGCCACCAGGGAAGCCCGGTTATCAGAGTTTTAAAGTTGGCGAAACATCTCAGACATAAAGTCCAAACCAATTTAATACTCCTCACTGAAAGACTCGTATTAAAAAACAAACAAACAAAAAACCAATCCTTAATGTCCTGGATTAAAAACTGAGATATTATAAGAATTCTTATCACAAGTTTTTGGTTAAAATTTAGAAACTCAGCATTCTTGAAATCTCCCTCCCCCCACAACTTTTTTTCCTAGATAGAGAACAATCCTAATCCTGCTACAAAGCAAGAAGTGTCACATTTTATTTTATATACAAAAAAGGACATCTACTTTCAACAAGCAACATTACTCTTTTATGGACTTTCAAGACCATAAAATGTCTGCTTTAGAACAACAGACATTCGTAGTATCACCTAAAAAAAATATGCTCTGTAGGTAAACCTCTTGCCCTAACAAATTTCTGGAGGGTTTTTCTTTGTAAATCTCTGCATGATAAGGCCTCCATACCTGGAGCACACCATTTCCCTACATGCATCACTTTGTTTTGGCCATGCTAAGTTTCATTCTGTTCTCAACTATTTGAGAAACCATGTTTTCTTGTTTCTAGGTTTTGCAAACGCTGTGTCCTCTACCTGGAACACCTCTATCCTTTCCCCCTTTCATCTTATTTGTTCTTTAACTCTCAGCTCGGAATTTACCTTCTCCAGAAATCCTTCCTTGACCTATAAAAGTCTGATTCCTACAAGCTTCTATAGCATGCAATACTTCTTTTCAAGTTCTTCCCTCAGTCTTGAAGGTCTATCACCTAGTCTTCACAAAGTGAATTTTACTTTTGCAAAATTTGGCTCAAATGCCACTCCCTATGAAGCCTTCCCAAATCCCTACTGATGAACGTTAATTATTTCTTTGAACCCCCAACATGGCATTTATTTTATTCTCCTTATATTATTGCTTTATACGTTTTCTCCCCCACTAGCTGATATACTACAAAAGAGCCCAGATATATGTCCCCACACAGTACTTAGAACATAGGAGGGATTCAGTCAACGTAAGCTGGCTGAGTGAATGGACCAGATGAAATTAATCCTAGGGTGCAAGCCGACCTGAGAGCTGGAGTCCTGTTTATACTGAGAGGGCTAATCTAGGAACAATACCTCCTAGGTGGGAGGTGTTTCCAATTGGGTGGAAAGACCACAAATTATAAGCAGTATGAATCCCACAAGACAAAAGACTGCAATATAAAAAAGTGCTGTGGTAGCTATATAAAGTCATAAATAAAACAGTATATTACAAGAAACTTCTGGCAGTGATCTGGTAATAGATTTTGACTGAATTGATTACTCACTGACAGTACTCAACATAGTCCTGCAAATGCATCAACTATGTAATGAACAGCTATTATGTTTACTGATTTTCTGATTTCCATTGATAGCTAACAGGCCAAAGCTACATATCAATATTTATGTTAGTAATACCCAAGAGCTAACAATTTTGACAAATGAAAACCTCAAAAATCTAAACAGTTCAAATTAGTGGAAATTTGAAGGCCAAATCTCAGAATATAAATGAAATACCTAACAAATGAATCTAATACACTTAATAACAGTGAAGTCAGTGTTGATAACTTTTTCCTCTAACAAATTTTAAAGGTTTCTTTTATCCTAAAGATGGGATCATTTCCTAATAAATATAGTCTCTATTTCATTCCAGAATCAAGATTTTGAAGTTCCATAGCCTCCAGCTAACACTTGGATAAACTTTACTAAGTGCTTTCATATAGTTAGTCCTTTCAAAATTCCTGTGAGATACATTGTTTTCTTCATTTTTACATGAAGAACTGAAGTCAGTGTGATTAAATAATATGGCCAGTCACTCAGTCAGTAAGTAGAAAGGCCAGAAAGCAAGTGTAGCAAAATAAAATGGCAAAGAAGCTTTCATCCTTCCACTCTTAACACAACTTTTTCACTGCATATCACCTTACATTTGTTGATTATACCATTACTAATTTTACAGTATATATTCTATTTTGTATTCTGCTCTGCTTTTTCATTCCTACTTAACAAATCCTCTTAAGGCCGTAGACCCTCTCTGGCAAAGGGTGGTAAATTTTCTGAAGACTCAGGCTATCTCACGAATGCTTTCATGGGTTCCTGTTACCCTATAACCATCTTCAAGGTTTATTCCAGTGGTTTTCAAAGTGTGGTCGCCAAGGCCAAAGCATCAGTTTCACCTGGAAATATTTTAGAAATGCAGTAATCAGTGCCCATCTCAGAACTACTGAATCAGAAACTCTGGGGATGGTGCTATAAATTTCCAGGTGATTTCGAGGCACACTAATGTTCGAGAACCACTGATGTGTTCAAATAGAAACCTTTCTCAAGTACGCAAAAGTATGACAAATACTTAAAAATCAAACCTAAGTTCTTATTCAAAGGAAGAATAACTACTCAGGAAACAAAGTTTAAGTCCCAATTGTACCTCTAGATACATATTATGAGGAATATGATACTAATATTTAATATCCAGGACAAAGAAGTTAGGTAAGGGGTGAAATAGGGGCATAGATACCACAAAAAAACTAATTCCCAGATAATTTTTCTTTTCTGTATACTTTGTCTTTATAACATATATATGTGTGGAGATAGTATATATGTGTGTATAATTATATTTGTAATTATATTTTGGTATTAAAATTACTTTCTCATGCTGTTGATTCAAGTCAGGGGTCAGCAAACATTTTCTACAAAGGTCTAAACTCCAATATGCTAGGCTTTGCAGGCCATATATCTCTGTCATAACTACTAGATTCTGTTGTTGTAGGACAAAGCAGTCACAGACAATATGTAAACAATGAGTTTGGCGTTTGTTCCTACTGTACTTTATTTACAAAACCAGGTGGTGGGCTGGATTTGGCAGGTTGGCTGTAGTGTGCTGACCTCCGATTTAAGCTGTCATTAAAACACATTTCCATTACCTGAGCTTCTGAGTGACTGAGGGCAGTGTGTGCATAATCAGGAACCAAATGTTGCATGAATAATTCACACTGGAGATACTCCTTTATATGAAGAAAATACACATAATGTGATAAAGATTATGTATATACCTTTAAAGGCACTCACAGAATTAAATTTCAAAGCTGGAAGCTTTTTGAGGGGAAGGATCTTAGAAATGTCTGTTTGTACCTAGGAAGGTGTTCTGTTGATTTAATGACTAGTGGGTTTTGTGACAAGAGAAATATTCTACTTTGTTAACTGTTGTTGCTTAGAGCCAAGTTCATTCTTTTTTTTTTTTTTAATGGGTCCTGAGACAACATATAAAAAAATCAAGGGTTTGGGATATATAAACTGAGTCTGAATCCTGGTTCTTCACATATTAGTATCGTGACTATAGGAAAATTATTCAACCTTTCCAAGACTCAGTTTCCTTATCTGTAAATTGTTATCTCCCTTAGCAGATTCTTGTGAACATAGAACTAAATGAGAGAACACAGATAAGGCACAGTGCTTGGCACATTGTAGGTTTATTTGCCCTGATTGGGCCATCTTGCTCCCCTGTTTGCTGAGTAAGCCCTGAGAATACAAAATATTTTAATTTTTCCCTAACTGCATTCAAGATAAGGGAGAATATGATAATATTGAAATAATAAAATAATTTCAAGAGTTCCATTGCTAAACCTTTTAAACAAGCCCCCCCTCCCCTTTATTTGTGCCACCTCAGGTATGATTTTCATTTCAGTCTAAAATCTTTCTTGATGACTTCACTAGTTAGATCAAAAAAATCAATTTTCTCTAGTTTGACCCATGTATGGAGCATCTCTTTAAAATGAGGTATGGGACAAAAGATATTTCCTATATTCTCTGCTCAGACTTCTCTTTCCCTTTTCACCACCACCCTCCAGCCCCATCAGAAAACAGAAGTCCAAACCTCAAAACATGAATACAGGACTTGACTAAAACTGCTTCAAAGGCTTCTCCTCCTGGGTTGGGAGAATGAAAGTTTATTGGCACCTACAATGCAAGGTACTCACTCAGCAATTGCTTAGTTGTGAACAATGACCTACTGCTTTGGCTCAGTAGGTGATGATTAGGGCTTCGTGTAGCATTTGTTAAAAGGGATTTAACAAGTCTTATGTTACTTCAATCTGCTTCCCAGAATTCCCCAACTCTGTTGAAGATAAATGAAGGTGTACACTGTTGTAAAACCCCAGAGTCAGGTCAGGAACCACTAAGCAGAGTGAATTAACATAAAATACTAGACTGCTTCTTTCTGTCTGTTGCTGCAGTATGGCTTGTCCCTCCAGAATGAGTTTTGCTGTTAGAAATGGCCAGTCTTTCAAGGAAGGTGACATTTAGAGCCTCTTTCTCTAAACCATATTCTCTGAAACACCTTCCGCCCCTTGACCTAGTTTTGCTTTTTCCCCTTTGCCACTGCACATTTCTGTTGAGTTGGGGCGGGGGGTTAAGGAGATGGGGAAAAATGAATTCTTAGTTATAAAGTAAGACAGCAATGAGACAGTTGAACTAGATATCTTTAAGATTTTTCCCAGCGCTATCATTTTGTGACTTATTTCTAATGGTAAAGAGATGAAACAAAATGGCACTTGGAAGAAGAAATAAAATGTTAACTGGAAAAGTATCTGAGAATAGGAAGTCATTTAATGAGAATTTACTGGCAGTTTATTTATAGGAAAAAAAGGAAGGGAAAATAACAAGCGAGCACTCTCCCCCCTCCTTCCCCACAGCCTGCTTCTGGAGTATGTCCTGAAGCAGAACACAGATCAATTTCCTATACCATCTGCAGCTATCTAGAGAGCATTTGGTAATGAAAACCGCCCAAGAGTAGCTTTGGCTAGATTTGTTCAAAATTGTCCAATTTCAGAATAAGAGTACTATTTGACTGAAAATACATTATAACTTCAAAAACTGTCTTAAGTTATCACTTAACACTACTAGGAAAGGCTTATATTAAATAAACACAACTGAGAAGTTTTGGAAAAGAATTCATAAACAAATACTACTGAGATACGAAAAATTCTATTCAACACATCAAAATAGCACGCTTATTTTTGTATTCTACAAAGAAGGCAAAACTCCTGGATAAAGATCATAAGAACATTCTATTCAGAATGTTCCAACCCATACCACCAGGTGTCAAAAGCACTAAAGGTTTTCACTGTTGGTATGTTCTGTGATCATACGTGAAAATTACACTGAGTTACCTTCACTTTCATTATTTTGGCATATAATTTGACAATGAAAGATGACAGTATTGTCTAATAACAGTAAATTGTTATATACTCAAAGGGGTTAACCAAATCAATCTAAACTTTTTTTTTTTTTTTTTGCGGTACGCGGGCCTCTCACTGTTGTGGCCTCTCCTGTTGTGGAGCACAGGCTCCAGACGCACAGGCTCAGCGGCCATGACCCACGGGCCCAGCCGCTCCACGGCATGTGGGATCTTCCCGAACCGGGGCACGAACCCGCGTCCCCTACATCGGCAGGCGAACTCTCAACCACTGTGCCACCAGGGAAGCCCCAAACTTTTAAGTTAAAGTCCCATTTCAGTTGCTAATCAGTTAAAAACATACAATTTTAACAATGTCAATTATATTGAAATCCTTAATGTTCCTCATTTGGGATCTAAAGAGCAAAGAAAACAAAACCCAAAAGAAAAAGCTTGGCATTCCAATAATCCTGGATAATTCTGAAATTAACTGAATTACGTGGCTGTGAAAGCCAGTTTAAGTTACCCCACAAATAGGGTATTATACATCTACTTAATTAGGTACCTCCACTAAGAACACTTCTCAATTTTAAATTTACCAAATTAAAAAAAAAAAGTCTTTAATGGGCAAAGAAGTTTTCAGTAAAAGTGCTGTTATAGCTATTATTTTATTTCTTTTAGAGTTCTTTCTTCTGGTCCATCTCCTAGTGGACAACAGGAAATGAGATATCTATTATACAAATCACATTACTGAGAAAACCATGATAAAATTACCAGTTTCAGTTGACCTCAAAATAGGGCAGCAAAAGATAATAATTGAAAAACAAAAGTTTCATATAATTTAATGTACTGACCTCACTTAAGTATCAGAATAATAAACGATGTCTCCAATCCCCCCACCCCAATTATTAGAGAGGTTTGTCTTCAACTGCTAAAATTACACTTAGTGAATCTGTTATATTAAATTAGTGCTCAATGCTGCTGTTAATCTTTGTCCCATTAAGTTAAAAATGCAATGCGTTTAATAGCTGCACAATCTTCACAATCTTAGCTGTACATGTATAATATGACCACTAATCAAGATCACTCAACAGGTCAGCAGATTAAGATCAGAGTCAATCTCCATCTCTTGGGCTCCAGGCAGAAATTTCTCTCCATTCACCTACAGATCTATTACGTGTGATCTCAACATTGTCCCATACCATAAGGAACTACATACATTTTGGAGTCTAATGTCTACTTTACCTAAATTAAATAGTTACAAATGACAACTATACCTTATTTGATAATTCATTCTTCATTTGCTTCTAATAAAAATATTAAATACTATTACAAAGGATGACTATATCTATAAATACACAAACAAAAGAACACTTCACATCACTACAAGCTGCTTTTATTTTCTGCACAAGGTGCCTGTTTTGCCTCATTTTAAATACATAGCATAATTTTAAAAATATACTAAAAATAATTTCAGTTTTTTTATTATTTAAAAAATGTTTTTTATTGAAGTATATAGTTGATTTATAATATTGTATTAGCTTCAGGTGTACAACATAGTGATTCAATATCTTCACAGATTAAACTCCATTTAAAGTTACTACAAATAATGGCTATATTTTCCTGTGCTGTACACTATAATCTTGTTGCTTATTTATTTTATACATAGCAGTTTGTGTTTCTTAATCTCATACCCCTATCTCACCCCTTTGACCTTCCCTCTCCCCACTGGTAACCACTAGTTTGCTCTCTATATTTGTGAGTTCTTTTCTGTTTTGTTATATGCATTTGTTTGTTTATTTTTTAGATTCCACATATAAGTGATAACATAGAGCATTTGTTGTTCTCTGTTGTTATATTTATTAAAATTTTTTAAGGTACTAAAGAAATAGGTTTTCTATTAAAAACAAGCCATAGCACTTTCGTTTTCATTGTAACTAGTTAAGTCCTTTTACTTTTTTTTCAGGGCGTAATGGACAATGTTCTTTGGTTTTTCTGTGATAAGAAAACACTCACTTTCATACATTATCTCAATATTCCCTAGTTCAGAAACTACATTATCTTTCAGAAAGTTAATAAGATGCCAGTCTCTTCCTGTTTCACCATGAAATCATCTTAATTTTTTAAATCTATTAAAAATGATACTAAAAAACTACAATAGTTTAATAGTAGATTGAAATACATAACTTCTTTTAAGGATGAATGGAGTTTGACCCTAGATTAATAACTCAACAAACAATATCCCACATAAAATAAATATCTTTTATATCACATATATCATGCTAAGTTCTAAAATAAATTAACTTTACATACTGATCTTCTATTTACTGGTTTGTTTTTCCTATATATATACTATAAATATACTATGGCATATTAGATCCACTATAGCTTTACTTTATATTGTTCTATACATCTTCCTAATTTGTCCCACATTATTTTTTCTTATAAAATGTCAATAAAAAGATTAAGCATACATATACGAAGATCACGGCTAATGCCAGATGTTGAGAGAGTCTCCTGAGACCAAAGATTCTACACCAGGTGGTTGAGCCAGCCTAATGAAGCCACACATGCTCATGAGGGACACAAAGGGTGGACTTGGAGGGACCTGCTCTCATTTGGTTATTTATGAAAGTATAGAGAAGAACTTCAAATCATAGTAAAAATGAAATTAAATCAAAGTCTCTCATTTTTATAGCAGTGTTTTGTTGTTATTGTTGTTAAAGGTTTTAAGTATACTTTAGTGACAAGATATCATTAAATATATTTCCAGCTCCTCTACAAGTGGTAAAAATGAAAATAAATAACTTTTCTTTAAGTGGATTAAAATACAAACATCATTTCTTAAAATTTAATATGTTTCTTGTATCGAAAGACTTAAAAATGTAAGTTTGGGTCAGTGCTATTACAACTAACTTTAGTAAATGGACTGACCATAAAGCATGACCTTAGGCAATGACTAATGAACCTGAGAGCATTTTAATATATTTTCTTATCACCAAGTGAAGCACTTTAAGTTATTACAGCTAGGCAGCATGACCTCATGCAATTGAATCAGGCTAGAGCCAAATAGGCTAATGTCTTTGATAGCAATTAGATAAAGGTAGGATGTTAACTTTTACTTTAAGAAGTGTTAAACAAAGAGACTCATCTCCTGGCTTAACTTAGTTAGAAACAAACTACTCATTTAGCAGTAGTGGTTAATGTGGGAATGGCCTCTTTCACCTGTCAAAAAGAAAATTAATTTTATTTTAAAAATTATCAGGGAATTTTATTTCTGTAACAGACACTTTGCTAGAGTTACTGAAGTTTCTAATAACATCTTAATATACTCTAACATCTCATATTTAAGCACCTCCTCTTTAATGTCAAAAATTTCCAATATGCTCAGCACAGGTTGAGAAATATCCTCGTCAGTCATCATCACAAAGTACTGCTGAGCTGACCACGGCAGGTCACAACAGAGAAATTAAATGATAAAAGTACAATAAAATGTGATACAGGTACTAATTTCATATTTCATCCAATCTAAGATGTCATTGATTACAGTACACAATTCTCTTACACATCAGTAAGAATGAAAAAGATGTCCAACTATGCTTTCCACTATGCTTTCTTATAACTTAGAAGTTTTTATTTCCACTTATTAAAAGAGCTATTTTAGACTGAAAACAGATTTTTAAAAATTACATATCACTCTTGCACATACATAAAAAGATAAAGGAAGAGAAACAAATTGGCTAGGGTGTTCCTAAAAGTTTTCCACATTCAAAATACAACTTTTCTGAATCTTTCAACTTAGGGTTGTAGGTGTCTACATTTTTGCTTACAATAATATTCTCTTTGCCATCGGGGTATTTGTGAGGCAGCCTTTCTTAAGAGGGTGCTCCTCTATTGTCTCTAGAGTTTTCTTCCAAATTACTGACACTCATTCGGCAAGTTTTGTTGGAAATTTTTAAAAACTTGGAAAATTTGGCACTTTCAAAATTGTACCATTGAATATTTAAATAATCAGTGACCAGTTAAAAAGAAATATGATTAAGGGCTTCCCTGGTGGTGCAGTGGTTAAGAATCTGCCTGCCAATGCAAGGGACATGGGTTCGAGCCCTGGCCTGGGAAGATCCCACATGCCATGGAGCAACTAAGCCCGTGCACCACAACTACTGAGCCTGAGCTCTAGAGCCCGCGAGCCACAACTACTGAGCCCACGTGCCACAACTAATGAAGCCTGCGTGCCTAAAGCCTGTGCTCCGCAACAAGAGAAGCCACTGCAATGAGAAGCCCGCTCACCGCAACAAAAAGTAGCCCCCACTCGCCGCAACTAAGAAAGCTCATGCACAGCAACGAAGACCCAACGCAGCCAAAAATAAATAAATAATAAAAGAAATATGATTAAGTATGAACACATGACTATATATCTATCCTTGTATGTGGTAAATCATGATTGTAACTAGTTAGTTCAACTGCATAGAGCTGTTGTTTCCAAATGCTTGTCTGTGCAGCAGTGCTGGTTAAAAATCAGAATCACTTGAGAAACTTTAAGAAAATATATAGGCTCTTGGGTTGACTTCCTCAAAATTCAGAAAAATATAAAGTGTTTGGAATCTAAATATTTTAAAAACTACCCTCAGGTGAATCTGGTGTATGCCCGGCTTGGGAAGCACTGGTACTGTTTAGAGCATGTTGCTGTGGAAGTCAAGATCAAGGTCCAATTGCTAGGTAGGTTGGTTGGCTATAACAGTAAAAAGAGCTCTGAATATAAAGTTAGGATGTGAATTTTCAAATTCCAGCTAGTTGCTATTTACTAGTTGTATGACCTTGAATAAGTCACTTAAATTGTCATGTTTCCTTATTTATAAAATGAAAATACATAATTCATAGGGTTTTTGTGGGGCTGAAACCAGGTAACCTATGTTCAGGTACCAGCACTGGTAAAAGCACTTGGTGTAAACTCAAAAACTGTTCCCTCACCTCCTCCACCACCTGCATGTTTACTCCAGGTTTCTTCATACTGACAGATTTGAAAAATGTAAGCAATCTCCTCAAGGCATTCCCCAGTTCTCTCAGCTGCAAGTAATCTCCCCACTTCTCATAGGTAGTCTACCTGTTATTTCTTTACTGAAGCTTATTTCTACTTTGTTTTATACTTATTTATGCACATGCAAACCTTTTTAGAGGAAGAACCTTGCCTTATTTCTCTTTAGAGCCCTTCCATTAAACATGGTTCTTGAAACAGATTTGGGGTTTTGCTAATGGAAGAATATAAATGAAACAAAAAGGCAGTGATCCAGTTTCCATACTGACCTCTCCATTTAAACAACCACTTACTGTTAAGAGGTCACTGCTGCTAAGTCAACACGAAGTCAGGTAAAGGAACCTGAGAATGTGACTTATCAATTAGTCATTAGAAAATCAACTAACGTTTACTTGAAGGCTAGCAGAGAGAAGGACATTTAAAGAAAGTTAATATATTTCCATTTTCTTAGTCCAAAAATACTTGTAATGGTTCTGGGGAAGGGATGAGGATGTGGTACAGCACTGCTTAATATCTGAAGAGATAACAATCAGTATGGCTGACAAACAGTCAAGTTTTCATTTGATGAAAGAAAAATTAATTTTTTCTCTGATGCTTAAAATTAAGCTTTTAAGATTATGTCTTAAGTTCATTTAAGTAATGTATGGATATTTTACATAAGTGTGGACTTCACACCAACCCAGGTAGAAAACTTTTTTTTTATTGAAGTTAAAATTTTTTCTTGTAATTTTTATTGTTTTATAGGAAACTGTCTTTAAATGAAATCTTCAGGTTAGGGCTTCCCTGATGGTGCAGCAGTTGGGAGTCCGCCTGCTGATGCAGGGGACGCGGGTTCGCGCCCCGGTCCGGGAGGATCCCACATGCCACGGAGCGGCTGGGCCCGTGAGCCATAGCCGCTGGGCCTGCGCGTCCGGAGCCTGTGCTCCGCAGCGGCAGAGGCCACAACAGTGAGAGGCCCGTGTACCACACACACACACACACACAAAAAAAAAAAAAAAAAAAATCTTCAGGTTAGTGAAAATCATGTCCATCTAATTTACAAGAGTCAACCTGTATTGGAAAATGATAAGCTCGTGTAAATCTACCACATGACTAAAATTAATTCACAAATCTTTCTAAATGTAACTTTGAGGTGGTAGATTCACCAATTTCAAAAAGTAGCCAGATAGTTACTGTCAGATGACAGAAAAAACAAAACCCACAAAACTTCAGAGTTCATACACTAATGAAGTAAGTGGAAAAGGGGTTCCTGATTGGAAAGTGCAATCTATTTCTAGCCATGTGAGTTTTAATCCACAGGAAAGGACACAATCAGAAGCAGAGCTCTGGTGTCGTATGTTGCGTTGGTGCTTAGTGAGAGAACAAATGCTATTCATGATCTTAATATATTTATATTATATCCTTTGTGGAAGATTTTAAAAGATATACTAGAATCAGAACTAAGCTTGGCTTAATGTACATAATAAAATATTTGCCTTTAACACCATTGTTTCAAAGAGATTTAAATGTTCACCATTTTTAGAAATAAAAGCATTTGAATATTAAAGATGAGGAATTACTTCAGTTATTTGCCAAAAGTACAATCTACAATTAACTTCAGGTAATGACTGATACACAACCAAGTGGACTTTTTAGTAAACAAGATACATGAAGCAGCCAACAATCTTCATTCTTAGGTTATCAGGGGAACACAATTAGAATCTTTGTGAATCATATTGATAAAGTATATGTATAATAGCATGGATTGGTAATGAATAAATATTGAGGAATCATACTGCAAAATAATAAAACTAGTTGAAAAATGGGCTCTGTAGATTTAGGACTGGGTTAAACTTGTTCAACATTTTGGTAAAATATTTAGCTTTCAAATACTAGATTAAGAAATAATATCACATAGAGAACTGCATCTTCTATTTTATATTCTAGTGAATATATTTGCTTGCTATAACTGGAAAAGCTAAAACTAGAACACTTCCACTTTACATAAGAATTATGGTAAATATTCAATCCAGTTACTGACGAGCTTTCTTGCCATTCTCAGATTTAAAACTTCCCACAATAATGTCTATTTATTTATCTATACTCCTATTTACAACTAGTAATTAATAACTTCTATGAACTAATATTTTCCCAAATATTGTTAAAGAATTTTGTAAATTATTTTAGAATCAAGCATTTAGTATTTGATTAAAAATTTTCTACCATTGAAAAGCACAAAAATATGCTGCTGCTAGAGAACTGCCTGAAGAGATTAGAATGTACTATGTATTGTTTAAACTAGTATGCATAGCTTAATCATGATTCTCTTACATGACAGGCTATTTATTTTTACATTTCACAGACCAGAAAAATCTTCATAATGGTATATGTGGATTTCACTCTATATTGTGAACATTTTATATACCAATGGTTTACTTATTTTCATTTAAAAATGATAGTGGAATTCCCTTAATAGCCAATAACATCATTCTTGTTTGTACTCACTCATTCTTTCCGCCCACGTGGGCCTCACTTCTAAGCCCATTCAAAATGATGTTTTCCAAGCATGTGCCACATGACTTGTTCATATAAATGGAGCAAATTAAACTGTCTCCACATATATCCTATCACATTTGTAGCCCTGATTTCTCTCTTTAACACGTGGCCAAGACACCGTATTATCTGCCTGCAGAGGTTGACCTCAGGATATTAGATTCTGCCACATAGCTCTCTTATACTAAACCGAGGGGAAACACTTAATCACCCCTGCCTTTTCAGGAAAAAATCAACTTTAAATTTACCATGATGAAAAATCAATAAACCAGTAATTGCCTGGCTTATCATTGCGTGGAGGAACAAATTGGGAAGCGAAGCTTAGTGTCCACACAGATTTCACTGAGACACATGGAGTTTCAGGATCACTAAACTAGAAAAGGAAAAGGTCTCAGAGTGATAATTAAATCTACTCATGCTGATTTTCTGCCAAATTTATTTCCCAAGAGTATATAAAAATGTTTCACTGCTTCCTAGTCAGCCGTAACTAATCAAAGCAACATTACACAAACATATACGAGAAACAAAAAATGCAAATTCAAGACTGTAGACATCAGAATAATATATTCTTCGGAATAAATATTAATGTAAAGTTACTTTTAAAATAAAAAAACCCTTAAATTTCTTTTTAAAGATTAAAAGTATATTTCTTTGCTATGTAAACGCCCATAAACATTTTATTTCATCAGGCAATACAACATTCTACTTACTTCATAGCTTTTCAACTCTAAATTGTAAATGTTTTCAATTAAACAGCAATACTTAAAAATAAATCTCAAACTATAAAACATTAAATATTTTAAATTCCAAGAATGATCTTTCTAGCTCATTTTACTTGGGTTCTCTATGCTTTACTGGTGCAAATACATGTTATCACGTCTAAATTGGTCCATTATTTCTATATATTTTCACCACATTGAATGTGAACTGCTAGACCTGTTGTCTAATTTAGGCTTTAAAAGTAAACACACATCTATTGTCTGAAATAAAATGAGGAGTATATATCATCTTAGCTACAAGGAAAACACATGTCAACTGAAAATATTACTGTAAATGTTTAGTGATTTAAAAAATTATTACTACTAATAGAACTAATTTACTGCAGCAAATTAGCATAGTTCCAATGGAAGTGCAAATGTAATCACACTCAAACATTCATATTAAGAAGAAAAAGAAAGATGAAGCTTTTTGTTTTGTTAAAAAAATGATTTTATGTGTGTCCTTCAACTGGCTACTGGGACTATGATAATTAAAACATTTAAAACAGCACAAACCCCCCCAGTCTCTAATCTGAAGCTCAGGTCAGCTGTCTGTAGATTCTAATTTGTCCTCCATTTGTATTCATGACAAGAAAATACTGAATATTTAACAGCAAACCAGCAGGAGGGGGTATTGTGGGCTTAGAGGTTAAATAATTTGATTTCTGTGCAGATTACACGTAACATCCAACATCTAATCTCACACCTGATTTGGCAATACAATTACAATAAAAATAATGTAGGAACGGTCTAACCGTAAAGTGAAGAAATAAGAACTTTTTTCTAAAGGACTGAGAAACAGTAAGTTTATTTAAAGTATTACATTTGTTTATTATATTCCTAAACCCTGACTTTTCAATAATAAAGGTGAAAATGACTTAACAAAGCATGATAGTTGATGAGCAAAGTATGTAATTTCTATCTTCCTTTATGGGCACTGTAGGCTCCATCTATTTTAGCTCACTAAAAAGCAGTGAAATTCACAAATAAAATATAGGGATATGGAGGGGACTTTAAGAAGTCTTCTAGTCCATTCTCCTGCCTTTAGGCAGGACTACACTGAAACAGAAGCTTTGTTTTGATATAAGATAAACTTCCATCTGTTGAAAAATCCAAGAGCTGTTTTAGAACTGCTGCTTCTCAATGCTGGATAAGAATAATTAAATGGAAAACTAGAAGTTGAAAACGCAATGTCTTTATAACTTCATGGATTTGATTATAAAAGTAACATATAAAATTGAATTAAAGAATAATACTTGCTGGATTAAGGTTTATGTTACACAGGTAGAACAAAGATTAGTAGACTTACTAATCACATGAAAATATGCAGATATGATTTTATAGTTTTCAATCTTTTGTTTAAATTATTTTTTTGGATAAGATCCTCTGCAACTATATTGATCTATTTGTTTTTCCTTCTACTGAGTGACAGCTTTCTCTTCATCAGTGTGAATTTTAACACAGTAATTTGTTAATTCACTATTGAAAAAGAATGCATTAATTCTTTATTAATTTATTAAATAAAACAGAGGACAAATACAAGCTTATTTAGACAATAAATAGGAAATAAAAACACTAAAGGACTTCATTAAGCTGACCTTCTAGACTGATAAGATCCAATGTCACTTTTTTTAAATGAACTCTTTACTCTTTGAGTTTTTGGAATTCCTTGGGGAGTCATCATCTTTAATTATTATACTAATTGCCCTGTGCTGGGTGCTGGGCATACCAAAGCCAAAACACAGGCATGGTCTCTGCTCTCTTGTGGCTCACATCCTAGTGGAACAAACATTATTATTATTATTGTTACTATTATTAAAATGTAAAAATCGGGGCGTTGATCCAATTACAAAATGGAAGGGAGTATAGAAAGAAAAACAGGACATGTCCATACTTTCAAGAAGCTTTCAACATTTGTATACAGATTCACATTTAAAATATCAATAGAGTTTTTTTTTCTTATTACTTTTGCTTGATTCCTGTATTTAGTTCATGACATAGTAGCGCTGTGGGCTGCTTTGCCCTACCTCTTTTAGGGACTGTCAACTTCAGTGCAGCTGATATGGGTAAGGAAAAAACAAAAACAAAAAGCCTTCAATGCTGTTGACCAACCTGAGTTCCAAACTCACAGACTTTTCCCGACTGTGTGATTTAGTTCTGTTCTCTTGCGTGATTTGTGCAAATAACTTAACCATTTGCGACTCAATTTCCCAATGTGTGAGATGGGAGGACTGGACTACAAAATCATTAAAGTTTATTTATTCAATGAGCAAGTTTTGAATAAGTGCCTATGATTTGTCTTAGTGTTTTGCTATGTGAATGGAGCAGTACAGGTATACCAGGATTGCATACAGCAGGATCACCTATTCTAGCCTGATGAGGATTAGGGAGTTGGTAGGAAAGAATAAAGCAGCTTTACCTAATACCTAACATGATTTAGATATATGTCAAGAAAGAGCAATCTATGATGATGAAGGAAATTGTGAAAACTTTCTCTGGGGCTGAGTCAGAGGACAATATGACACTGCTTTCTAGCAGTCCACAAACCACCCTACGAGAAAAGAGCTCAAACACCTCCTTCCTCAAATAGCAAGGAGGTTTTCTGTTTCTGCAGGGTATTTCTAAGGGCTCAGAACTGTCCTTCCTTCTAGATTTTTCTTTGAAAATCTTAATTCTGTTGAATTAGATTTAAATTAGCAGTTTCAAGGGTCTGTAGTCCATTTCCCCAGAGATTCACAGAATTCCGACTTAAACATACCTGTGATAATATGCTCTGGATTATGCAGATTAAAAGACCCCTGGATAGTCACTTCATAGTAATGAATTAAACCATGTTTAAAGGCATAATAAGGCTCTGCACTTAGTCACAGATTTTAAATACAATCAAAGCGAGTTTCTAAAATTTTATTTTGTGGAAGTGAAATTAAGGTAATGTTTGTCAAGAAACAAAACCAAAACCAAAACAAAACAATACGTATGCATTTATAGTTTTTGTGATTGTCACCTTCCAGGGTAAAATAGTTCATAAACAAATTCACGTAAAATGCACAAATTGAATATGGTTTCCGTACACTGCAGTTATGCCCAAATGTCAATTACTGATAAACAGGCTATGTTGTTTATAATTTGCCTATAATTATAAGAGACTATAATATAAAAATTAGAAAAATAAACATTTCTAATTCAGAGAACTTTCAAATCAATATAAAATTTTTTTCCCAAATATCTCAATAGGCATTTCAATACATGAAAGGAAGTTCTGTAAAATATCTTTTTTACTTTAAATACATTAACTTATAGATTAATTAAATGGCTATGCTAATTGAAGGCTAAATTAATAAGTCCAGAGAAAGAATAAAACATTTTGAAATGTACAGTTGGTTGACCTTCTCAACTTTACGGCTTTTTTATTCTTTTGAAAGAAATCCAAAATAATTTGGTATATTAATTTATGATATATCTCTATCCATCCAAAATAAATGATTTCAAAAATTTTAAATTAATACAGATTTCCTTAAATTATAGCTAGGATTTTACTACATCCAGTATACTAACAGATGGAGAAATTTAATTTTTAGGGAAAAAACTCTCATTTCCTGTTTGTATGACTTCTATTCCTTTCTTCCCCTTGTAGTTTTGCATGCTATGAGAATCCTGCCTGGTTCCAAATGTGAACACTGAATACATGTGAAAGATGGACTTGAAGCTGCTGAACAGTTACCCTTGACTTTTGCTAGGGAAAATATTCTTCTGAATAAAAACACTGAAAGCTTGAAAGCAAGATCTGTAATTTCAAAAATGAAGAGAAAATGAGGGGTAATCAAGATTTCTAGAATAGTACTTGATGCTTTCCTATTGGCTCACAATCTGTTAGTAATAAGACCAATGTTATGGGTGTGTTGGATCACTTTAGAACTACTGGCAGCATCACAAACACGACTGCCCTAACAAGTCTGTGTTGTTCATCACAAAATGTAACAGGAAAAGGCTCATTAGTTCTGTGCAGAGACATCGTTAGTGGGGAAATATTATCATCAAGTGCTAGGAGTGACTATTCTGAGTAAGGTACTGTGCAAGCACTGAGATTACAAAGAAGTGTGAGACACATGGTTTCTGCATTCAAGGTATTATAATTCAGTTGAGGAGATGAGACTTAAAATAGTGTGAATGATTTTTAAAAAACAAACCAGAATGTATAAGTGTTTTCCATCGACGATGCAGACACTGCTTTAACACTTGGATTTTCACAGCCTACCATACACCCTCAATAGGATTTTCATAGCCCGCCATGCAATCTTTTGAATAATCTACATGTTGTCACTCAATCCTTGGAGGCTGGATTATATTTCTGTCAGTATTGAAATCATATCTGGTGAACTATGTGGGGTATCAAGCTTGGTTAAACTTTTCAGTAAGGCAAAAGCAAAAACAAAATTGGGCAATGTTATAAGGTCACAAGGCTTAGTCCATTGTATGCCTTGAAAACTGACTCCATTGAAGGAGACAACAATAACTTGGATGCATTAAAACCAATCTCATTGGCAAAAAATATAATGTACCATCTCCTATTATTAGCTACAAAGTGAATGGTTTAGAACAGTGGTTCAAAGGTGCGAATCTATGGCTTGGTGTTGGTTGATTAAATAACAACACTGGGCTTGTCCTGATTCTTTTGATCTGGGGTGAGGCTTGGGAATCCATACACTGTACTTAAAAAGCTCTCAAGGATATTCTTATGATTGTGCTCAGAAGGCAACTGCTTGTATCATTTGTTTTTTACGATCTCATTAATTCAATGGATTTACAAAATCTATTATAATTAGTAAATTCCCAAAATGAGGATGCATAAATGATAAAATGCCATATGATTGCTTGTATCTTCCATAAATTTGTTTTCTTTTTGTTAACAAGTTTCTGCTGCTTAATTTCCCCACTGATCTTTAGTCTCAACCTTCTGCATATTAAATAATGAAAAGAACAGCATTCTCCATTTTCAACCTCTTTCCCTAAATATATTTGTTTCAGAAAACATCTGAATGACTAAACATTACTGAGGATTTTACATATTAAAAGTGAAAAGAAAAGAAAGGAGTTTCTAGGACAAAGGAGACCAGATTTCTGATTCACAATCATTTCTACCAACCAGCTTTTCTTGTCTACTTCAGAAATTTATCCAAATTCTGAGGGTAAGGGAGGGAGAGGTTATAAAAGTGATAGTCTATCTCTGAAGATATGAAAGAATGTCCTTACCAATAAAAAATAACTCTTGATAGGTAACATATGCCTCTCTACAGATATAAAAGATGAACATCAAAACGAGTAGATTGATAAGAATCTGGGAGGAAGGGAAGGGGAGTAGTCAGAATCGTGTTTTTGTATGATGTTTAAGAAAGTCTCAATTTCACTATGCCTAAAAGTTTATTTTTCTAGTTTTAGTAAATTAGGCTCTTTTCTTACTCCTTGCCATCTCTACAAAAGAAATTACCACTGTTTTGTTTTTTCAGATGTGGGATAGAATTTGGTAACAACGTAAAATGATTCTGCCATTTTGGAGAAAATGCTATTTTTTAACTTGCCAAAGTGGTTGGAGTAGTAAGATGCTATGTAAGACAAATTCACAAATGTTAATTGGTAGGAGATTAACTAAATTATTTGCATTTTCTTCTTCTTTTTTTTTTTTTTTTTGCGGTACGCGGGCCTCTCACTGCTGTGGCCTCTCCTGTTGCGGAGCACAGGCTCCGGACGCGCAGGCTCAGTGGCCATGGCTCACGGGCCCAGCCGCTCCGTGGCATGTGGGATCCTCCCGGACTGGGGCACGAACCCGTGTCCCCTGCATCGGCAGGCGGACTCTCAACCACTGCGCCACCAGGGAAGCCCCTATTTACATTTTCTTTATCTCTTATTTTGAAGAATTATCAGATACAACATCAAATCATTCAAAAATTGAAGAATACTGATTTACAGGACTGGGATTTATCAAGAAAAAGAGGAAACCAAGAAAGTACTAACATTGAAGGGTGTGTATATTCTTCATTCAAGACTCAAACTCAACTTCATTCATTCTGCTGAAATGTCATCTTATTATAGAACTTTCCTGAAGATACTATATAGGTAATGACATCCCTCCCCCAACCTCTCTCTCACCATGTTCTACTGTACTCCCTACCACTTATCTCTTCATGTATTACATATTTGCTTATTTGTTCATTATCTGTCTTTCCCCACTAGAATGTGCTCCATGCTTCGTTTTCTCCTGTAGCCGACACTAGAATAGTGTCTGGCTCAATAAGCACTTGTTGAATAAATGAATTATTTACAGTTGTGATAAATACTATGAAAAGACAGCAAGGGGTGCTAGAAGATAGTGTCACAATGAGGCTTGATTAAATTGTGAGGTAAGAATACAGTTCCTCTGAAGATACAACATTTAAGCTGATACCTGAGTATTGGCATATATTAGCCAGGTAAAAAGAGGGAGAACTTTCTAGCTTTCCTGGTATAGAGAACAACATAGGTGAAGCCCTAAAGAAGGAAAGAGTTTCCTTTTTTTTTTTTGAACACAGGAAGATGTCCAACTGAATTTAAGTTACTAAACATTTCCTGTTCCTATCTCCCAGAATAATGTCTGGGCATTTACCTTTCTAGAGGAAAAAATTTCCATTTCATAGAAATGGAATCATACAATATGTAGTCCCTTGCGTTCATGTTGTAACATGTATCAGTTGTTTATTCCCTTTTTATTACTAAATAGCATTCCATTAGAAGGATGTTCTACATCTTGTTTATCCGTTTACTAGTTGATGGATATTTGAAATGTTTCTACTTTTTGGCTATTGTGAATAATACTGCTATGAATATTTGTGTACTAGTTTTTGTATAGACATGTTTCGTTTCCCTAGGGTTAAACATCTCCATGAGTGAAAGTGCTGAGTGATATAGTAAATTTATGTTTAACTTTTTAAGAAACCATCAAACTGTTTTCCAAAGTGTCTGTACTATTTTATCTTCTCATAAGCAATGTTTTACATTCTCTCAAGGTTCTCCATATTACCAACAACAATACTTGTTATTGTCTATCTTTTTGATTATAGCCATCTTAGTGCATGTGAAGTGGTATCTCATTGTAGTTTAAATTTGCATTAAGGCTGCAAAATAAAGCATTGATTTATCTTTTTATGAAAAAATTAAAATGGGGATAACCACTCAGATGAGCTATTTTTCCTAAGGATTAACTAGATGACTCCCACAACTGCAGTTTGTGGGTGTACAAATGAATTCTCTTTTTTTAAGCTGTTTTTTCAGTACAGACAGTTCAATTTTCAGATGAACAACATCAATTCTGATGCTTGCTGATTATATATGAGCCTTTCTTTGAGTGCTTTACCTTGCCTGGAGTATATAAATTGACTAGGAAGAACTAAGAGCAAATCAGAAAGTTTCTCCAAACTTCAGTTCACATCAATAGGCTGAAGGAAGCCAAGAAACATTATACATATTCTAGTGAAGGATTCCTAAAGAAAATCTAATTTTAGAAATAGATTGTCATTTATTAAAGCATAGACCTAATGTTTTCTTGACAAAAATATGAATCAGTTAAAAAAATGTGACTGTACTGAATTTGTGTTCTGAATTAATACTACTTTGGGAAAATAGCCTGTTTTCTCTGTAACATATCTAAAGGATATTCTAAACGTTTCTGGAAGTACAAAAGAAGTTAGAATGGGCAATTTGATGGTTGTTAAAATACTGAAAAGCATTATATTTCAACCCTGAGTAGATCCAACTTTAGGGTAATATTTTCACTCTGTTCCATTAACTAAACAAACAAATAAGCAAAGAATCCTCTACTATCGGAGAGCCAGTTATTGAAGCTTGTACAGAAGCAACTATTGTCCATTAGGAAAATTTCTTTTTTGGAGTTCATACTAATACAATTTCTCAATTACAAAATGTGATTAATACTTCCTTCCTTGCGGATTGAGAAGAGTAAGTTAAATAACATACACTTGTGAAAGTTCACTGAAAATCATAAAATACTGTGCAAATAAAAGAAAGGGCTACTATTATTATTCCCTCTCTGGCCTAAATTGTCCCTCTTTTCATCATGGTTTATAGCTCTGGAAATACACATTCTTTAAAGATTGCACAGAGAAGCTCTTTATAAACAAATGGAATGACTTTCCACATACATAGTACTGGTAGCAAGTACTTATATGGGTCTAGCACTATGCTCCCACACCTGGACTGCTTCATGTTACTGAGTATGTATCTCTTGACAAAATATTCTAAAAATCTAAACATCCCCAAATAGAGAAATTCTTAAGTCACAGCATATCTATAAATACAGATTATACAACCATTAAAATGTTTTCAAAGAGCTCTTAATAGCATGAGAAAATAACTACATAACTAGTGAAAAGTGCAGCACACAAAACTGTATATATCTGGGGGCTGAAAAGAGTGAGATGGATTTGTGGAATGGGAGGCAGGGTAAGGTGTGCTTATTATACTCCACTGGCAACTTTGTACTACGTAAAAATTTCGAGGCCTACAGAACGTGGCGTCCTCTGCACAGTGAGATCTCTCTCCTCTTATTTTTTACAATACATAGTTGATACATTAAACTAACACTGTACATGCTGTATGAGCTCAACATTATAAACAATCAAACATACATTAGGAGGATACACCAAAATTTTAGCCTAAATTCTTTCTCTTGGTGGTAGGATTATGTGTATTTATTTCCTTCTCTATACTTTATATATTGCTCACAGTTTCTGAAAAATAGGTTCATACTATTATTATTAAAAATGTAATTACATTTAAAACGATGCCTCTAGGCAAAACAAAATGCAGTACACGAAGTCTTAAGAAAAGGATTTCAAAATAGATTCTAAGTAGTAATATCAATCCCCTAATTAAAAAAAAATTAACACAAATTAAAATCTGGCAATTTTAATTTTGTTAGCTTAATGTTTCCCATCCCCAAAAGATATATGAATGTAAACTATTTTGGGGGAAGGGAGGTAACAGAATAAAATCCCTTTCAAAAAATGTACCATCATAGGATTGCACAGTGGAAGATTATATAGCACAGTAGTTAAGCTCCTGGGTTCTGGTATTAGAACTATACTCTATACTCAAATACTGGCTTCACCAACTTAACTGTGACTTACTATCACTTACTCTCCTAAAATTAAAACATCATTTTTACTTCAGAGGACATACAATTTAAACAATCTGGCTAGGAAGAAAACCCCATCTTTTCTATTTTCTTTCTTTTCAAAAGTTTACTTGTTCCAGATCTGGATTTTCATTTTTGAGATAATTTTATAGTTAAATTTTATTCATAAATTAAAAGAGCTTCATGCACAGAAATAATTGAATGTTAATTGGCTTCTGACACATAATTAGATGAGTTCAGGCCATTTCCATAACTTGGATTCAAGTTTATAATCTAAATCATCATGAAGTCAGATTTGGCTCAGTTATCAATTTCACATTAACATGAATTCCATTAGTGGTTAGTGATCTGTGCTGGAAAACAGTGCTAAAGGGGAAGGTACTTCAGACTTAACTTAATAAACTTTATCTAAAGATGTGAAGAAATATATCACCTACATATATAATATTCCACTTGTAAGCTGTAAATTTTACATTAACTAGAAACTTAACAGATAATTATATCCTAAGTAAGAACACACAATGTCCTCTAGACACTCACAGATACTTATAGGGAAATGATCCGTAATCAGTTAAGAATTATTTATTGAGTTCATACAGGATGCCAATTTAAGAAATCTAGTTGCTTCTAATTTTGAATGGCTTAATTTCATTTTATATTATTACAACATATTGATTTACCTTAAAAATCTGCCTTAAGAAAAATGCCAACAATGTGTGCAGTAATTTACTATTTTCAGTTTAACTATAATCATAGGCAAAAGCAGAACATATTCTCAGGCTTTTATAGTTAAGGTATGAGAGTGATTTGGGTAAGGAAGAAATGTAGGAGAAACCTATCCCAGAGCAACGCCTTTCAAATTGAGAATCATAACCCATTAGTGGGTGATTTTTGTTTTGTCGTGTTTGACGTTGCAATTCTATTAGGAAAAAAAGAAAATATCTGAGTGGATTAAGTATTTTGTGTAAAATTTTTTTTCAGTTATGTGTACTTATGCATATGTATATTAGGTTAAAAGTATAATATATTTCTTACTGTGTGTTGTATGTAAAAAAATAAAAAAGCTGGACAGGTCATGCTCTAGAGAGAAGCTAAAAGGATACAGAAGGTAGATTTTTTTTTCTAACAAGAGGCTATTTCAGGTTGTTTTAGAAAGAGAAGACATTATTTTCAAGCCTCAGAGTAAATGCTGCTCAGTGGTATTTCTGCCTTAATGTTCTCAAAAAGATAATGAATAGGAAGCCAGAAATTATAAAACAACCTGGATTTAAAAATCAACTTGACTTAAAAAATCATCTATGAGTATGGTAGGTAGAAACAAAGACTGGGTAGAAGTAAATACAATAAAAATTGTTTGGGATACCTAGAATGTTACTGTCACACAAAAGTTTTCCTTTTCATGATCTATATTTTGGTGCTTAATGATGGTTTGCAGAGTGGATTTCTTATTCTTTGTTTACATAAACAAGTAGTTTTGTCTTTTCACGTAAACAACTCCGATGTGGTATTTTCCTGAAATTTCTTTGGCTCTGAAGACTAATAATCATATACATTATTACTATGGTGCTTACTCTGCCTTGGTCAGCAGCACTACAGCAAGGCTTGATTCCAATTACAAGCAATAATAGCTACATCAGTTGGATAGGATTCAACAAGATGACTGAATCCCCTCCTTTACTCTTACCCCAATAATTTCTACCATTCCCAATGTCTTTGTAGCACTCTCTTATAGCCTTGGAGGGTCTGAGTCACCCAACAATTGAGCACAATGCTGACTTGCCTTTCAGGGCAATACCCTGAAACTAGTTCTGACTGAAGCAGAATGTACAGAAAGAGTCCTTTGACTCAGAAAGCAAAAGACTTGGTAACCCACTGCCTCTTGGGGGCTTGTACTAGCATTCCATGTATCTCCCTCAGATGTATAGTCTTGTGCCATGGCCTCATAACATTTAAGCCCTGGCTCTAGTCTGACATTGTGTAAATCCTCTGCCTTAGCCTCTGCTTGGCTTTCCAGTCTAGGATTCTGATTCTTATGACATGAGCTTCTTGAACTTCAATTCTCCTCTAAATTTTGGTTCTACTTCAACCCTACTTGCTCTATGCAATGCCTAATATCCAGTTTGACAGAAAAATTCTTTTTTTCTTGACATCAGAGCTGATTTCCATTGGGTCTTGCTGATCATCCTGGATTAATAATATTTTATAGTAAGGTAGAAATATCCAGAATTGGCCAGATTATGCTTTTGTATAAACAAATTCAGCTTTTTCTATTCTAAAATGGTGGTTAGTTATCTAATCATACTAAACTTGCACAAATAATCAGGGTTTACATAGACTATTTTCTTTGAACAATATTCTCCATTTCTTAATTTTACATCAAGTAACAGGTGTAATTTAGAAAACATTTTTATATGTTACATTAATCCTCTAATTTTCCCCTATTAGTTAGTAACATGGTTTTAGAAATAAAGGATATAGTCTTATTAATCCCAGAAAAATAAAATAAACTTATATATATTTTCAAAAAAGGTCAATTACAGTAAAAATTGTCTCATAAGTAAATTTCTAGTAGCACAAAGAAATAAGGCTGATTTTCTGTAAAACTTTTTGGTAACAGAATTATTCTTGGATAGCCATTCTGAACCTCTAAGAGCAGGATTAAAGCTTGTTAGTCTGCCAGTAAGCCTAAAAGTATGTTTTGGGAAATAAAATATTTGGGGGATAAAATATTCTATTTAGAAACTAGGTCTGACTTCATTATTTATTATACATATTGATTAATGTGTAATCAATAATTTAATGTCCTTAAAATATTTACCTCTGAGTATGTTATTGCCATACATCTTATGGCCAAAAAGTAGATTATAAGATATGTTGTAGGAGATAAACATTTACACACTCTAATTGGATTTTGGCCATATTTCTTTTATTAGAGCAAATAATTTGCTATAGTAAACATATTCTGACATCGTTAAAGTTATTAATAAGACTTGAGGGAATTCCCTGGCAGTTCAGTGGTTAGGACTCCGAGCTTCCACTGCAGGGGGCATGGGTTTGATCCCTGGTAGGGGAACTAAGATCTCACATACCGCTTGGCGCAGCCAAAAAAAAGAGAAAGACTTGAGCCTTACTAATATCAACAATTATAAATTGCAAAAATTATCTGCATTTCGTCTGCTTTCTGTTAACAGGTAATTACTATTTCCAAATGCTAATACTATAATCAAGGCAGAGTTCTTATTTAGGCTAACCCATCATCATCCTTATCTTACATAAATACAACCTGATTCATGCACTTGCTAATTTGTCTTCCTGATGTGAACACTGGCTTATGTTTGATCTTTAGCAAACAGACATATCTTCTTATTTCTACTAAAAATTAAATGTAAGATAACTTGACATGTAGATAATGCTGCCAGCTTATTCAAGTAAACATCAGTTTTCTCCTCAATAAAGTGAAGATCTTTCAAACCTAGTGTAAAAGCAGGTTTATATTTATAATCATTTATAGATCTTTGCCATACTGTTTCATTTCCCTGAGAAGACAGTGTAGTATAAGACTGCACAGTATTAATTGATCCATCTTCAGCTTCTGATTCCATCAACAGAAATCATGTATCACCACAGGAATAATTCTTGCAGCATGGTTTTCTTTAAAGTCAATCTTGTAGTGGCACTTCTAAAATTAGAAGATATAGGCATGGACTTTTGAAAGATTGATTTTTTGTTTTATTTTTTTTTAAATTTTTTTTTTACATCTTTATTGGAGTATAATTGCTTTACAATGGTGTGTTAGTTTCTGCTTTATAACAAAGTGAATCAGTGATACATATACATATGTTCCCATAGCTCTTCCCTCTTGCGTCTCCCTCCCTCCCACCCCCCCTATCCCACCCCTCCAGGCGGTCACAAAGCACCGAGCTGATCTCCCTGTGCTAAGCGGCTGCTTCCCACTAGCTATTTACCTTACGTTTGGTAGTGTATATATGTCCATGCCTCTCTCTCGCTTTGTCACAGCTTACCCTTCCCCCTCCCCATATCCTCAAGTCCATTCTCTAGTAGGTCTGTGTCTTTATTCCTGTCTTACCCCTAGGTTCTTCATGACATTTTTTTTCTTAAATTCCATATATATGTGTTAGCATGCGGTATTTGTCTCTCTCTTTCTGACTTACTTCACTCTGTATGACAGACTCTAGGTCTATCCACCTCATTACAAATAGCTCAGTTTCGTTTCTTTTTATGGCTGAGTAATATTCCATTGTATATATGTGCCACATCTTCTTTATCCATTCATCCGATGATGGACACTTAGGTTGTTTCCATCTCCGGCCTATTGTAAATAGAGCTGCAATGAACATTTTGGTACATGACTCTTTTTGTTTGTTTGTTTTTTGCGGTATGCGGACCTCTCACTATTGTGGCCTCTCCCGTTGCGAAGCACAGGCTCCGGATGCGCAGGCTCAGCAGCCATGGCTCACGGGCCCAGCTGCTCTGTGGCATGTGGGATCTTCCCGGACTGGGGCACGAACCCGTGTCCCCTGCATCGGCAGGCGGACTCTCAACCACTGCGCTACCAGGGAAGCCCCATGACTCTTCTTGAATTATGGTTTTCTCAGGGTATATGCCCAGTAGTGGGATTGCTGGGTCATATGGTAGTTCTATTTGTAGTTTTTTAAGGAACCTCCATACTGTTCTCCATAGTGGCTTTACCAATTCACATTGATTTTTAAATGTAAATATTGTAAAATTATAATTCTTGGCCTTATTTTAAGTTAATATATATAGGTATGTAACTGATTCTCTTGCTGTACAGCAGGAACTAACACAACACTGTAAATCAACTACACTCCAATAAAAATTAATTAAAAACATAAACTAATACCTACAAAACATGATATAGTTTTTAGATCAATTGGGTGCAGGTCTTCCTGGTTTAGTAAATAGACAACACCTTCTTTTGTGTAGCTAACGTGCTACTATCATGGCCAAGAACTGGCCTTAAAAAGAAGCTAAATCTGTCAGATAATAACTATCAGAAGGAACAGGTGGATAAAATCACTTATTTTTGTGATATCATTACCCTTCATACAATGAAACTGATGCACAAAGGTGATTTGCAGAAACTTTTAAAATAAAAAAGAAAGTTGTAATTTACCAAGGAATAACTGTGACCTACATACTTTTGGGTATTTTTCTCATTATTTAGAGAAAATAACTGTCAAAATAACTGTCACTGAAAATGTTATCCACTATTTCACTATTTAGCCTTGGGATTATGTTTTACTATTAGGCCAAGGAGTGACATCAGCAGTGTAAGATGCCTTTCCATTTTGTCCTTCTTTTTGTACAACTAAATTAGGCATCTATCCATGAATAAATGCACCTTAATGGGAGTTGAGGGATCCAGCACCACAGGCCAAAGGGCCTGGGACGAGTCTTGCCCACCTGTGCATCTGGTAATAAGCAGACAGACCTCAGTATGGGCTGTGAAACCAAAAGAAGCTGCAGAACCTACCATAACCCCTCTCGGCCATGGCCTGGGAAAACCTGTACTTGAGCAGAAACCCATGGAGAGGGGAGATTTCAGCATGCTGTTGAAACAACAACAAAAGAGTTTGGATGCACTGGAGACAGAAAGAGGAACTTTGCCAGTGCTATCCCTCCCTCAAGGCAACACTGCACTGCTGAACCAGCAGTGACTTCTCTTGGGGAAAGGGAAAGCAGTGAGTGAGTGCTTGGCATCCACAGCTGTGTGGGATGCTGCTGGGGAAACCCTGGAGAAACCTGTTTCTCATCAGCAGCACCCAGAGTACTAAGGTAGGAACTCCATGACACAGTGGAGGGAGAATATCAGGAAAGAGGAAGATAAGAATGTCACAAAGCATTACAGGGATGCAGTTATGGGTGACTGCCTCAGGACTTCAGGGGGAAGTCTGCCCATGGGCATGTGGGAGAACCTCACCTGAGGATCCCCCCACTGGGCCTATGGGTACCCCCAATGCTACAAGTGCTAAACCCACACCTCCTCCAACTCTGCAGCTAGCTCCTTGTGTGCACTCCCAAGTGTACAGCACACTTGGTAAATGGAATGCTCTCAGAAAAGCAGACCAGGGTCTGTGGACAAGGAAGAAACCACAAACATGAGCTGTAGCGCCACCTTTGGAAAACAAAAGAGAAGTTTCCAGCAGTCAGTCTGGTGAATTGTAAGAACCAGAGAAGACATAAAAGCTTAAGGATTCTACCACAAGAGAGAGCAAGAAGTGTGGAGCAGGTGTATCCATACAAAGTCAGAGAAAATTTCAGATATAATAGGACCAAAAAACAGTATATGCCACCTGAAGGCAACTAGTAAAGATTTCAGGAGGTGTCTGCTACTTCAAATGCAAAAGCAGTAATGCAAAACTATAAGGAATGTGAAAAATCAATGACACATATCACCAAAAGATAAAAATAATCCTCCAATAACTCAACTCATTGGAATTTCGTGATCTAGCTGATATAGAATTCAAAAAAGTTGTTTTGAAAGAACTCAACAAGCTACATGAAAACGAAGACAATTCAACAAAATCAGAAAATAATACATGAACAAATGATAAACGTAAAGAGACACAAATCATAAAAAAAGAACTAAGCAGAAATTCTGGAGCTGAAGAATTCAATGAGCGAAATGGAACAACAACAAAAAAACAAGAGAGCATCTATATCACAGCGGACCAAGCAGAAGATAAAATAAGTGAGCTAGAGGTGAGGAACTTTGAAATAACAGCTGTTGGAGAACAAAGGAAACAGAATGAAAAAGAGCTAAGAAAGCCTACGTGATCTATGGAACTCGATCAAATGTACAAATATTAGAATAATTAGGGTTCCAGAGGAAGAAGAGGGCAGAAAGTTTATTTAAAGAAATAATAGCTGAGAACTCCCCAAACCTGGGGGGAGACTAAGACATTCATATTTATGAAGCTAACAGATTACCCTCTTATCCATACAAAAAGACTTTCTCCAAAACACAATGTAATGAATTGTCAAAATCAAAGATAAAGAGAATTCTGAAGGCAGCCAGAGAGGAGGAAAAAAAAAAATTATAACCTACAAAGGAACCTCCCATCAGGCTACCAGCAGATTTCTCAGCAGACACCCTATAGGCCAGGAAAGAGTAGAATGCCATATTCAAGGTGTTGAAGAAAAAAACCCCTGCCAGTCAAGAATACTCTATAGAGCAAAGTTTATGCTTCAGATGTGAAGGAGAAATAAAGACTTGCTTATACAAACAAAAGCTAAGGAAGTTATCACAACTAGATCTGCCTTGCAAGAAATGCTGAAAGGAGTTTTTCAAGATGAAAAAAAGGATGTTAATTAGTGACATGAAAACATATGAATGTACTCAACACACTGGTAAAGGTAAATAGTGAGATTTTGGAAACCCTAAGTTTGTAATAGGGTGGTGTATTAAACACTTAACTATATTATAAAGGTTAAAGGAAATGAGTATTAAAAATAACTATAGCTGCTATAACTTGTTAAAAAATACACAATATAAAAAGGTACATCGTGACATCAAAAATATGAGGGGAGGAAGAGGGTGAAGCTTTTGTATGTGATCAATGTTAAGTTGCTATCAGCTTAAAGTGGATTGTTTTATCTATAAGGTGTTTTATATAAGCCTCATAGTGACCACGAAGCAAAAAACTACGTAGATTCATAAAAGATAAAGAAAGGGGAAACAGAGAAAACCACCAGGGAAAATCACAGAGGGAAAAAGAAACACTGCAACCACAAAACTGCCAGAGAACAACTAATAAGATGGCATTAGTAAGTCTGTCCATATCAATAATTACTCTAAATGTAAATGGATTGAATTCACCAATTAAAAAGCACAGAGTGGCTGGCTGGATTAAAAAAACAAGATCCAACTATACACTGTCTACAGGAGACTCACTTCAGATCTAAGGACACACACAGGCTCAAAGTGAAGGGATGGAAAAAGATATTCCATGCAAATGAAAACCAGAAGGAAGCAGGAGTAGCTGTACTTATATCAGATAAAATACTTTAAGCCAAAAACAGTAACAAGCAACAAAGAAGGACATTATATAATGACAAAGGGGTCAATTCATCAAGAAGATATAACAGTCATGAATATATACGACAAATTTATACAGTCGTGGCAATGACTTTTTGGATACACACCAAAAACACAAATAACAAAAGCAAGTATAAAGAGGGAATATAACAAACTAAAAAGCTTCTGCACGGCAAAAGAAACAATCAACAAAACGAAAAGGCAACGTACAGAATGGGAGAAAATATCTGCAAACCATATACTGAATAGGGGTTAATATCCAATATATATAAATAAGGAACTCATGTAACTCAATAAAAAAAAAAATGAGTGGAGGAACTCAACAGGCATTCTTCCAAAGAAGACACCCAAATAGCCAACAGGTACATGAACATCATCAACATCACTAATCATTAAGGAAATGAAAACCAAAACCACATTGAGATATCACCTCACACCTGTCAGAATGGCTATCATCAAGAGCACAAGAGGTAAGTGCTGACAAGGATGTGGAGAAAAGAGAATGCTTGTGCTCTGGCGGTTGGAATGTAAATTGGTACAGCCACTATGGAAAACAGTAAGGAGGTTCTTCAAAAAATTAAAAATAAAACTACTATATGATCCAGAAATCCCACTTCTGAGTGCATATCCAAAGGAAATGAAAACAGGGCATTGAAAAGATATCTTCATTTCCATTTTTATTGACGTATTATTAGCTATAGCCAAGATATGGAAACAACCTAAGTGCCTGTCAACGAATGAATGGATAAAGAAGATGTGGTTTATATATGTATGCAATGGAATATTATTCAGCCATGAGAAAGAAGGAAATCCTGCCATTTGTGACAATATGGATGGACCCTGAGGTCATTATACTGAGATGAGTCAAACAGAAAAAGACAAATACTGTCTGATATCACTTATATGTGAAATCCAAAAAAGCCAAACTCATTAAAAACAGAGTAGAATGGTGGTTACCAGGGGCTGGGGTTGAGGAATTGGAGAGGTGTTATTTAAGGATACAAACTTGCAGCTTGTAGATAAGTTCTGGAGACATAATAAACAGCATAGTGATTATAATCAACAATGCTTTTTTATAAACTTAAAAGCTGCTAAGAGACTAGTTTTTAATTGTTCTCACTACAAAAAAATAATAATTATGTGAGGTGTTAGATAATGCTACGATGGTAATCATATTTCAATATATCAAATCAACACATTGTACACCTTAACCTTATACTATGTTACATGTCAATCTGTATCTCAATAAAGAAAATTTTACTGTTAGGCCGAATTTTTAATTAATTTTATAGAGGAGCTTTATTAGATATTTTTTATGTTAAGAAAGAACACAATCGAGAATCTCATTTTTAATCTAAAATATTTAAGATGCTATGAAGATAAAAATAGGTAAAATTTTATATTGAATTGAAATGTAGTAGGACTAATTCTTACATAACACATATTACCTCTGTTTCTTTCTCCTTCCTGTACTTTCCATTCTGTTGTTTTTCAGTGCTTCATTCAAGATGCTTTCTTCTAATCTATCTTCCAGCTCTCTAATTCTTTTTTTCTGCTCTGCCTTGTTGAAACTTAAGCCCTCATTAAGTTCTTGATTTCAGTTAATTTTTTTTTTTTTTTTTTCGGTACGTGGGCCTCTCACTGTTGCGGCCTCTCCCGTTGCAGGCTCCAGACGCGCAGGCCCAGTGGCCGTGGCTCACAGGCCCAGCCGCTCCGCGGCATGTGGGATCCTTCCAGACGGGGGCACGAACCCAGGTCCCCTGCATCGGCAGGCGGACTCCCAACCACTGTGCCACCAGGGAAGCCCCAGTTAATGTATTTTTCAGTTCAATACTTCCTTTTAAATTTTTTTGTTTCCATTTCTCACCTGAAATTCTTAGTATTGTCTTTTATTTCCATGAACATATTAAGCAGAGTAATATTAAAATCTGCATCTAACAACCCCATAATCTTGATCTGCTATGAATCTGTCCCTACTGACTGTTTTTTCTGTTGTCCTCTTGTTTTGTCCTCATTGTTCTTCATCTTGTTTTCTCATATGCCTGGTTATTCTTAATGGATATCATACAGGAACAATTGCAACGATAATTTGAGGCTTAGGATAATGTTCCCTTCTTCCAGAAAAGATTTATATCTGCTTTGGTAATTGGCTAGGGGCACTAGCAATCTTTTTTTTTAAATTGGGGTATAGCTGTTTTACAATGTTGTGTTAGTTTCTACTGTACAGTGAAGTGAAGCAGAATTCCCTGTGCTATACAGCAGGTTTTCATGTTTTCTATTTTATACATATTAGTGTATATATGTCAATCCCAATCTCCCAATTCATCCCACCCCTCTCCATTCCCCCTTGGTGTCCATATGTTTGTTCTCTACATCTGTGCCTTTATTTCTGCCTTGCAAACCGGTTCATCTGTACCATTTTTCTAGATTCCACATATATGCGTTAATATACGATATTTGTTTTTCTCTTTCTGACTTATTTCACACTGTGTGACAGTCTCTAGGTCCATCCACGTCTCTACAAATGACCCAATTTCATTCCTTTTTATGGCTGAGTAATATTCCACTGTGTATATGAACCACATCTTTTTCATCCATTTGTCTGTCGATGGACATTTAGGTTGCTTCCATGATCTGGCTATTGTAAATAGTGCTGCAATGAACACTGGGGTGCATGTGTCTTTTTGAATTATGGTTTTCTCTGGGTATATGCACAGTAGTGGGATTGCTGGGTCATATGGTAATTCTATTTTTAGTTTTTTGAGGAACCTCCATACTGTTCTCCATAGTGGCTGTATCAATTTACATTCCCACCAACAGCGCAAGAGGGTTCCTTTTTCTCCACACCCTCTCCAGCATTTATTGTTTGTAGATTTTTTGATGATGTAGGGGCACTAGCAATCTTGAATCATCTTAATTCAGTCAGGAATTGAGATGATTCAAAACTGGGCTTCAGCCCCCATGGGTGCTTGTCTATTTCTGGTTCATCCTTACTTTCAGGGACTAACCTATTAAGATCCCAACCAAAAGCCTGGCGGTTTTTATCAGGTCTTCCCTTCCTTGACTGGCCCTGAACTCTAGATTTTTGTCCCTGTAGCTCCATGAGGCTCTCAAAAGCTCTGCCCAGATTCTTAGCCTTTCAGTGACCTTTTTAAGAATTGGCAGATAGATTCCACTACTGGAATCATCTCTAGGGGAAAAGTGGCTCCAACTGTTGAGCTCACCTTATTTTCTTTGAACTGGGACCCATACTTCCCCACCACATTTGTAACTCTCTCATGCCTTCAAACATGTGTTTTAATATTTTGACCAGATTTTCTATCTCTTCTCAGAAGGAGGGTGAGTTCAAATAAGCTAGTCCTACCAAATCATCTTTATCCCATAAATCTTGATATGCGGTCTTATATTTTCCACTGTGATTTCCTTTTTCACCTACGGATCACTTTTATTATTAATTTAATTATTTATTTTTATTAATTTATTATTAATTAATTAATTATTTTATTTATTAATTTATTATTAATTTCATTATAAAATTAATTATTTTATAAAGTTTATAAAATGGTTTCATATCTAGTGTATCACAACCACCTCCTTAGATGGTAGATAGATTATTATCACCCTTATTAACAGATTGGGAAACTGGGTTTAAAGTGACCACTTAAGATCATACAGAGGATGAGAAAACATTACCCCTATTTGAATTTACTGTATTTCACTGCTCTCATATTTATTTTCTGTCTTCCCCCTCTACAATGTAAGCTCTTTGAATGCAGGGGCCTCGATTTCCTTTTTCACTGCTCTCTTCATATGGCTTAAACAGTACCCAGCATGCACCAGATGCTCGGTATATTTTTTAAATTGATAAAAGCTATCAAAGGAATGAATGATAAAAGAAAGATACTCCTTGTATTGCAATTCTGAATAATAAAAATTTATATTTATACACTACTGTGTAGTTGTGAAATGATTTTTAAATACTTTATGCATTTCTATTTATAACAATTCTAGATAGATTTTATCATCTTTCTCACTTTAGAGTCACAGTGAAGTTAAGGGACTTAGTCACAGAGCCAGTAAATGGCAGGGCTGGGACTCTGAACTTCATTCTCTTACTTCAGCTACAAAAGGATAGGGCTATTTCCACTAGAGTACAATTGACTCCATATATTGCAATGGCTCCCCTAGGTTACTTCCAGGATTGCACAATCCTGTGAGAATTCAATATGTATGTCAGCTTTCTCATGTTTAATTTATATTACAAATAGCTGATTGAAAAGAAAGCTGTAGCTCTGAGCTGGTCTTGAAATTTGTGTGTGTGTAGAACACAGAAAATATTTAAAATGGTAAGCAAATACATGATGGTCAGTCCCTGGAGGTCTAAAAATGGTTAAATAGATATCCGTGTATCTGCATTCATATACACGAACACCTTACTGAAAATAAGTAAAATGTGATCTAAATCAGCTTCCAAGTCCATATAGAGTACAGCTGAGTACATATGAAGCACAAACATTATTAGTGAGCTATTAGGAAGGATCCTTTGCTTTGTTAAAAAGTTAAAAATGAATTAGCACATATTTACTGGAAGCGTCAAAACTGAGGATAGCTGATGCTATAATATGGCACTATATTATAAATATATATAAATATATATATAGTTTTGTATAAAACTATATACAAAAGAAAGGTTAAAATATTTAACAATCAAGTTCTTGCAGACATGGAATCAAGGGAACTATAAAGGACAAATCACTGCTGAAGGGAATAAGACAGATGGCTAGGCTAAATAACTGAGTGTTTGTTCTTGAGTAATTTTTGACTAAATAAGAACTCGAGGAAAAAATATGGAATAAAGCAATGCATCCTAGCTAAGCAGATTAATTCTCCTCTTAAAGAAAGCAGCTCTCTAACATTAGAGCTAATGTGTTAAAGGACTATACAGATACATAAAAAATACTACAATATGACAGATGTAGAATTATTAAATCTGATACACGGGAACACAAATTTCCTAAAAGGGTATTTAAAATCTTGGAATGGAACTATCTAATAAAGAAAGACAAAGAGGGGAAGGGGGTAAACTCAAATGTTTAAACCTAAGAAGGAAGTCATACTGTGTATTACAATGCGTAGCCAATTCAGGAGAGGGCAAGAAAGGACAATCCTTATTTCTACCTAACCTGCTTATGGCAACATGCCAAATAAACACTGACTCCTAAGTGATACCCCTGCGCCTGTTAAATTTACCCTTCTAACTTCATTCTAACCTTCTTATAAAGGGTGTCCAGAAGGAATAAAGGATGCCTCAGAACCCCAAATATTCATCTTCTTCTCTGGTCTTAGGCAGGAGCCACAGTGGAGGGAAAGAGGGATTAGAACAGTTCTCTCTCTGGGTGTGGTAGGACGTGGTGCCAAGTGTGCTTTATGCTAGGGACCTCAAAGCATGGGAGAGCCAGGACCTCTGAGAAAGGGTAGATTTGGCTCTGATCCAGGCTCTGAAGGATGGTGTGGACTTGACAAGTGAGTGTTTTACACAGACCAGCCAGTCACTGGGGAGAAAAGCAGATAGAGATTATGGGAAAAGGACATGGACACCTTGGCAAACTGTGCCTCTGACAAGTATCTCACCTTCTGGGGTCCCAGAAACACAAGTGAGGCAATATAAAATGGGTACAGATCTATCTGAGTACACACAAAAAACAGTAAACAAGTACATAAGAGCTAGAGGGTGAGATCCAGAGAGGAAGGCAAAGGACAGAGGAAGAGGGATTTAAATCATATTATATTTGAACACTGATCGTAGGGTTGTGATTTATCCAGGCTATTTAAATAGGGGGAATGTGTACTGGAGTCATACTCCTGGGTCTGTGTACTGCCTTCACTACTTATTAGCCATAGAGCAAGTTTTTATGCCTTAGTTTCCTATCCTCCCTACACTACAGGGATAATAACAGCACAAACCTCAGAATTCATGAGGATTAAGAGAGTTAAAACAGGTAAAGTACTTAGAACATTGCCTGGCACCTCCTTTTTTCTTTTCAGTTACTAGTACTTTTTACCCCCAGCTTTGCCAAAGGATTAACAATAACAGAAAACATGAAATTAAGGCTAATCTCTTACTTCTTGTCAAGCAGATGTGGCAAAAGGGTTGATGGATTTCAACTTAAACAAAATCTAAGTCTTCACTTGAATCACCTAATATTGTGTTCGTATTGTCACTGTCCACCATTTCCAGGAATAATTTAGAATAGGTTGCCTAACGCTTTTGGAAACAACAATATTTGAAGCAGAAAACTAACAAATGGGTAGGGCTATTCTGAATAAACACAAGGGGGAAAAGAATTTAAAAACCACTATACTTATGCTACAAATGTGAAATTCATATTAGAGAGAAGTCAAAATGCAAAGAAAGACAATAATGCTTATAAGTGAATTTAAAACATAATTAGAACACTTAAATGCATACTATATTAAACATAAAATAGAATACAGAAAACCTAAGCAGTTATGCTAAAGCATTCAATAATACAGAAAGAAATCAAAAGGAGAAAAGTTGAAATAATTTTTAATTATATATAGTCAGAACATTTTCAAATACATACAGAGAAAAAGGGAAAGTCAAAGTCAAGCATTTATTAGGACAAAGAATAAAAAGGAAAACAGAACTGAAAGATTTAATTTTTCTAAAATATAATACAGTTAGAAAAAAATGCTTATTTTTAAAGAAGGAAACTATAAACCCAAACTTTAAATATTGCTAACTTTTATGAAATAATGTAACCTTTATATAATTCAGCTAAAATGGAAAGAGTTGGAGAGTAAATGGTTCAAAAAAGAGGGTCCATGCAAATGTATAGTGATATTCAATAGGTGGACAATCAACTGAGCTGTGTAAGGACCATGAAGGGCACTCTAAATGGGGTATCACTGCTTCAAGAGTGGAAGGCAAAATGGTTACTCTGGACAAGTTTTGGTGAGTAGCCTGACTTTTATCTTGGATACAATACTGGCAAACGTAATTATATTGATTTAAGAACACTCAAAGAAAAGGACTGCATGATAGTCAGAATGTATTTGCAAGGCACAGATCTTGCTATGCTAATACAATAGCTTTTTTGAGATGACAGAGAATGGATAGAGAGAGCTGGGCAGATAACATTTATCTACATTTTAACAATGCTTTCAACCCTGTGCTGCATATCAGCATGCTGAGAAATTAAGAGACGAATTGTATAAATGATGTAATAGACTGAATTTCTAGTGGCTTATAGGTTAAAAATAAAGGATTATTATTCTTTCAGATGCAGAAATATATACACATACACATACAGATGTATCTCAGGTTTCAATTTGCAGCTAGACTAATATGAAATAAATGTAGCTTATACATTAATCATTTTCAGGGAAGTTTAATTTGATAGCATTCAAGTATTTAGACAACGTATAAGAAAAAAATTCTGGAAGCAAACAACAGCAACAAAGAATCTGGCTAGTAATTTGCTTTCACCCACAAAATATAGGCAAAAGAAACCTATTTAATGAAACACACCTTTTATCCTTCAAAATTAGTGTCATATAGGTTGTTTTACCAGTAGAATTTTTCTTCAACATTTGTGGTAATAATTTTCCTATGTTTTTTGGATGCACAGAAAATTCAGTGAGCTCAGGTAAAGACTTGATAAATCCATACTAGCAAATATTGATAGTATTTTGAAATTCACTGATTTCTTTTTGAATGGTTGTAACTCTTTAGAGAAACAGTCTAATGAGTGAGGTCCTATCTTAGCGAAAAGACATAACAAGGTTGGGTTATACTTTCAATGATGTTATTTGGAATCAACGGCAAGCTCAAGTTAAGTTATTTAAGCATGGATTTAAAAGAAGGAAGGGTAAACTGGTCATTCATTCGTCCATTCATTCAGTTGTAAAATAATTAAGAAACTGTGTATCTACTACATGTTAGGCATTGTGGATACTAACTAAATCCTCTACAATCCTAAAGTTTATATTCTAGTTATAATGATACGTTTAAAAAGATGCTAATTAAAACAGCTATGATTGGAGGGTTGTGCTTTTTTTAACAATTCTCAGGTACTAAAATGGAAAAGGTTACTCTATATCACAGGCTATGTGCAGGGTCAGTTTGACTTAGTGAATGTCTAAATGAAAAAATATTTTCAAAAGAATTACAATATAACCTTCAGTACCTATAGTTACCTAAATATTTTTAAATTCTTTTAAAAGATGTTTAGAACTAATTTAATGAAACAGAAAAGAGCGACACCATTAGAAATATCAATTGACATCATGTAAATGAGGGGTTCTGAAGTATTAAAGTTTCTTTGAGCACTTAAAGCCAGTATTTTGGAACACATTATCAGGCTTCAACTCCTTGAAAGCTTACAGAGGAAACAGTTACTAGGGCAAGCATTCATATTATATATTTTTTCATAACAATAAATCACCTAGCAATTTCAGTATCTGTGGTTATCACATCAGTGTCATCCGTTTTC